>NW_012267421.1:1248485-1299724 GCF_000151885.1 Dipodomys ordii
TGGGGGGAGGATGGGAAGGGATGGGAAGGGGAAACAAAGAGGAGGCAACAATGCTTGATAAGAAATGTACTCGTTATCTTGCCCATGTAATTGTAACTCCTCTGTACGGGATTTTCACAATAAAAATATAAAGAACACATTTCCCAAAGACTTCAAACACCATCTCTCTAACACCAAGTCTGTCTGGGGTGTTACTATCACTTTTAGCAGTTTGTTTTTGCCCTCCATTTTTCGTGTGTGTGTGTGTGTGTGTGTGTGTGTGTGTGTGTGTGTGTGTGTGTGTGTGTGTGTATAAAACACTTTACATGGGCTGGGAAGGTGGCTCAGTGGTAGAGTGCTTGCCTTGCATGTATGAGGCCCTGGGTTCGATTCCTCAGCACCACATAAACAGAAAAAGCCGGAAGTGGCACTGTGGCTCAAGCGGTAGAGCGCTCGCCTTGAGCTGAAGAGCTGAGGGACAGCACCTAGGCCCAGAGTTCAGGTCCACGACCAGCAAAAAAAAAAAAAAAGACACTTTACATGTCTTAGTTTCCTGTGTATAAAGTTTTTTTTTTTTTTTTTACTTCAGGTCAGTGCCATCTCCCCTGTGTCACATGCTTATAAGACTGTAACCCAAAACAGTTCCAAGCTAAAGCTCCCTCAATCACTCCAGGTTGCTGTCACCAAGTTCCTGGGACATTCCAGGAGCCCCAGGCCAGTGCGTCCATGACTGGCTACCAGCTGCTTTACCCTTGCTGCTCCTAACAGGCCACATGGCACCCAGTCTACTGACAGGTCCCAGATGAGATGGACCTGGAAGACAGTCCCAGCCCTTTCCTGCCACAAATCCAAGTTCTGTGGATTATTCTCATTTCAGGGTTATGTCTCAGTTCCACTGTCTTCTACAAGTGTTCTCAAAGCCTCAAGTCCCATCTCTAATCTCTCTCTTGATCGTCATCTACCATTACAGCTCTAAATTAACTCTCATTTTACTACCTTCCTATTTAAACCATTTAACAAAATAATGAAATGTATACTCCTTTTAAAAAATATATTTCTCTGACAGCCAGGCACTGGTGGTCACACCTACACAGGAAGCTGAGACCTGAGGATCTCAGTTGGAAGTCAAGATGGACTGGAAAGTCCATGAGATTCTTATCTCCAACTAACCACAAAAAGCTGTGCAATAGAAGAGCATTATTGAGCACAAAAGCTCAAGACAGCACCCAGACCTGAGTGCAAGCACAAGGACTCACAAAAAAAGAAAAGAAAAGAAAAAGGAAATTTCTGGCTAGGCACCAGTGACTCACACCTATAATCCTAGCTACTCAGGAGGCTGAGATCTGAGGATCGTGGTTCAAAGCCAGCCTGGGAAGGAAATTCTGTGAGACTCTTATCTTCAATAAAAACCATTAGAAAACCAGAAGTGGTGCTGTGGCTCAAGCGGTAGAGTGCTTGCCTTGAGCTGAAGAGCACAGGGACAGCACCCAAGCCCAGAGTTCAAGCCCCACAATTGACCAAAAAAAAAAAAAGAAAAAAAAAGTTTAAATACCTCCTTAAGCTATAAACCTGTTCAACAAAAAGTAAATTTATACAGGTGCCAGAGGCTCATGCTTATACCCTAACTTCTTGGAAAGTAGAAATTGAAGGATCATGATTTAAGGCCAACTGGGCCAAAAAACTCAGAGAGCTCATCTCAATAGAAACAGCTAAGGTCATTCCAGCTACATCAGGTAGGAAAGAAGACAGTGTTTCAGGTTAAGCTGGGCAAAAACTGAGACCTTGGTTCAAAAGCAACAAGGGCAAAATTGACTGAAGGCATGGATCAAGAGGTAGAGCACCTCCCCAGCCAAAACGGAAAAACTCGAGTTCAAACTCCAGTACCATCCCAAAAAAGTTAATTTTAAATATTCCCTGCATCACTTCCTGGCCCTCACCTTTTTTTTGGTGGTGGGGGGGGTCCAGTCGTGGGGCCTGAACTCTGGGCCTGGGTGCTGTCCCTCAGCTCTACCACTTGAGCAATAGCGCCACTTCTGGTTTTTTTCTTTTTGCTTATGTGGTGCTGAGGAATCGAACCCAGGGCCTTAGGCATGCAAGGCAAGTGCTCTACCACTGAGCCACCTTCCCAGCCCTGGCCCTCACCTTTCTTTCTCGAATCATTTCTCACTCCTTCTTGATGTTCTGTTATCTCTCAAGCCCACAATGCCCTCTCCAATTGTGAACTTTACTCATCCTTCAATACCCTGAGAACAGTAATGCCACATCTCTTAGGGGAAATAGTAAGGCTTTGGGGATTGACTTATGAGGGAGGAAACTCTATGATTTTGACCAGTTTTTTTTAGGGGGGGTGACTACTTCTGCAGAGACCAGGGGAAACTTTCATTCAGTAACTTTGCTTTGAATGACAGCAGAGCCCCAATCACACCTCATACTTTGGGAATTACTGATGAGGAGTTAGCATAGAGAAGTTTACTGAGACCCTAGACTTACAGTAGTCACAAGAACCCATTTTCCTAGCAGCATCTGGAAAAAAATCACAGACAACTCAGGACTGCTTAAAGTTGTGCTGACTATATGGCCCCTTATTACCCGCCCCATGTGTATTCAAAAGACCTCTGCATCCTTGCAAAGAGGCTGAGTTGGAATGAAAAGAATAAGTGAAAGGAATTTTCCTTAGATTTTTTTGACTCCACCCTTTCTGTGACACCTGCCCTGGGCTACCAGGCAGAGGTGACTCTCTCTGGCCTATATTCATCTGGACTGGATATTCCTGCCAGCCCTGTCTCTGCCTAGGAACCTCCAGTGGCCAGCTAAGCATACTACTCACTTTTGCAAATTCAACAATTAACAGAATGCTGGTGCGTGCTCACACACACACATACACACACACACACACACACACAACACTCAGTAAAAGAATACTGAATATATTCCTGTCAACTGAACATCAATTACATTATTTAAAATTCTGGTGAGTAGGAAGAAAATACAGAGTAAGAAGTCTTAGGTTACAAAAAAAAAAAGGTGTGAAACAGAAGATTCAGGTATCTGAAATTTGGAAGAATCAGTTTGAAGTCTCTGTGTTAGTTAAGACTCATGCAGAGAATTTGAACTCAAAATAGCCTAAGTGAAAAAAAATATTTTAAAAAAACAGTGATAAACTCAGAAAAGCATGTGCAGAGCCAGACCCCAGGGTTAACAACCATCCCCTCCTCTGCTTTTTGTTTTTGAGAGTTTGCTCAGTCTTCTATCACAGAAAAGCCTTCCTGTGATAGTGTAAAAGGGACCTGATAGAAGTCACTGTAAGAGCCCAGAAGAAGGGGACACATTGGTCTCCACACAAATGGCAATGGAGGGCCCTGATGCCCTGTGCGTGGGGCATCCATACCCCCATTGAGAGGAAGACAGGACTCCAGGACCAGCCAGAGCTGAGCCAGGAGCCCAGCCCTGTGACAAAGCTTACAGAGTAGAGTGAGAATCAAAGGCTGTTACTATATTCAGGAGTAGGACAGCCCAAGCACAGACAAATACAATAGCTGTCCAGTCTACTAACCATTTACCTGCCTTTGTGCTCATAATATTGCTTAAATAATGCAAAATTCATCATTTTCACAAAGCATTGCATAAGCATAAAATTTATTCTACTACCTCATAGTTGGGGAAAGTGAAGACCTGAGAGCTTAGATAGTTACAATTATGACAATAAATGCCAAGGAATTAATGGAACCAGCCCTCTGGGTCTTGTTTTACAAAAAAAATCAGTAAAGAAACACCTATAAGCCGGCACAGAAAAACTCTTGGTCAGGGCCCAAGGTAGGAGCCATGATCTATTTGCTCAACTCCAAGCAGCCCAAGGCCCCCCAAGTCATCAGACACCAACTCACGCTGTGCCCCACTAGTGGAAAAGCCATGGTCTCAAGGTGACTGGGCATGACTCTTAAAAATTCCATAGCCTCTTAGGAAGAAAAAAAAATATCCCAACAAGCCAGGCATGGTGATGGCCCAGGCCTGTCTTTAATCCCAGCTAATCAGCAGGCTGAAGTAGAATGAGTGCAGCCAGAAGCCAGTCTAAGGAAAGCCTGTTACTCTATCTGAGAAACAAAGTAAAAGCCCAAGAGCTGGGGGAAGGGGGCTGAGCAGTCCATCCGCAGTACACAGCCCCAGTACCAAGAGGGGAACAAAAACAGAAGTGAATAAAAGCAACAGAAACAATCCAACAATCTACGGAACACAACCAAAGCTTTTAGAAAAGTGGGAAATGAGCCTTCTCTGAAAAGAGCAGAGGGCGATGTGCCCAGGTGACAGGAAAGCTCAGGCGTGCAGACCAAGAGCAACGTGGACCTGTGCATGAATGGAGTCGAGGGCCGTGATGCCAGGGAGCCAGCCTGGGACTGGGCAGCAGTGAGAAGAACCTCCCTTAGGGACCCTCACTCAGAAAGGCCACACTAGACCTACAGGTTAAACACCCTCAGCTCTGCGGTGTTTGAAGCTCCTATTTCCAATATTCTTTGTAAGCTGACAACACAAAGAGTGGCCAGTGCTTTAGAGTTTTCCCTAGTTACTTTCTTTGAGAACCATGTGAAATGGCTCTAGGTTTCAAATTGGTGTTGATAATTTACCATATACTGGGGAATGTTACATAGGCACTGAGCATTGATTAGTGAGCTGGACAGTCTCCCCCCACCCCACCCCACAGCTTCTGTTCTAATTGGGGGAGGTTGACGATGTGTATAACAAACAGACTGCAGCCCTCAGAGGTGGAGAAGAGCCCGGGAAAGCTGGGGAGACCCCACAATGGTTCCTCCACATTCCTTGTGTGTTGTGGATTCCTTCTAGATGACAACCACAGCTGACCTCTTTCCCCTAGTAGACCTTATCTCATGAATGCAGAAAAGGGGCCATGGGGAAGGAAAGAGAGAGATTCAGGAGGCATGAAAATGGTACCTAATCCTGAGTCATCGCTTTCCTAGATTTTACTCTACTCCAGTTAGGCTGTTAATAAAGCCTCTAGCTCAGGGCTCAGGTGATAGGTCTCATGGCCCACAGGCTGACTCAAATGGAAATTCATCTTCATTCTACATATTACAAAGTTCACATTAAGAGTATTTTTTTATCACCCGTTAATTGAGTATCTACTATGTCCTGGGCCCTGTTAGGGAGACTAAAGCTCCTTGGGGGTTGAGGGAGGTACACCAACAGAATCCATCCTTATGAAACTTACATCCTAATGGTGGAGTTTTTTTTTAAATCAACAAAAAGTTCATGAGGGGAGAGACTGACCAATCCAGGACTCACAGGACTTACACACCAGTTGAACTGAAGTGCTGACCATCTGTGGTCACTTATAAAGCCCTGTCCCCAAGGGTACCATGGCAATAAGCTACTATGAAAGTTCAGCTGTGGTGTTGGCTCTCTCTAAAAACCGTGAAAACACAGCTTCCCTTCTCATGCTGCTGTCTGGTGTGAGGCACCAGATCCCATGGTCTGCTCCTTCCACGCCCTGGGGTTTCCATTCTGTGGGCTGCTGAAGGCTCATTTCCAAGATGCATACATGGGCTCTGTTTTCCAGGGTCTCCAGCAGCTATAGCACCACTGCTTTGTTAAAATAAGTAAATGAATCATAAGAGTAGAAGCCCCACCATGGAGGAAATGTATTCTGATAACATTAGAAAGTGTTACTAAGATCTCTTGGGGCAGCTGTGAATGAAAAGGGGGGACAAAAAGAGTCTACCCATGGCTATCATGCTCAAAGACACCAGGTTCTCTTGGATATGGTGGATAGAAGAGACTAGAAATGCAAACAGTGGCTATATCACGGGACAACGCCTCAAGGAGAGAGGCCTTGCAGATAGGAAGCTGAGAAAGCTACAAGACAGTGCTAAATGCTTTCTTACCCCGTTCTCAACTCAGCTTTGCTGATCTACCCAAATGCTGCCTCTAGTCTAGCTGAGGAGTAAGCTTCATGACATGTCTTTGACTTGTGAAGCAGCCAGAGAGCCAGAAAAGTCCTGTGAGTGTGCTCCTCTGGCCAGGAAGAAGAAGACTCTAGCCTGGATACACCATCCCACATGCCACAGACACAGGCTTTGTGAACACAAAAAAACCTGTGTGCTGCACAGGGTTATTGGACATCATGCGCAGGACAGTGAACATGAGCTTACCATAAACACAGCTCTCATGAGCTATCAGAGGAGCGTGCTGGCCAGACATGAATTCCAAATAAGTTTACAGCTCCACTAGCAGCAGCCAGACAAGTCAAAAACCAAAATATTTGGCCTGGTTTCTCATGAGAGCCACAGCCCGAAAGTCTGTTATAGATCACACCTTTCTATGGGGACCCCTTAAAGAAGCACATACTATTTATTGCTTCCCCTGAGAAATGGACAATCCTGTTGGGATAGCTCGGCTTAGTTAGATGGGTTAGATCAGAGCCTCTTTATTTGTTTGGTTTTGCTATGTGCATGAATATGTGTGTGTGTGTGTGTGTGTGTGAGAGAGAGAGAGAGACAGACAGACAGACAGACAGACAGAGACAGAGAGACAGGGAGAGAGAGAGAGAGAGTTTTCAAAAGCAATCGTGGCAGCAAAACACACAAGGAGCTGGTTTTCCCAACTCTGTCCTGGTAAGAACAGAACAACTGCAGAACTTGTGGAGAAAAGCTATTCTTTTAAATAACACTAAATTTCTGGTGCAAATATCTGCCGTTTATGTGGAGAAGTCATGTAAGTGGATTTGGGAGCTGCTCAGCGACCAGAGGGGGAATCGTTGCAGTTTCTAATGAAGGTAGCAGCTGTTCATTGTTTATGAATGTTCTCTGATGTTCATTTTCTCTCTCTCTCTCTCTCTCTCTCTCTCTCTCTCTCTCTCACACACACACACACACACACACACACACACACACCCTAAGCCAGTACCCCAAACCAAACTCAAGCCACCATGGTGACCAAAATTCAGACATCCCTTCCTGTCAGCTAGCACTCCAGCTGCTCCACTCCGGGCCAGCAGCTCAGATAATTGTCTGCATCTCCCATACTGCTAGGAAAACTCCATCACTTCTTCTAACCTCAGCTTTGCCCCAAACAGCCCTTCTTGTAGTAAGCATTTCTCTGCTAGGAAGACTCCTCAGAAAATACCAGATGCTGAATCCTGCTGGAAAGAAGGAGAAGGAGCTTCCGGGGTGATTGAATTAGAACTGTTTGTTAATCCTGAACCATTCCCAAAGTGGATGCAAGAAGCTTTCAAAACAAAACTCTGATTAAAAGTCCCTGATGCTCCCCAAACTTTTCTCCCTGGACAGAACGAGTCAGAAACAGCTCCTTGCTGTAGAGCTAGGACCATGACTCATCTAAGAGCTGCACCTGACCCCCCTCCCCTCCCCTCAGGACCCTAACACAGAAGGACTTGGCGGGAGGCAGATAGCAGTGACTGTAATTAACAGGGCAGGTGTGGGTCTTGCAGGGCCAGGTTTAAAGGCGATGCAGGAGCTGGGGTGATGGGGGCAAATAGGAGAGCAAGAGGAAAGGGGTCCAGGGGCACGGGGTGCACTTACAGTCCTCGGAGCCGCAGCCAGATCTTCTCTATCTGCTCGGGCTGCAGGTATTTCAGAGAGTTGCTTTCGAATTCTTCAATCTCCTTGGTCGGGGACTCCATCGCGGCCGCTTCTCACTGGGGTGAGGCGGGAAGAGTTTGGCGGTTGGCTCCCAGCCTGGTCAGGGGGGTCTGGTCCCCGCAGAGCCCTCGGGGCGCCCACGGGGCTCAGAGTGGGCGCGGCTAGAGGTGGATCCCGGCCCCAGGTGCACCCTGGAAGCTGCGGCAGGAAGCTGCCATGGCCCGGCCCAGGGCAGGGGTGGGGACCGCGCGGCACCCGGGCCGGGATGGGGACCAGTCTCCAGTACCCAGGGCAGGGATGCCCAGGCTCCGGTGCCCAGGCAGCGGTGGAGACTGCGCTCCTCCGGGCCGGCTCTGATTCTTCCGCTAAACAAAGCCGGGAACAGAGCGATGGTGGCCCGCACACCTCGGGGTTTGGAGAAGGGGCGCGGGTGGGCGTGGAGAGAGGCAGAGGTGTGGATGGGGAGGTGAGCGCGCGGGTTGGGCGCGCGGAGCCAAGCCCAGGGGCGCAGGCTGGGAGGACGCACCCGGACCGCGCCCCAGCTCCGCCCTGAGCCCCCGCCCCTCTCTCCAACGTCACCCCAGTTTTCCCTCACTTACCAGCAGAGCGGACAGACCAGGGGGCTGACAAGTGAGAAAAAGCGGTGGTCAGCGCGCGGGGTCCGCCGTCCACACCCCACCAGATCCTGGCCTGGCACCCACACTCCGCAGTCCCCAGCCCTGCCACACCGCTTCCGGACCACGAGCCACATACAGAAACCTGGGCTCATCGAGCCCACAAAGAGGAGGCCGTGAACCCCAAAAGGGACGCAGACTAGGGTGCAGCAGCAGCAGCAGCAGCGAGATGCGTGGAGTTTCTAGCCAGAGCTTTCCGCTAGGGGGGAAAAAAAGCTAGAATTCCAACCCAGGAGGCAGGAGTTCCCATGCCCAGGGTCCCGGCGGCGCTGCTGCGGGGGAAAGAGGGGGCAGAGGTGGGCATGGTTTCAGTTCCCCAGAGTTGTGCCTGCTTACGTGATTCTAGAGGTTACTGGCAATGTCAAGACAAGGTATCCCCGGGGAAGGGAGCAGGTATGGAGGTGGAAGGAGGGAAGGGCAGGAAAGGAGATCAGAGAGCCAGGGACAAAACCAAAGCCAGGATCAAAACCATACCACTCGCCTCTGTGCCCAAACTGCTTGGAACCTAACACAGAAGTGATTACCACATGCCCTTCCAGGTGGGGAGGTCACTTCCCCGGCTGCCACCCCCTCCCCAGCCAGCCTCACTGTGGATATGGAGGATACTGAGAGCCAGGCTGCAGCACCTGTGGCCTGCCGGGCATGGTCTCCCAGACAGGTCAGGTGTCTTTGGGCCACACTCCTCAATATTCTTTCTGTTTCCATCAAATAACTCAGAGCTTGCTTCCCAAAGGAAAGATAAATGTAAAGGTGAGCGCTACTTTCCTTCCTTGATCAAGCAAAGTTCCCCTCTTGAGACAATGACAAATGCTTAACACAATGGTGGCCAAGTTTGCCAGGCTACTTTAGGTAAGAGGATAAGGATTGTGTAGCCAGCTCCGATCACCTTAACAGAGAAGGCTCCCATAGAAAGTTCTGGTGGACAAGCCTGCCACCCACAGTCAGTCAATGTCAGTCCTTAACACTGCTCTGGAAGCTGTCCATCCTGAGTTCAGGCATTATTGCCAGACACAGATGACATTAAACAACCAATGTGGTCATGCGGAGCTCAATTATGAGAAGAAAGCCAATCACCCACTCAATGCCAGGGGAACTGAACAGCAATAGAAGAAATTACTTTGACAGCTTGCTTGGGGGGGGTGACCAGAGACATACGTGGTTGCATGGTTGCAGACGGGGTGTTTCCTTGGGCTGGCCCATATGGTGCAGCCTGCAGTCCCAATATGAAGGTGCAGTGATGCAATGCAACTAGCACACACATACCACATGCAATTGCAGACTCCCCCTGATCCATGCTTATGTAAGATTCATGTCTCTCCAGAGGGACTCTCACATCCTCTCTACGATAAGAAACTCAAAGCACTAGGGGTTCAGGAACAGAACAGAGATGGCCAGACCCTGAAGGAAGGCCCACAATCTCGGCCAGTACAAATGTGTCCCACTCCATGAGGTTCCCTTTTCCATCTCTGCGAAGTAAAGAAACCAAGCAAAGGGGCTGGGAAGGTGGCTCAGTGGTAGAGTGCTTGCCTCACATGCCTGAGGCCCTGGGTTCGATTCCTCAGCACCACATAAGCAAAAAGAAAAAAGCCGGAAGTGGCGCTGTGGCTCAAGTGGTAGAGCGCTAGCCTTGAGCTGAAGAGCTGAGGGACAGCGCCCAGGCCCAGAGTTCAGGCCCCACGACCGGACCCAAAAAAAAAAAGAAACCAAGCAAAAAGATTTCCTGTGTCTACTGCTCCCTTAGACTACTCTTGGAGGCCACATGTAGGGACCAGAAGAAAATTGGCTGAGGAGAGGTGACTACCACTGAGCACATGTACACATTGCAGTAGTCTCCATGACAACAGGCCTGGGATGGAAGAAAAGAACGAATTCCGAGGTCCTGTCCCAGTGTTGGTGAGGTTTTGATACATCAGAGAGAAGGCACTTTGAGAAGGAAAAGGAATAGCCTTTCACTACAATGAAGCAAATGAGACAGACAGACAGACAGAGAAAGGGAAAGAGAAAGAGAAAGAAACTTTACAAGAGTTTCTAAAAGAACATTTGGCTTCATTTTAGGAAAAGAAAATTTAAATAGTAGAAAGTTGACCTTTAAAAATATAACTTTGACCAGGCACCAGTGGCTCACGCCTGTAATCCTAGCTACTCAGAGGCTGAGATCTGAGGATCATGGTTCAAAGCCAGCCTGGGCAGGAAAGTCCGTGAGAATCTTCAATAAACCACTAGAAAACCGGAAGTGGCGCTGTGGTTCAAGCGGTAGAGCACTCGCCCAAGCCCAGAGTTCAAGCCCCACAACCGACCAAAAAAAAAATAATAATAACTTTGCTGTATTTCAAGGGAACAATGCTTTTTCAAACAGGAAGAGGCCTGAAAGATAATTTAGTTTGAAGGTTTTAAAGCAATGGAATAGTTTATTTCAAATAACAAATAATTTCAAATATATCTCATAAGCACTTACAATGCATACTTTGGCTTCAGATCCTCAAGTCAGAGCTGCTGACTGCATAGAAAGAGGGGTTATCAGGTCCCAGAGACGCTGTCCAGCCCTCTACCCCATTTCTGAGTGCCCAATGCTCCCATTTTAACAGGAAGAAAACTGAGGCCAAAATACCACAGAACAGCCTCTAGGATTCCTTCTTCCTGAACCAGGGTTCTTTCTAACCCATATCAGAAAGTAAAGTTTTCTTCTGTCTATAAAGTACTACTGTTCTCAGTCATGCATGCTTTTATGTTACTGGGGGTTTGTTCTCTCTTTATCCTTTCCAAACAAGGTAAGCTTAAAAGTCGCAACACCACAAGCTGTAATTGCTACCAGCATACTGCACAGAAGCAACAAAGCATGGGTGCAAACTGACCTGGAAACAAAAGGTCAAAGAAAGCTATAATACCACATACAACTTTGCATTGGAGATTAATTTCCATTCTAAGTCACATTCAAGTCAAGACTCTTTAGGAAATCTCACATGGCCAAACACCACTAAATTCTACATACCCATATATACACATGTTCACACATATTATATATATGTGTGTGTGTGTGTATGTATATGTAAAGACATATATATGCATATATATACATATATATATATGTATACCCTCTAATTGATACATAGTAACACAGTACTATGTAAGTACTAGCAAACCTCTAAGCCATCAGCATTGAGAGTAGTGGACACTCTCTGTTCTTAGAGGAGTTCAAGGGGAAGCTAGACAATTATTTCACAAGAACACAAATTCAAGCCTTTGCAGACATGAAGATGAGTTGATCATTGTAACAACCATCCCTACAAGTGAGCAACAGCTACCATGGTGAGTACCAGCTGAGTCTGGCCAGGTTATTTGGTTCATTTCATCAACAGTTTCAGTTGACACTGATAACTCTTGTCGGGACAAACAACTACTCAGTGGCAGAGCAGCTCTCAAACCCAGGCTTTTCCTGGTACCTTACCACCTCCCTATAGGCAAATCAGAAGACCAGTAGGATGGTACAGCCTGGAAGGGCCTGGCTGCCCCATGAGCAGAGGGGACCCCAGTAATGCAGCAGAAAAATCAGGTTCAGGGTCGAGGTGACATTTGAACTGGATCATGAAGGTAGATGTGTAGAAGCCACTCTCGTTGGAGGTGGATGGAAACAGATGGCCATAAAGATAACCTAGTATAAAAGGAGGTACAGAAACACGGATGGATTCTAAATGCCTAACTAAGAACACCAGGAGAAAGTGCCAGAAGGCTCAGCCAGCCCTTGTGATCAAGAAGAAGTTTGGGATCTCTCCTGCAGGAGCAGGAAGCCATGAGTGGCTCCAAGAGAAGATGTTAGCCACGTGTTCTTCATGCATGCAGCCCTGAGCTTGGCTCTCAGGGAAGTTCCACCACAGATCCTGCAACAGCCATGAGGAAAAGATGCTAGGGCGCCCTTGGTGGGCCCCAGCCCCCAGATGTACACATGGTCTTAGCTAAGAAAGATGAAGAGTCAGCGAAAACAGATACAGTCAGAAAAGGCTGAGCACTGTCACCCAGAAACTTACTACTAACCCATCCCAAACACTCACCTTGATCCATGAGGTCAGTGCCTGCCCTTGGTACCACATGGATACCATCAAGGTGCCTTCTGGGGGGGGAGGATTTGGGGGACAACTTAGGGCACTGGAAGCAGTGGCAGGGTGTCTCTCCCACCCCCCACCCCTGCATGTGGGCTGACCTCCCCCAGGGCCACATAGCCTTCCCCAACTCATCCCACAATGGTGGGCCGGGGGGAGGGGGGTCGACTCTGTCCACAGAACCACCTTCACCAGAAAAAGACAAGGAGAGATGGGGGAAACTGGAAGAAAGATCTAACCCTCATCTAAAATAGTGCTCTGAGAAGCCAGCACCACAAATATATCCTGAGAAGGTGACCCAGAGATTCTGGGAAGAGGAGAAAGTGTGGGAAGAGACAGAATGGAATCCCAGCTCATGGGGAGGGGAAGGGGGGCAGCAAGTGTCCAGACCCATCAGCTGCTCTAACAGAAACCCATGCCACCCTTCCAAGGAGATGGCAAAGACGAAGCAAGGACGTAAGACCCTGACTGCCACACCCCTCTCTCCTCTCTGGCGAGGGCCGGGTTAAGCCTACTATGTACTGTGGATCTCTTTCCAGGGTTCAACGTGCTTGAACTGAGAACCATGGCCTGACCTCTACCAGCCATGTTTTCATGAGACCCAAAAGCCTACATCAAGACCCAGGTCTGCACCCCCCACCCAGGCTGTCTATGATGTAGGAAACACAACCAAGGTTAGAGATTAAGAGTCATGTCCCCTACATCACTGAACAATGCACTCAGACCAGGAATGGCAGGGGGCTGAAACAGGTCCTAGCAGCTCCAATACCACTTCCCCATGAGGAAGTGGAGGAGGCCACTTGAAGAAAATCAGCTTGTTCTCAAGCATAGGCCTGACACTACCTCAGCCCTTACCTTCTCTTTCCCACCAGTGAAGAGAACACAATAGAAAAACGACATCAACAAAAAGACAGAGAAAGCCTAGAGAAACAAAGGGAAAAGGTAGAAAGACCTTTGGAGTCCCTTGATCCCGCTATAGCTGAAGCCAAGCCACCGATATACTTTGAAGTTACATGAAACAAATCAATACTCTTCTGCAATATTTGTTTGTTTGTTTTTGAACTTTAGGCCAGTTTGAGTCAGGTATCTGTCATTATAGTAGAAGACTCCTGACACACCTTTCCCTATGGAGGATTGTCCCTATGGAGTCTTGAACACTGGAGACTCCTGAATATCTAGCTCTTCCCCCATCTCCTATCCATCAGAGCTCATAAAAGGAAACCAGGTAGCCCTGAGGTGGGCAGAGCACTAAGGAGCCATTGTCATTTTGATAAATAGATCCAGGAATAATTTTGTTTCTTGGTAATGCCATATGAAGGTATCACCACACTGCAATGCCAGTCCCTTCAAACAACCCTCAAGCGAGTGGCATATATTTATTATTCATCCTATGATCATAGAGCTGTGGCTTAGAACTGAAGTGCTGCCCTTCTTCTGGCCTACGTCCCCTCAGCTAGCAGCAGGCAGAGAGACAGTGGCCTGCATCTTCTCCATTCCTGGCCCTATGGCCGCTCTAGGCCTCTGCTAGGCCAGCAGAATTAACTTGGCGGAACTAATGAAATTGAAATTTCTGTTCCTATAAAACTGCTGATGCTACAGTAAGCCAAGTTCTGACCCAAATGTCCATAAATCAGTGAGTCCCTTTCCACTGCACGAAGAACATTTAAATGTGGAGAACCACTGCCCCAGGCCTGGTTCTAAACAGCTGTTGGGAGTGGATGAAAGAATGAAGACCAGAGGCCCTGCCCTTCCCGTACTCTCAACCCAGGCTCCAGCAGCAACGGCTCCATGTCCCACTAAGATTTGTGTTCTGCCAAGCATGAATGCTCACACCTGTAATCCTAGCTGCTCAGGAGGCTTAGGCTTCCTCCAGAGGCAGAGGGAGGTCAAGAACAAGTGTCCAGAAGGAAGAGACAAAAGCTGGACCTCAGAATGGTGTCACATGGCTGCTGCCTTTGTTTTGAAGCTTCCCTGAGTGGCTCTGATTCTGTGGGGAGAATTGTGCAGCTTTCTGATGGAGGAGGAGGAGGAGGAGAGGGATGCAGTTTGGGCAGCCCTGGTGAATCCACCCAGGTGGTCAAGGATGGCTTCCATGAGCAGGAGACACCCGAACCCAGACTTGCACAAAGAGTGGTCCAGGGAACAAGTAGAAGAAAGAAGTAAGAGCAGGCACCATGATCCTAAAGCAGGAAGGGGCATGATGGGTGATTCCAGGAACACAGAGAAGTGGTGGCTGTGCGGAGCAGGTGAGAGCCCAGGATGAGGGAGGTGGACACAAGGGCACCGATGCGGACAGGGACACAGGTGAGCACAGGGGTACAAGTGAGGGCTGGAGGCATAGATATGAGCGGAGGAGGGCTTCACTGCCAATGGAGGTCAGGATCCACTGTGCTGTGCTGTCCCTGGCTGCAGAGGTCACGGTGCCCAGTCCCACACTGGGCACTCCTCAGAAGACCATGAAATGTATCTGGTTTAAGATCCAGGGTTAAACACTGGCACATAGAATCCAAGAGCACAGAAGAGGTGAGGAAACAAATGAACCTTCAACTTGAACCAACAGATGTAGGTCTTCAGGAAGAGGCTACATAGACACTGTCCAGGGAAGCTCTCGGGGTTCAGAGGGTTAGCTTCCAAGTTTCTGGTGGAGAACGTGCTTTCCTGCACCTTCCAGAGTAGTGAAATGCAGCTTTCTGTTTGGTTCAGTGCACAAGGCACCGAGAGATTGTAACCACTGCTGACAGCATTTTCAAAATTGTCCTTGGGGACCTCTGGAGTGTCCGCCTGGTCCCTGTGATTCCCAGAAGGGCATGAAATTTGAAGATCCAGGAGGATAAAAGACTAAAATGTCATGAATCCCTTCCACCTGCATGCTTTCCTAATCTTTGCTAGTAAATCAGGACCAGGTCACCTTGAATGTGTCCATGATCCTTGGTGCCCACACACAGCTAGAGCTGGCAGAGTCAGGATTTCTACTTCTAAGGCCTAACAGACTCTTCCAAGCCTGGTGTGGGGTTTGTATGGAAAATAGAAACTGGACCCAATGGTTTTTTCCAGTCCTGGAGTTCGAATGAACTCAGGGCCAAGGCACTGTCCCTGAGCTTCCCTTGCTCAAGGCTAGTGTTCTACCACTTGAGCCACACCTCCACTTCTGGATTTTTTCTGAGTAGTTTATTGGAGATGAGAGTCTCAGGGAAGCTGGGTGCTGGTGGCTCAGCCTGTAATCCTAGCTACTCAGGAAGCTGAGATCTGAGGATCACGGTTCAAAGCCAGCCCACCCAGGAAAGTCTGCGAGACTCTTATCTCCAATAAAAACCACCAGAAAATCAAAAGTGGTGCTGTGACTCAAGTGGTAGAGCACTTGCCTTGAGCTGAAGAGTTAAAAAAAAAAGTCTCAGGGATTTTCATGCCTGGGCTGGCTTTGAACCACAATCCTCAGAATTTAGCTTCCTAAGTAGATTATAGGTGAGCGCCACTTGGTCCAATCCTGGATAAGGGCTCTCAAACTGCCTAAAGTCCTCCAGAACCATCCTGGAACTGGGAGGGGGGAGGGAAAGGTGTCTCTCATCCCAAGTGGCTGGCACACAGACACAGCCTTGGGTAGATGTACAGGGAGAAAGAAAAAAAAATCTCAGGAAGATTTTTTTGTGACTCAGGAAGTACTTAGTGCTTTGAGTCCTGGAAAAGAGCCTTGGCCGGGCCAAGTTATGTCCTGTCCGCATTCATTGTGCTCTCAGAATGGACAAAACAAATAGAGCTTTGGGATCAACCAGTCTCTAATACTTCCCTTCCCTCCACCTGGTACAAGGAACATTCCTGCCACATCCAGCCCCACCCATTCAAACAGCACAGAGAAAGTCCCTTACATATCTTACATGGGACTCATCAGTTCCATTGGCATTTGAGGACATCTACTGATAATTAGATATTTCTACCAGTGTCCTTCCCACCATTCTGCCAGACCAATACTAAGTGATACAGGAGGCTCTTACCCTTCTCTGGGGACTTGTGACCCTGTGTCCTATTCACTAATCAATGAATTAATCTGTCTCTGTCACAACACTGGGATTAGCAAGTGAGAGAGGAACCTTTAAGGAATGATCTCTGCACATTTCATAGCAAGATTTAAACTATGAGAGTCTGTTGACAACGGGCTACCCATTGACTACATGTGATCTCAGAGGCTTATTTGATCACTGGGGCTTTTAGAAATTCTCATCAGGTTTATAGAAAATGTGTTTATGTCAGAATATTGGCCAGGAGATTCATAGCATTCAGTTAGTGATAGATTCGATTAGCAATTCAGAGTTAATCTGCCTTCCACCATTACTAACTGAGTCCTGAAAACCATTACTAATAAATGCATTGTCAAAAAGGACTGTAAACAGAACACAAAGGAGGGAAGGAAAAATCATTCCTAAAACACTTTGCCAAATATCACAAACATAAGGACTTGCAGTGGCTGAACTCTCACTCTGTCTCTCTCTCAAATCTGTCCATCCCTATCTGTCTGTCTGTCTCTGTCACTGTCTGTCTCTATCTGTGTGTGTGTGTCTGTGTATATCTGTCTATCTCTGTCTCACTCTTTGTCTCTGTCTGTCTCTGTCTGTCTGCCTCTCTCTCTTGCTCTCTCTCTCACTCTTGCTCTCTCTCTCGCTCTAAAATCCAGCAGAAGAACAGTATCCCCACTTCAGTGAAGAGCTCCTATTTCTCCCAGCTGCTAATAACTGTAGCACAGATCCATACCTCTCCGACTGGACTAGCTTTCGAGGCCGGGTGCTCCAGAGCTCCCTCCACCAAGGCTGCGATGTGCTGGGTGTTTGTACACACAGGAAAATCCCTGTCTGCACCGCAGCCCTGACCTCACCCCAGCAGAGCTCCCTTACTGGCCCACTGGCATTTAATGACCCGTGAAATGGTGTACAGAAGCTGTGGGAGGAGAGACTGAGAGGAGAAATTAGGGCAGAGGAGCTGTGGCTTGCGCTTTTCACCTTTGAAGGAAAGCACCATTTTGGAGCAGATCGCAGACAAGCTTGCCTCCAGGGACACAAAAGAAGGGGAAGACTTTTTCTGCCCACATAATGCATAGAGACCCATGCTGACATGCTTCTCGGCTAGCTGGATAACTGAGCAGGGTCAAATTCAGCTCTAAAAGGCCACTTGTGGACAGAGACTGTGGAAAGGACTGGTTTAACCTGGGTGGGCCAGAGAGTGCATTCCATCCCAGCCTGTCCCCACACATTAACACTGCTTCTGGTACTAGTGCAGGCAGTGACAGACGTGGCCAATGTATACCATGTGTGTCCCCCTGGCCACCAGCAGACACCCTGTGGAGTCTTCATATGGTACCTCCAGCTAGCAACTCATGCTCACAGGGCAAGGAGCAGCACTGGGTTGGAGCCAGAGCCTGTCGCTGGCCTGCACAGGATGCCTCTGTCTGTCAGATGCTGAGTCTGAGCATCCCACCAGTCAAGCCCTGTAGCCATGGTGGCTTCCAAACTAAAGGAGCCAAAGCCACGATGGCTGGCATCAACATGACAAACTGGAGAGGACCTTGCAGCTCTCCTGAGGGCCACCATCCCAGTCACTGGTCTACAGGCCTCAAAGACTCTCAGAATGCCACTATGAGGGTGCCAAGGACCACCCCAGGGAGTCCTCATGGCAGAATTTCCCCAGAGGTGACCCTGTTGTGTGGGAGGTTCAAATGACAAAAGCCCAGCCTGCTGGCAGAGCTGGGCATGGGAACGCAAAGCCTGGATAGACAAAGCCTGTAGATCTTTAACCCAGAGGAGCCCTTGAACACCACAGTTTCTTACACTGATCTCAACAGCATCTTTTTCCTTCCTCTGCTAAAGGGCAGTGGAGTTTGCAGTAACACATGTACCCCTACGTATTTTCATGCTTGCTTCATTACAGCAGGACAGAATCATTTCCCCTCCTGTTTCTTTGCCTTTCAACTGCCTCCCATTCATAGTTTTCCTCTCTTGCAGATGCAAGAAGTACAAGAAATGAAGAGAGAACATTTTCCTAGGATGGGATATGGAAATGAGGACAGACTAGAGGAGCTGGATCAGATGCTAAGAGCTGAAAAGAACAGTTGTCTCCTTGCTGATCACAAAAAGAAAATAAAGATAAGGGCACCTGAACAACTCTGAAGTTACCCCCAGCCAAGATGGCCTTTCCACAGACCTTCCAAGTCGAGATCCAGAATTACAGAATTATACTCAGTACTTGAGGGGACTCTGTGCTCTCCTCTCCTCCCCCTCCCCCACCACCCCCTGCATGGGCTCTGGGCTGCTGCAGACTAAGAAAGATTCCCACCACCTGTGCCTGCACTTGTGGCCCCATTATCCACCCTGGCCTGCTCCATGGTGGCAAATTCCAGGGACTCAGATGGCCTTGGCATGCACAGACTTGCCTCTGACCACCCAGGAAGCTGAAGGACTCTGCTCTACTACCAATCAAAGACCATTTTCCACTAATGATCATGTTCACATTTCCATTTCAAAACTTTTTCTTTCAGGAAGCTTGAACCTGTACACCAACAGTGGTGGTGTGGAAATGTTTAAGGGTTGATGGAATTGGATGAAAGCTCTGGACTGAGTATGCTTGGATAGGCAAGGGATCTGTATCTTGGATCCAGGAAACAGGAGATCCAGCCACTTCTTCGCAAGTTCACACTTCAGACATGCAACTCTAGCAGGCTTTTCTTAGCACAAAGAGAAAAATTACACAAACTGAAAGAAGATAACTTACAAAGAGCACCTTGGAATTCTTCAAAAGGGGCACTGTGCTTAATGAACACCAAATGAACACCAGCTTCTCTGCAGGGTGAAGTATATACATTTGTGAGTTTAAATTATAATGTAAGAATGTAAACTGTAATCGCTATTGTAATTATTAACACATATTAATTCTACAGATTAATGGGTTTCACTGTGACACTTGCATACATACATATATGTGTTTGATCTACTCACTCTCATCCTCTCTCCCCCCCTCCCACCACCCCCCTCACCTCGCCTTTCCTAATGCTCCCTCTTTTACTTTCCTGTCATCTCTCTCCTTTTACTTGTCTTTCTGAGCCCACTTATTTTGCTTAATATGCTATCCTCCAATTCTCATAATTTCATTCAATTTTTATGGCTGAGTAATATGTTCCTCTGTGTGTGTGTGTGTGTGTGTGTGTGTGTGTGTGTCTGTCTGTCTGTCTGTCTGTCTTTCTATATCTGTGTTTGTGTCCATTTCTTGGCTATTGTGAATAGTTCTACAATAAAATATGCACCTCTAAAGTATGCTGTCTTCATTTTCTTCATGTAAACATCGGGAGTGATATGGCAGGGCAGCCATTCTACTGTTGGTTGGTTTTTGGTTGTTTTTTTTAGGAACCTCCATACTGATTTCCATGGTGGCTGCCCATCCACCATATGTGAGTGCCCCCCTTCTCCCTTCCTTCATCCCTGAAACACTGGCTTTTACTCAGAGTAGAAAGGAGGGACAGGACTTGCTGTAATGTCCTGAACAGAGTGGAGACAATGCCTGATGACTCCCATTTGATGATGACACCAAGGCCACTGCTTTGGGAACTGACCCTGGTAGGGATGGGGGCAGGATGGAAGGCCAGGTGGGAGGATATATCCTATTAGCCAGGCAGAGCCGCAGAGGCTGGGCAGGGGCAGAACCTCTGGCAAAGGACAGGAGTGTATGTGGCTGTATGAGGGAAGACCAAGGAAGGGCAGGCTAGGACTCTGGCCAGGGATTCCAGACAATGTGTGCTCTGGCTCCCCCCTGCATTGAAGGGGCCTTGGAAGCTTGTTGCCAGCCTCACCACACCCCCAAACCACAACTGTATGGCACTACCCACGTGGCACCATGTCTAAAGGCCTTTCCTGTCTGAGCCAGCATCCTAGGCCGGGGACAAGAGGGGGAGGGACAGGGGGGTAGTTGGGGGGAATGAAACAGCTCCTCAGTGTGTTTTTCATCTAATTTCACTGTGGTAAAGCAAGCTTGGGATGTGTTCTCTTTGTCCTGCCCTGACCTTGTGGCTAGACTGAGGGATATCTTATTCTGCTCTCCGGCCTGTCAGTTACCTAGACCATCCTGGTAGCCACTAAGTGCTGTGGCTTTCTAAAGTGGGAGCTCCAGATGACCAACTCTGACATCAAGAGCAAAAGGCCACAAACAACATAGACAAATTCCTGGTTAGCACAGACTGTTAGGCAAATGCCAAGCCATCAGCTCTGAACACAATCAAGTGTCAACCTGGGGTGCCCTGCCAACGCCTTCTGTTTGGCCAGTGTACTCAGAGGCTGGGCAGGCAGTAAGGCTCAACTTACTTGCTCTGAAGTGTTGCTTTGACATATGCTTTAGCATTTAAAAATTGAAAAACAAAAGAACTCTAAGATGGCAGAAAACAATAATCTCGTAAGGAAAATGTGATTGCACATCGGCAGGATGCTAAGGGAACTCACTTCCTAGGCAGGTACTTTATCATTTGAGCAGCACCTCAGCCCTTTTGCTCTGGTTACTTTTTAGATAGGACCTCACTTTTTGCCCCATGCCAGCCTAGACAGTGATCCCCTATTTGGATGGAGATCCACTGTACTTGGACAATAGCTACCTGAATCACACCAACATTTTTTTTTCCCATTAAGTAAAAATTTCATGACCGTGACCTTGTTTTGTCAGCCATGTGGCTTGAACTCAGGGCCTGGACACTGTTCCCAAGCTCTTCTGTTCAAGGCTAGGGGTCTGCCACTTTGAGCCACAGAGCACTTCTGATTTTCTGGTAGTTAATTGGAAATTAAGAGTCTCAGAGACTTTCCTGCCCAAGCTGGCTTTGAACCACACTCCTCAGATCTCAGCCTTCTCATTAGCTGAGATTACAGGCATGAGCCACTAGCACCTGGCTGATTTCATGGTCTTAAGTAAGGATTTCATGATCTTTTTGCCTAAGCTGGCCTCCTCCCTCAATTCTCCAACTAATATTACAGGCATGAGCCTTTGGAACCCAACCCATGTTGTGTTTTTTAAAAAACATTATTCTACTAAATCTACCTGACACCATAAAAAACAGCATTCTTTTCTTTTCTTTCTTTTTTATTTCTTTTACTTTTGCCAGTCCTGGAGTTGAACTCAGGGCCTGATCACTGTCCCTGCGCCTCTTTGTGCTCAAGGCTAGCACTCTACCACTTGAGCCACAGTATCACTTCTGGCTTTTTCTGAGTAGTTTATTAGAGATGAGAGTCTCATGGACTTTTCTGCACAGGCTGGCTTCAAGCCCTGATCCTCAGATCTTAGCCTCCTGAGTAGCCAGGATTACAGGCATGAGCCACTGGCATCCAGCTTCTCATTCTTTCAAGCAGTTTTCCCAGTAATATCTGCAAGTTGGGGTAGGTGTCATCTGACCTCAAAGTATAGTTGCCACCCCAGTTGCCTTTAGAATGTCCAAGTAACCTGCCTGCCCTGTTCTGAGTGTGTTGCTGAAATTTTCATTCTAAATGCAAGAAAGTCTTGGGCAAATGAGGACAAAATGGTCACCTTTGCTGCTTCTTAATAACTGGAGGAAACAGAACTGTGGCTCAAGTGATAAAACACCAGCCTTAAGCTGAAGAGCTAAGGGAGAATGCCCCAGTATGAGAACAAAAATCAAAATCTGCGCCTCCTCCTCCTTCTCTTCCTCTGACAGGAATGTGCCCCTCTGCTGTCCTCTCTTGCCAGTGTGCCATGGCAGTGGTATGCTGGTAAATGCTTAAGCACCACCTCTGGACTGGAGATCTAGGCCAAAGCCCTGGTTTGCAGCGTTTGCTGATTCCTAGGGTATAAATGCGTCCACTAGCACCAGTTCCCAGCTCCTGACCTGACAGAAACATCACCCAGCACAGAGCCCAGAAAGCTTGCTGACACGCTGCTCAGGAGCATTCCCCCATACCACACAGCACAAAGGCCCTGTCCAGAGCTCCTCCATCCTCCCCTCCCCAAGTTTCCAAAGATTACAAACCAGAATACAGAAAAGCCACCTGCACCACTATGTTCACTGCAGTGCTATTCACCATAGCCAACGTATAGAATCAGTCCAGATGCCCCTCCATGGATGAATGGATCAAGAAAATGTGATACACACACACACACACACACACACACATACACACACACAAAATAACATTTGAGAGCTGGGCACCAGTGGCTCACGCCTGTAATCCTAGCTACTCAGGAGGCTGAGATCTGAGGATCGAGGTTCAAAGCCAGCCAAGGCAGGAAAATCCATGAGACGCTTATCTCCAATAAGCCACTAGAAAAACCGGAAGTGGTGCTGTGGCTCAAGTGGTAGAGTGCTTACCTTGAGCTGAAGAGCGCAGGGACAGTGCCCAGGCCCAGAGTTCAAGCCCCATGACAGACAAAAATAATAATAATAACATTTTACTCAGCCATTAGAAAGAATAATACTGTACCTTTTATAAATAGAAGGACCAGGAGGAAAAAAATCATGTTATCTCTTATATGTAGAGGCTAGAATTAATATGTAAATATATAAATATACAGAGTGGAATCCAAGTGTACACAAATGTACTAATGAAAATATAGTAGAGCGGGGGAGAATTTAGATGACATAATTCCTTAGTAAGGCTAGAAATAAGCACTCAAAGGTGGAGTAGGATCAAGGGGAGGGGAGTGAAGATGAATGAAGAGAGGGGAGGGGGTAAAGATGAGGAAGATGAGAAGAGAGGAAGAGAGGAAATGCAGTCGTAAGATTCAATGCATATCCTACAAAATTAGGAAAATTGACGGGAGGGGTGGGGTTGGAGGGATGGGGAAAATGATGAAAGAGGTGACACTGATCAAGATTCATTGTGTTTGTATGTTGCTTTGTTGAATGGCGACTCCTTTGTACTTACAAATAAAAATTAAATTATATTTTAAAAAAAGAACAGGAGGGGCTGGGAAGGTGGCTCAGTGGTAGAGCGCTTGCCTTGCATGCAAGAGGCCCTGGATTCGATTCCTCAGCACCACATAAGCAGAAAAATAAAAAGCCGGAAGTGGTGCTGTGGCTCAAGTGGTAGAGCGCTAGCCTTGAGCTGAAGAGCTGAGGGACAGCGCCCAGGCCCAGAGTTCAGGCACCACAACCGGACCCAAAAAAAAAAAAAAAAAAGAACAGGAAGGAAGTACAGAATGCTCTGCTGGATGTCGTGGAGGGTGCGTGGATTTGACTACTTGGAGCCAAGCAATTTCCTCTGCTATTGCCAAGAAATGTGTGTCCATTTCAGGGCAACCAAGAAACCTGTGGAGGAGGGGAAGGTGTTGCTATGAATTAGATGAGGAAACTGCTTCTGAGGAGACTGCTAACAGGACAATCCAATGCAGTCCTGCACGGCAGGTATCTCTAGTCACGTTGTCTAAGAACCCACCACAGGTACCACCACCACCACCATAGAGGCCACCAAGGTCCTGTCCACAGTGTGTGACCATGGGTGGCGGCCTGGAGCCTACGGAGGCTCCCTGATCCGCCATCTCTGTCCCGCCTCCCTCTTCCCACCAACCTAGGTTCATCTCCCACCCCTTGTCACCAGCCTGCCAACCTTGCCTGACCTCCAGCTATACTGCGTGGAGTTACAGGAGTAAGGAACCTGCTCTCTGTCAAAGGCCCTTTAGATATTTATAGCTCCCTCAAGAGCCATAGAAATTATCAATAAGGGCAGGCAGCCACAGGCAGTTGACAAGAAGCTTGTGAGACCCATGTGTACCAAATGACCCTGGCTTCCCTGCAGCCTGGCGCCTACCCCTTACTCAGGCCCTGGTGACCCATCATGGATAGGCTGCATAGAATTCCTGATCAGGATTCTACGAACAGACATTGCTCATGTGAAGAGGGTGACTCAGCTGGGCCGCATCTGAGAGCTTGCACCTGGAGCTTGGGGCATTATCATTAACCTTGAAAACACAGCTCATGGGGGACCGCGGGCATCCCCATCTTCAGTGGACATCCTGGCCACAGCTGCTGTCCCTCTCTACCTCAGGAGCCAGCCCCACATAGCTGCCTGAGCTCTGTCAGAGAGCAGGCCAAGTGCTTTCAAGGGAAGGGACAATGTATTCCAAAGCCCACATCTGAGGACGCTAGGAGATAAAGGCAGAGGGAGACCAGAAAATGGCAAAACATGCACAAAATGAAACTTTGGTTCCTTAGTGGCAGGTCCACAGAGAGCATAAGGCGTTGCCAAAATTGGCCTCAAATCCCTCCTGCCATGTTCTCGATTCTCATCGTGGTAGAATGAACCCAGGCATAGGAATTCAATGCACCTAAGATTAGATATGCCTCACATCTTGCCTCTCAAAGCTAAACTGGCTCTAAACTGGTCTTGAAGGACTAATGTGAGAATTGAATAAGACAATAAACACCATCACATGATAGATAACACACAATCGACACATGCCTTGAAATATTGTTATCCTGTGCTATGGAAAATATCCCAGTCTGTCTTATGCCCATAATCTAGGTCCTAGCTACAAAAAAGGATGGTTGTAGTCCAAGCTCTGGTATTGGTCCTAGTCCAGGATTTATTTGTATAAGGAGAACATAAGAAGAGAGAGGGGGAGGGAGGGAGAGAGGGAGGAGGGAGGGAAGAAGAGAGAGAAGAGAGACAGACCGACAGAGACAGACAGAGATAGAGACAGAGACAGAGAGAGACAAAGATGGATAGACGTGGCCTAATCCACCCTGCCTAATCCTCTATTCTGTTACTCCTAACTGTTAGAGGTACAGCCATTCTCACTTTCTCCAGAGCACCACATGCCTTTGCAGCATAGAAGCCCCTTCCTGCCTCCCCCTCCTAGCCCTCCTCCTGTGCTCACTCTGACTTTTCCTGTAACTGGACTCAACCCAACTGGTCTCTGACCTTCAACCCCATACTGTCATCACCACAACATGCTCATGAAGCAGCTGTACAGCCTTCCACTTGCCACACCTCACTGTGGACTACCTGCATGTGCACAGTTGTGTGTGTAATGTGCCGTGTGCACTGCTGGCAACAGACCTACAAAGCTCCTGATTTTCCTAGCAAGAAAGGGGAAGGAGGAGAGAGGGAGGAAGGCAGGAGGCAAGGAGGGTGGGAGGGAAGTCAGCATATCTATTTGTCCCATCAAACCTCAGGCTGTTTCCCCACACTGCTCCTGGGAAGGATTTCTTATGTGCAGAAATAAGTGGCATACATTCTGTTGTGTCTGATAGGAAAATGAACGCAGTGGCCCATCAGTCACCAATGTCATAACTTAAGCTGCTGTCTGCTATCCCCTGAATTTCACCCACGTGGTGGGGGGGTGTGGGGGTGGGGGCAGGCCCTGGGCGGCCAGCCTCTCCTGTGTTATGGGAAAATGGGAAGATGATGTTTTACTTCAGCTTTTCAGAAAATCACCTAAACACTCAGTACCTGTGCTTGGAGATCAGACTTTACTTCCCCTCAGTCTAATCTGACTCATCTGAAACCTGCTTGCTTTCCAGAAGGTGCAGGCTGGGCTCAACACCAACCAGAACCTGAGGCGATGCGTACATGTCACACAGATGTGTCGACATGTGTGGACACACATGCGTTCATATGTGTGTACATACACCTGTAAGCATGCCAATACACCCGTACACATGTACATTAATGCACATGTGTTCCTACATCTGACTCTGTCTTTGCTATCCCTACTTCCCTCCCTACCTGGGACCAGACTTGGAAGGAAAACTCAAATTCTACCAGAACTTGACCAAAAGTGCTACAGGGGAAAACCATGCCCTAAGAGGTGACTCACATCTGAGGCCCAGCCCCGGGTTCTGACCGGTGAAATCCTCTCATGGCGTGATCAGTGGCCAGGACCATGCTTCAGTCACATACAATGTGGCTTCTCACCTCAAGGTCCCGGAAGGGTGGAAAATCAAGGCAAGTCAGCTTGCCCTCTAAATGTGGTGGAGGTTTTTCCTTCTTTTACGAACATTCTTTGGGGAAAATGATGACAAAAGGAGGTTAACCTTTGTCTCAAACACAGATGTGAAGTTGTTCCACCATGTAGAGAACTCCTCCTCCCACTAGGGGTCCTGGGGAGGAGTAACAAGACACTCAAGACCTGGATCTTGGCCAAGGCCATTGGAAGTTGTTGAGTATTTAGAGTTCTAGACTCTTCCACACAATGCTCTAAAACCCGAGACTATTGCACACCCTAAAGCATTAGGACAGGAAGATCCTTCTCCATCACCTTATCCATGGCCTCAAATCACATTGGTTAGGCACCTCCTATGTCCTGCTTAACCTGGAACACGGATCCATGATGGTACCTCAGAAACAGATACTCCTATTTTTCTTCATCATTTCTGTGGTCTATGGAAGAGCTGCTAGACATATGTGAGTTCAAATTCCTCATCCTTCCACGTGACTACAAGCCCTTTCAACATGCAGTTTTCCTCTTCAGTAGAGCAGACCACCACCCTCCAAGGATCATTAGTAGAATGAGATTGCAAACCTACATAAAGCAGCCTCTACAGGCCACATGAAACCACGTCCTGCTCAATAAGATGACACTCAGGTGGATTTGAAAAGGCAGGAGAATCCTCTGAGCTTTCGAAGGCACGGGCCCAATTGTGTGGGTAGGGACAAGCAAGTCCACCAGGGTTTTACCCCCGAGATCTCTCACCCAAAACTCCACAAGAATAAAAAACAGACAACTGGATGTGTACACATCAAAAGGCACCAGAGCCCCATGGATCCTCAGAAACAGAAGAGAAAGAAGCAAGGAGTAAGTGTGAGTTGTCCTGCCAGGGAAGGGAGAGCATGATGTAGATGTGGCACCACTGTGAGCAAGAAGGGAGTAAGTATGTGCATCACCCTCAAGAGACCCAAGGCTGGAGGAGCTCAGCACTGTGGAAGTCAGGGGTAAGGAGGAGTCTTAGATTCTTCTCTTTGAGAAGCTGAGGCGTTCCAGAGAAAATGCCATCATGTGCCTGTCTAATAAGAGACCTGCTAAAATGCTGCCCTATGCACTATGAGAAAGACTACCCACACAGACATTAGCTTTTAATGCTCCTGAATATAATAATGGATAGACAATGAGTATCACGTATTTGAGAAAAACATTCAGCATGATCAAAGTCCAAAGCAAAAGGAAAATAAGAACCTGGGAAGAAAAATAAATCAACGCAATGCAATGCAATGTAGAGGAAAAAACTTTCAGAGAAATACAATAATGTCTACAGAAATAAGAGAAAATATTGCTGAAACAAAATAATAATAAAGTGAAGTGAAAACTAGTTAGAATAAAAGATCTATTAGACAAAATAAAAAAGGGTATTGATAAGGCTTTAAAAAAACCAATAAAACAAAAACCAAAAGACAGACAGCGAAAACTAACACAAAGGGTCATTCAAGATGAGAGAACCATCTGGAATATGTAATCTGAGTAAGAGAGCTCCAGATAGAGCAAAGATAATATGGAAAGGAAGAAGTTCTAGAGGAACAACACAGTAGCACTTCCCAAATGGGGATAGGAAGTCCCAGATGACAAGGCACTTGATGTGTGCGCACACACACACACACACACACACACACACACACCTGCCAGGTCACCATCATAGAATTTAAAAAAAAAAACAGAGGAAGGAAAACACACTAAAAAGATTCTGGGTTGAGGAGAGAGAGAAGTAATGATTCACCAAAAAACCACAATGAGAAAGCACCATCATTCTCAATTGTTACAGAGGAAACTTGAAGACAATAAAACCTCGCCTTACTCCTTTCTGAGAAAAATATAAAGACTATACTAACCCTGGGGTTAGCCCCAGGATTGCCCCATCTAGAGCTAGAGCTTCTGTAGAGATACTGTCAGTTCTGAATACTGATGGTGAACCTAAGAAAGCTGAATCTACATTAGATGTAGACTGTATATACATTATATGTCATTCTATTCAACGTACATTATGTAAAATATGAACTACTGAAGTTGAGGATAGGGATGGAAGGGGGACGTGGAAGAGAATGAAGCAAGAGGTGACATCGTACTTATATAACCTGACTTACAGAATTGTAACTTCGCTATACAACTACTTAATAATGAAGTACAAGAAAAGCAAGAAAACTGAATCTTTAGCAGACAAGAAGCCAGTGGAACAGATCTAACATTGGGAAAACGAGGGGAGCTCCCCACATACATGTTACTTTAACAAAAGTGATGAGTCAAAATAAAAGGACAAAAACCTAACTGTGACTCATGCAGAAGACCAAGCACACCTGTTCAAAACCCCGCATGTACCACAAACAAGAGGGCAGGAAATGATGGGGAAGGCATCTTTCTCCTAAGCATCTATGAAAAGGGATATAAGTGAGGTTTTCTTCTCTTTTCTTTTAAAGACTTTTTTCCATATATATTTTTATTGTAAAAATACTATACAGAGGGGTTACAGTTACATGAGTAAGGTAATGGGTATATTTCCTATCAAGCATTGTTACCTCATCCTTTGTTTTTCCCCTACCATCCCTTCCCTCCCCACCTCCCCAATTCCTTCCCCTACCCAGCCAAGTTGTACAGTTCATTTACAATATAGTGTCTTGTACATCTCATTGTTACAATGGGTCAACCTGAAACCTTATTTCAGCATTTTGCTATTTCCTTTCCCCTCCCCCAAATTAGAAAAATGTATATACAAGATGCAGGGCACCCGAATCAAATACAGTGAAAACAGGGCTTATACCATGGCTGACAAAGGCAAAAACACCACAAGGCTATATAAGAGCAGCTCTGTTTGACTCCCAGGGACAAGGGATGAACAGTAACTAACTTAGAATATCTGAATGCAATGTCTCCCAGAGACTCCAGGATTGGCAGCACCCAAGGCTGAAAAGAGGAAATGGGCAAAAATCTGAGTGAGAATCCTACCCCAAGATACCCAGCCCAGCAGCATACAGACAGAAAATTCTCCTCATCCATGCTTATTGCAGTACTGTTCACTATAGCCAAACTGAAATCCATTGAAAAGCCTGGCAACCAATGAGCAGATAAAGAAAATAAGTCACATATACACCATGGAATATTACTCAGCCATCAAGAAAAATGAAATTATGTCATTACAGAAAAATGGAGAGAGCTGGAAAGCACATCACACTGAATGAGATTAATACTGCATGTGTTTGCTCATTTGTGGAATCTAGATCTAAAATACAGGCATATACATAGATCTGGTAGAACTTCATATGCACTTATCTGAACAATGAAACCTGTTGAAATTGTTTTAATAAGGAGGAGGGGACTAAGAGAGCGTGATAGGAGAGATGCTTTTAATGGGATCTTTTGTGTTTATATATGGAAATATCACAATGAAATTCATTGTACAATAAGAGAGGCTAATAAAAATCTTTAAAAACAGTTCTTTTTACTTAACAAGTCATATATTGCTCTCAACAGCAACAAAAGAAAATACAAGCAACAATAAAAGGCAAAAATAAGAGTCTAAAGAGATAAAATATTAGAACTAGACTCAAATATTCTATAAATATCAGGTAGGGCATTTATAATAACTATAATTAGCCAGGCATGGTGGCTCAAGCTTATAATCCTAGCTAGCTACTTGGGAGGCAGAAATCAGAGATCAAAGTTAGCCTAAGTAGACAAATTCATTTATTGAATTTGTCTCATATCTTCAGTGAACCAGCAAAAAGCCAGAAGTAAAAGTGCAGCCTGAGCAGTAGAATGCCAGTCTTAAGCAGAAAAGCCATGCAAGAGTACAAGGCCCTGAATTCAAGCCCAATGATTAGCACCAAAAATAAAATTGTAATTATCAGTTAAGGAAATGATCCAGACTAGAGCAAAGAATAAAACATAAGGACTCAGAAACAACAAGAAAAATTAGAAGATCCATCCAAGCCAACAATGAAAATGCAAAGGGTTCCCAGGGTATGGTTACAGAAGAAAATTCTGGAGATGCCCAATTTATCAGCTCTTTCCCTTAGCACTTTCTGGTACTTGTCATATACATGCATCAGTTGTCCCTTTCTTCTTTCTGGACATATGCAGCATGAATGATCATGACACTGAATATCTGGTCAGCACTCCCTGGGCCTTAGCACAAACCAAGCAGAGAAGAGGCCAACATGGGTTCTCCTGCTGTGCAGCCCTCCTGCCCAACCTCCTCCTGCCCAATCCCTGCTCCAGACCCAGGCCTGCAAGTGGGGTTATCCGAGTCTTTCAGTGCTGCACCCGGCTCCTGAGCTAAGCTTTCCTGCCTTGCTCCACTCAGCCTCCCTCTGGCACTCCATTTTCTGAGTCATCTGGACTTCGCTGCAGGACTGGAGGTAAAATAGGCCTGGCAGCCAGAGGAACTGGCCACAGTCCTGCCGGCTCTGTGGGTGCAGAAAGAGAACAGCTCAGCCCAGCCGGGAGGGACTTTTACTGACGCCCTGTCGGCTTCAGGCTCAGGGTGAGTCACCAAGTTGCAGAATGAACAAAACACATAAATATTTATGTGTGAGAAGTCTCCTCACAGGGATGTTTGTGACAGCAGAAAAGAAAACCAAATATTTGAAAATCAGGGATATTTAAACTGTGGCAAAGCTTCACCATAGAAAGGCTCACACATGGGCCTCATAACACACAGATGGATGGTCCTCAGCGTTTTGGGTTGGAGGTGTGCTGTATACTACAGGTGTGGGACAACCCAGATGTCTCTAGACATAGCCTAATACCTCTGGGAGGTAAAGCTGTGCCCCAGCCAGAGAGTCACTGGTCTAAACTAAATCTGAGCAGGGTGGGAAGTACAGAGTTCCCTCTTCAAGCTCTACCAATTCCTTCTCACTTCTTAACAGTCCTTGAGGAGTTCTTTTTCATTTTTTCTTGGGGAGGAGACGAAGCAGTATTGGGGTTTGAATTTGGATCCTCACACTTACTAGAAGGATCTCTGTCATTTAAGCTACTCTTTTTTGAAATAGGTTACTTTTTGCCAGGGCCAGCCTGGACTTCTCCTATTCAGGCTTCTCCCTGTGGCTGAGATGTGGCCTCAAAACACCTAAGTAAAGCACGAATCTGGATGCAAAATTGTCCTTGCCTGTGACCTTTGCCTTGACACGGACTGCAGGGTGCCATAAAATGCCAGTTGATCCTTTGATTCGCATCAGCCGACTCATTTCCTCTTTCATTTGTGCACGTGCATGGCTGTGGGATTCACATACATTACTCCATTTGTAGGAGGGTTCATGTGCCTTTCTCCCTCCCAGCACAGAGCTGTGTCTGTCTCATGGCCAACAGATGCCCCCAAATGAGCTCATAAGACAACTGCACCACTGTCCTCAGGGAAGGAGCCATGGAGCGCATCCCTGCTGCTCTGCTGAAAACCATTGCACAGGCAGGATGCAGGTGGAGGGCTGTCAGATTTATGCCAAGTAAACACCTTAATGACCCACCTAAACAGCAGGGGGCCGCTCATAATCTCCTATACATATGTAGAATAGTAAAAGAGAGAGTGCCAGAACTATTCTGCCACCTGGACTTTCCTCTCCTGCTTCGACCACCTGGGGTGAAAGGAATAGAGCTGGGAAACAAAGACAGTGCAGTCACCTTAGGAAGGATGGGGGGAAGAGGGAACAGGAAAGGGAGGAGGTCAGGAAGCCTAAGGCCTGGTCCACACACCATGAGGTGAGGTGATTGTGCTCCTACTGGACCATTGCTAAAGATTGCAGAGTTAATGGAACCATACAGCTCGCACCTTCTATCGCCACAGAGCCATCTCTTCCCAGTGCTCCAGTGATATCTCTGGACACGTTCAAGGGCAGCATTCACTCCTCCTGCCGTTAGCTCCTCCCGCTGCACAGTGACTTCCCTGAACTGCATAGGGAAGATGCTGTCAACTGCATGCATGAAAACTCTCTGCTCCTGGCTCCTCAAAGGGGGTGGCACAAAGGACAGAAACCACTCCCTTGACTTGGTATTCCTTCAGCAGCCTCTCAGCAGAAAAACAGCCTTGAAAATTCCACGTCTCTTGACATGGTCAACTCTTCTTTCTTCTAACCCATCAAAGGGATTTTGTTTTTAAGGCCAAGGGGAAAATGTTGAATGAAAGCAACTGGCCAATTCATCAAATATGCGGAAACTTGTGTCGAGACCTGGAGTGATTAACGCCCTTCCTTCCTAATTCTGGTCCTCTGTCTTCTCGTCAGTCTGGTACAGTTCTCATGACAAACTTTGTCGGGAGTGCTGAGAATCCATGCCCCCTCTCCTTCCCGAATAACTACGACATGCTGGAAGAGAGTAACCAAAATTAAACTGGAATCGCGCTTTTAATTCGAGGGGAGTTGAAGAGGTGCATTGTGAACTCATCAGCTGTTCGAGCTGTGTTTCTCCTGCTCCTCTCAAGAGGGAGGGAGCTTGACTCTATGTCCATGAGGACTAATCTGTCTCCTCTGTCCCTTCAGGGAAGGACCAGAAGCACAATGCTCACCAGAGAATGGCAGAAAACACATTTGGTGGGACAGAGGCCTCCCTCAAGGGCTCAGTGCCAGAGCCTAGGACATTCAAGGTAGCAAAGAGAAAGTGGAGTTGCCTGGCACCCTCATAGTCAAGCCTGCTGTGGGTGGGGAGGAGGTCTCTGGGTTTCATCAGGACAAGTGAGAATTAAAGCCTGGCTGACACAGGCCCAGATGTCCACCAGAACTTCCATGAGATGAAGGGCAGAAGGTGACCGCCATGGAGGAAAAGCAGGAAGTGAGTGAGGCAAGATGCTTGAATGATTTAGTAGAGAGAGCCTCCCCAAAGAGAGAGAGCTCCCCCAAAAGAGGATTCTTGGAATTCTTCCCCAGTCATAGCTAGTGCTGTGAACTGAATGAAGCCTCAGAATGTGGCACATGAAAGGTTATATTTGACATGAATTTTAAGAGTTGATACAGCTCCATAAGCACTAATTCAATAAAAATGAATTACTGCCTATCTTTTGTGGCAAGACACCAACATAAACCCCAGTGTGCTAATAGTCATGGAGGAAAAACTGGAACCCCATGACGATAGCTTAGAGAACTAGTTACACCAGTAGGAAATATTTCACAAGTATGAGCGGATCCTAGGTGGAAGCTAAATCCAAAATATCAACATGTATGAACACACATGCAGGGTCATGTACATATATACACAATCTAGCTGTCTAAAGTACGCACAGGGAAGGATCCCCACATGGTAACTTTCTTGAACAATGAATACAGTTCAATGAAATGAATACCAGAAAGCTGAAACATGTCTTAGCAGAGTGAGTGGGAGGGAAGAATGGACAAGGAAATGGTGAAAGAACACAGTCCTAAAACTCAGTCTACACACCTGAAAATGGGCCAGGTAACCTGAGGGGATGCGACAGATTGGGGGACAGTGAAAAGAGCGACATTGATCAAGATGCATGGCACACACACAAACTGACATGTTGAATTGAAACCCCTTCATACACCTACTTTAAAATAACTTTTTTTAAAAAAAACAAACTTTTAAAAATCAAAAACAGAGAAAATTTGACTCAGAAAGAATCCCTAAATTTCAACCTCACAGCAGCAAAATGAAAAGCACACAGCAGGTAAGGGAAATTATACCACTGTATGTGACATTGAAATTGGGTAATGTCATTATGCTCACAACTGCATAAGTAAATGTATAGTGTCAAGAGACACAAAGAACTCCAAATGGCCTATAAGGTTCAACTTCACTGTTCTGTTGTAAGAGGTGCATGGAAATAACCATGGTGTTTCTGGACCATGAGGTTGGCATGGATATTAAATGGTCTTATGGTCTAGATGGTGGGCCACAGGCCACAATCTATAACCCATGTGTTCCTACTGCATGGAAGGCTTCTTCACATCTAGAAACTTAACTGTAAGGAAGTAAATGGGCAAAGAGGGAAGGAGCTGCCATTTAAAACATATGTATCACAATGTGTAACACTGTGATAAACAAAATGCTATATGCATAACCAAGTATTATTCAGCCATAGAGAAGAATGAAATTATGTGGGGAGTTGAATGAAATTATTTTTGAGGGTTGGGCAAGACAAGTGTTATATACATACTTTGTGGGGGAAAGAAGGATTTGTTAATAAGTTACTTTGGTTTTTGTGTATTAATTAATTAAGTCTCTCTTAAATGTGCAATTGACAGTGAGAGAGGACAGTAAGTATAAAACAGGAAGAGCTGGGGAAGCAGTAGGGAAGGAGAAAGGCAAGGGTGTGGGGTGATCAAAGTACTTTGTATGAATGTATGAAAATAAAATAGCAAAACCCAGTAAACAAATAAAAACTGTTTGAAAAGGGGTAGAGAAGATAAGGAAGAGGGACTGGGAAGGTGGCTCAGTGGTAGAGCGCTTGCCTTGCATGCCTGAGGCCCTGGGTTCGATTCCTCAGCATCACATATGCAGAAAAAGCCAGAAGTGGCACTGTAGCTCAAGTGGTAGAGTGCTAGCCTTGAGCTGAAGAGCTGAGGGACAGCACCCAGGCCCAGAGTTCAGGCCCCACGATGACAAAAATAATAAAAATAAAATAAATAAAGTAAATGAAAATTCTTCATGCAAAAAATACTCACCAATAAAATTGAGAGACTATGTAGGTACTCCTACAACTGTGCCATTTAAGCCATCACTGAGAAAGCCACTACAAATATTGTCACATGTACTTCTCAACATAAAAAGGTCCTATCTATCCTCCTGACTGAAGCCCTCAGCAGCTTGCCACAGAATATTATAATCATCTCCACCATGGGGTTAAAAGTGTTGGTGTATTAGGGTAAGTTCACAGGAACAAATGATCAAAATAGCTTCATATGATCCACTAACTCTTGGGCTTCAAGCTCCTTCTGGCTAAGAAATGAACATCAATCTCTCAAGAGACCAAGGTCAAAACAGGCTTCCATCAACAAAGGCCAAGACCAGAGCTACCAAAATGCTATCCACATGGATATAACATCAGCTCCATCCAGGTTAAGATATCTTTCCATGGCACTGTAATTACAGAGGACAAGGGGGCCTGGAAGAGGCTCAGACATCTCACTCCTTTCAAAACCGTTGCTTTCACGTGAAAAACACACAGAGTTCACTTGTTTAATTGTGAGTAGTTTTGTGTTGTTTAGCATTAGCCGTTCTTAATAGAAAACAAGAAAGCAATCATACCCACGAGACTTCCTCTTTAAGCTAGCATTGTATCACCTTTCTATATTCACTTCTAACTCCCAGAGTCACCTGTGCGTCCATTCATTCAGACATTCATTCATGCATCATTCATTTCATTCTTGCACGCTGTGGCCCAGATGAGGCATGAGAACATCACAGTGCTGCTGTGAAATGGAGATGCTGTGAACGGCTCAGCACGGTTTGCATTATGAATCATGGTGTATATCCAGGAGCCTGGCTTCACACTGCAAGCAAAGATGTGTAGCAAGCAATCTCAGCACTCTAAAAATAAACCAAGACACACCCCAGCCCACCACTTCCCTCTGACGCTCCAGCAAGAGAAACATCAGCTGGGCTGGAGGCATCCTGAGTTTATGCTCCATTTTCAGGGAGGCATGATTAAATGAGTGCATGTCATATGCTTTGTTTAAATGTCACCACGACTCAGGAGCAGTCTGGATGTTGTCTAGGAAAGGACTAATAGTAGCTACTGCGGAGTAAAGACCCACAGATGGAATAATGAATCCAGGGAGAGATGGCCTCCCAGCCAGCTGTCCCAGCTCCCGTCCCCTGCAAAAGCAGAGGGGTGGCCAGTGACCAAGGCTGTTCATCCTCACATTAAGTAATGAAAAAACAGAGCACCATCGTGCTCTGTTCCAATGTCCGTTTTCCAATTCTGTGTGACATATTCAAATCTTGTCTCCCTCCTTGAAAGAATGTTTCCTGTTGGGAACCTTAATAGACTATGTGAGAGAGAAGAGTTGTGTCTGTCCAGGGACTTCACCTCGCTTCCCACTCTGCAGCCTACTTTACCGCCATCCCAGAGTAGACATGGAGGGGTTGCTATAGGAACAAGAGGCTTTCATCCATTCCCTAAGTGTTTGCATCTCCCTTGATGAGGAGAGCCTGTCCTTGCTGACCACACCTCTTATTTCTCGTGTGATTACTTATGAATCAAGTGCATTGGCTTTGGGCTTGTCAACTTCAGTGAGAGTGTATCATTGCCATTTGTAGCAATGAACCAAAGTACAAAGGTAGAGTGGAGAACAAGTAGAGGCAGCCTGAGGAAATACAAAGAACTCCCCATGGGGAGTCCTCAGTTCAAACTCGACTTAAAGCTCTTTTGAAGTCTATGCTGTGTGTGGTCAGTGAGAATTATGTGTTCAGTGAGAACTGCCTTAAGCCAATTTTCTTTTGGGGGGGTCCAGTAGTGGGGCCTGAACTCTGGGCCTGGGTGCTGTCCCTCAGCTCTTTCGCTCAAGACTAGCGCTCTACCACTTGAGCCACAGCGCCACTTCCGGCTTTTTTTCTTTTTGCTTATGTGGTGCTTGGGAATTGAACCCAGGGCCTCATGTATGCAAGGCAAGCACTCTACCACTGAGCCACCTTCCCAGCCCCCTTAAGCCAATTTTTTATTTTATTTAGAAAAAAAATTACCCCAGCCGAAGGTACCACAGAGTCATAATCTAGTCTCTTCCTGTCTGAAAGATGGGGACAGTGGAAGTGTTTACGGGATTGTTGTAAAAGATTAAAAGAGGTAGCAAATGTGAAAGGGATATTCCAATATAAAGTGATTATCATTTAAAAAAATCCATAGATTATTAAATCATCCAAACTCAGTTAGATCATCCAAATGCAGATGAACCAGCATTCTCTCTTCAAAGCTCCACCCAAGACACAACTTACTACCTCTTGCTTTCCTCATCTTCTGGCTGGTAAGGATATAGAACTCAGAGCTCTGGGCTCCCAAGACAAGAGAGGAAATAGCAAGATCAAGGGCTATCACTTCCTGAATACCCAAATTGGAGGCTCTTCTGTTACAAATGAGCAGGCACTAACTAAACTAAACACAACTCCATTTAAACTCACATTGCAAATGCAAGCACGGTGTATCATGAATCCCAGTTCACACAGATCCCTTGACAATTAGTTTAGGGTGACAATTCCTAAATGTTGGCACAGGAACAATTTGTATTTGTTACTTTTTCCAGCTGAGGCATCTCCCTAACCGAATAAGTCAGTCCACACAAGGACACGGTCAGCACCAAGCAATGGACACCTGAAGGAACAAGTCAATCCATGCAAGGATGCGGTCAGCACAGGCAGGCCAATACCTGAAGTATGGCGGGAAGGAGAGCATTGAAAGTGAGTCTGGAAAGAGGCTCAAGCTCTGTTGTAGCATGGGGCAAATTAGCAAGACTTTGAAGCAATCCCTCACGTACTTAAGCTTTGTTAGCCAAGACATGATACACAGAGCAGAATCATGGGGCCACGCTAACCCACATAAGGATGGGAAAACTACCACTGCAGCCCAGCCGGGACAACCGGAACTAGGAATGTGGGGAGGGCAGGGGCCCCAGAAGATCCAGAACCTGACGTTCCGTGCTGCTCAAGGCATGGCGTGACTTCTGCTCCTCAGATAGAACTGGAGTCATGGCTGAGTCTCCCTCCTTACCGTCCCACGAGTTTTGTGAAATTCCTCCTAGCCAGGGGCTGCCTCAATTTTGCAGCTGTCAAGTGTACAAAGTTCCCAGAAGAAGAGATTAACTGGGTTTAACTTGTTATTCAACACGTCCTTCCCACCTGCCTTTACCCAAAGCCCACCCTTAAGACACATTTTAAACAGCCTGATATGGGTTTTATTGCTTCTTTTTCTTTGCTTCTCTTTGCTTCTCTCCTTCCTTCATTCCCTTTTTCTGCTACATTCAGCTCAACAAATATATAATGTTTATCACAGAAATGGTGTGAAGTGTTACAGATTTACACTGAAATAAGAAGTGCTGAAGTGAAGATCCCATAAATGAGGGGAAATTCTCCTGCACTACTGAGTGTAGCTCACTCTTGAGCCTGTGTTGATAGGACAGAGAGAAGAAACACATTCTGCCCAGGATGGATGCAAAGGTGCTTAAGAACATCTGACCTGAGCCTAGACAAATGGACAGAGACATGCTGGGTTGAAAGATGGAGATGGACATTCCAGGACATGAGCAAAAGTAACAGATGTGCAAAGCTTTGCTGTTGTCTGGGCAAGAAGGCCAATCAGGGCTCCTGATTGAAAGTAACAGAAAAGAAACTCACAATAATGTACTCCAGCAATACAGACAGACAGACAGGCAGGCAGGCAGATGGGCAAGCAGGCAGGCACTATCTTGGCTCATAAAATCAAGAGACTCCTCGATGCCAGCTACACAGAACAGCAGCTCATATCCTGGCTGCACATCCTACCAGCTCAGCAGCCTAAGCAGACACAGTACCTCTTCCCTAGGAATTCCCAGTACTCGTGGCTACTAACTGCCTATCTCCAGCCAGTCGCTGTGGCTGAGGGAGCCCCATTCCTCTGCTGATCCACTCTGGGACACACACAGTGCCCTGCTGTGTGGTAGAGGTAGGGCCAACCTCACCCAAACCTTCTGGTCTAAAGAGTAAAAGAATAGAATTGGTCCAAACAGATGCCAGGCTATTGTGACCGCAGTAAGGAATGCTGCATTGTGGGTAAGAAATAAACATCCCTTCCCTGGGTACAGCCAGAACTGAGCATGAGATGAGAATGACTAGAGCAGGGAGGAGAAGAATCAGTGCAAAGCAGGCCCCAGACCCCAGATCTCTACGATACACAGAGGGCGCTGGACTTCATGGTTCCTCATCATCCTCCCACAGCACAATGAAGGGTGGGACCACCCTGGGCACACCCAGCCGTCCGCCACTTTCCACACTTGGCTTTCATTCCATCCCTACCCTCCCCCATGAGGTGGCGATGGCAGAGAGAATCTTGAAGGGTGAAACAAAAAGAGAATAAATTATTCACAGACTTCGGCTCTCTAATTATTGGTAGTAATAAATTACTTTGGTTCCACGCTGTCTCCCAGTGCTGAGGCGATGGAGAGCTACTGGAGGGTATTAAATGATTAAGTCGCTTTATTCTCCAAAGACACAAGTGGTGGCAGGCTGTGGGTAGATTGGAGGAAGACAGTCTTCAGGCAGCAAGGTCTGGGAGGCAAGGAGAGGGACAGTTTCCTACCTGAACTAAGCTTCTGTGCTCAAGGTTAAGGCCTGTTCTTTGATGTCTACACATTTACTGTACTTCATTGTGCAACCCGAGAATGGTTCACAAGGATGCTGATGGTGATTTCCAGGGATCATTCATGATAGGTAGGCAATACTAATAATACCTGCCCTGTAACTTTTACACAATTGCCACCAGTAATAACTTAAAAGAGTGCCTTATGTCTTATGCTGGTGTTCTACCAGTCAAGCCATGCCTCCAGCCTGTGTTTTATGTCCTATAACACTGTACCTCATTTTCATAATAATTGTGAAGCACGTACTGTTGATCCCATTCTTATACCAACTTGTCCAAAATCAGTGGACAGATAGGCATCAGAGGCTGTGCTAAAACTCCTGACCTCTGACCTCCGCAACAGGCTGTCTGGGTGCCCATTATCTGCAGAAAAGGTAAATAAAATGGGGTTCTTTGATCTGAAAGAAGAAATCAGAATCCACACAGATTCTGAAATGAAGCAGGGAGGGAGCAAAAGGAAGAGCTCTTGACCACAGTCAAGTACCCCCAGTAAATTAGTGAGGCCATAACCAGAGTCAGTTATAAGGATCAGCAAGTGATACTAGACCCTTTGCCTGTTTGTTAAGAAAAAGGGGATTTGAGTCTCAGAGTAGCTCACACTGTACCCCTTCGTCATAGAAGGGGGACGGGAAGAAGGCTCTTTTGCCACAGGTAAATTAGGGGAAAACAACCAATGCCCAAAGTCAGCATCCACAGTACTATGTGTCCATGTGCTAGGACACACCCACCACCACGTACTAAGACATACCACCATCCCCATGCTAGGACACACCCCCATCATACTAGGACACACTATCATCTACATACTGGGACACATCCACCATCCATGTACTAGGACACATCCATTGTCCATGTTCTAGGACATACCACCATCCATGTACTAGGACATACCACCATCCATGTACTAGGACATACCCACCATCTTCTTCCTCTACTATATACCTCCTTATGGTTGCATGGCAAAGGGCCATGTCATGTATTTTTGATAAAACAGGAGACATGAGGATTCACAAGGCAGCGCAATCAGATAAAGCAAAACTCAGAAGCTTCTGCACAACAAAATAGTACTGTGTGCCTCGGGATGCAACGTCTAAGAGACAAAGGGAAGATGAGCAACAAGGAGGGTAAATCCACATCATGACACCTCCACGTCCTAGAGCCTGAGCAGAAGAGGGGGATGCTAGGAAGGGGAACTGGGTAAAATCTGAACATGACTATGTACCTAGCTAACAGCATTAAATAAACATTGAACTTCCTGACAGTGATTATTTGTTCTGAAGAGACTCAAGTGAAATCTGACAGGCGAGAGCTTAGAGTCAGAGGTTCAGGAAAAGGAGGTAAAGAGGTAAAATGCTAGATCTACAGCAAGTGTAGCAAATAACAAAAAGTGATTCTAAATAGCAGGTAGAGATTGGTTTCATGAGCCTTGCAGTGATTCTAGAAATTTAAATATTACCAAAATAGTTTGCTTTGCAAAAGAAAAACCCAAACAGATGCAAAATCATTTCTTTACTATAATCCCTGTAACTACCTAGAGTTACACATTATCACTGGATTACCTGCTGTTCTGGAAGATTTAACAACCACAGAAACACAACCCTGACTTGGGCAGCCATATTTAAGGATAAAATAATGAGTAGGCCATTATACAAACACCTAAGAGTTATAACCCCAGCATCTACACATTTAACTTTCCTTATTCAAACCCTGAGCTATTTTCAGAGAGTGAAGACTGAGCGAAGCCAAGTATAGTTTCCGATCCTGAGGCCAATCTTGCTGTTTGCCTCACGACTTCCCATGTGTGACTTAGCAGAGTGAGTGATGCTCTCTGGGTGGGCTGCAGAACATCTGCTTTAAAGTTCTTGAAGCTCTCTGCCTGTGCCCAAGTGATCATCACCTCTTCTAAGGAGGACACGTGTGTCTGCAACATTCTTGCAAATAGCAGTGCTAACCCAACCTAGCGGCTCAGAACCTAGAGGCAATTTGCCCTGCCCAACTGCCAACACACTTAGCAGTAATCAATAAACAGTGTACAGATAACAGAGCCCTCTTCCAATGACCCTTAACTGCTCAAGCATTTAGAAGTCATTTACAGTATGGGCTCCGTTCCAATCCATTCTCACCGGTTCCTCCCAAACTCTTCCTGCCTTCCTCTAGGCCCCAAAGTCCCACAGGCGATCAGGCCTCTTTGCAGCTGTCCAGCTCCAAGATGATTCAGGATGTCTTCATTTGGGTGCTAGATGCATAGGAGAAATTAACTCCTAATTCTATAACTTAGTGGAGGAAAATATGTACCTAGATATATATTTTTTATCTTTAGACATATGTTTATCTAGATGTATCTCAATATTTATCAAATATCTAGATATATATTTTCCCAAGTATGACTATATAGTCATATTTGTGATATATAGTCATATGATATATAGTCACCTTTCTACCTCCTCAAAGGTGGATAATGGGGGTGGTGGATAACAGGGGAGGTGGATAATGGGGGTGGTGGATAATGGGGTGGTAGATAATGGGGATGATGGATAATGGGGGTGGATAATGGGGGGTGGATAATGGGGTGGTAGATACAGGGCAGTGGAGAATGGGGGTGATGGATAATGGGGGTGGATAATGGGGTGGTAGATAATGGGGTGATGGATAATGGGAGCAGGAGCTTTGGAAGGGATCAGTCACTAATCAGGGAATATCCAGATTGGTGTCCTTGGTGTTTCATAGAGCATGTCTTGCGGGGAGAGGGCGGCAGTGATAACGATGACTCAATTCTTATTTAAGGCATCTCAATTTCCCCACAAAGCAAAGGCAGTGATGTCATTCATGGTGGAAAGCTTCTGGGGTGACATATGGTAGCTCTGAGACATCTCCCAGCAAGGAGTCTCATGCCTAGTGGCCAATCTGTCTCTACTTCAGCCTCCATTGAGACTTAGCTCCAGGCCTAGTATGGGGGGGGGGGGGAATTGAGGAGAAGAGGATGATGATAAAGCAGAAGATGTGGGAAGTCCTAGATGCAGCCTCTGGCTGGCAGCCTGAGGAGGAGAAGAATGGTAGGTACAGAGGTGATGCTATCTGAGATCAGGGAGGTCGTGGAACTCTTCTCTCTGCCGCACCCACTCCCCCTAGGGGAGGCTCCAGTTGAGGCCGAGAGAGGGGAAGAGCGCAGGCTTTTTATTTCCCCGTGGTCCCTTAAGGCCTGTGTGGTTTGGGCAGGCTCCAGAATCTCCCACAAGCTCCTCCAACCAAACCCTAGCTCTCACCTGGCATCACAACTGGGGAATTTGCAGTGAGCTGATGTGGTGAGGAAGGAATCAGGGCTGAAGCCTGGACCATCTGATCCAGACTCATAGGTGGGTCCTGGGCACTGCCTGGGGAGAGGGAGGCCAAGGTAGACAAGCAAGGCCCCAGCCCACCTGTCAGCAGAAGGTAGCAGGGAACTCTACCTCAGGGGCCACCAGAGCCTCACAAACACAGACACCATCATGTGGAGGACAGAGGACACCAGAATGAATATTTCACTCAAAGGAACTAAATCAAGCCAAATATAGTGATGTACACCTGCAACCCAGAGCTCAGGAGGCTAAGGCAGGAGGAGAGTCAGTTCAAGGCCAGTCTAGACACAGTCTGAAAAGGGGAGCAGTTGGAGGGGAGAGAAGGAATAGAGATTAAGCATAGGGGGCTCAAAAGCACTGCCCACATGTAAGGCTCCTCGTTGACTTCAAATGTGGGGTATCTCCTTGGTACTTGGTAAACTAGTATCTCCCAAGGAAGATGTGTTCCTCGCAAAGACAATTAAAAAGCTCCCTTTTCCTGCTCTTCTCCAGGCTGTGACCCCATGCCACAATGTCTGTGGAATCCAGTCCCTGCTAAGTAACAAGGACAAATCCTCTACCCGCTAATAAATTGGGGAACCAGAAAAAGTGGGAGTCAGGGTACAACACCACCTGCTGTGGCTTCTGGGACTGTAGAACCTCTCCCAGTGTCTGTCTGTCTGTCTGTCTGTCTGTCTGTCTGTCTGTCTGTTTGTGGCCAGGGTAGGGACTGGGTCTTGGCAGGTGACAGGAAGTAGAGCAGGATGGGGGCTGATCCTCAAGCTGGAGGCCAGTAGGAGTAGCTCAAGAGAACATGTCCAAGAAAAGACTTCCTAATAATTTTTCCCTTCAGGCCTAATGCCATTTGGGCCTTGTTTGAGAGTGAGAGCTGAAGGCTGGGTGTCCTGACCCTCCATCCCCAAGGCCTAGGTCTGCCCGGGAGGGAGGAAATAGAGTACCCAACGCTGTACTCACTCTGTGTCTTCAATGTCATGGCCAACCCCACTCGGAGCTGGGAGACAGTGACAAACAGTGACAGTTTCTGAGCCAACTAAGACATGTAGCGTGTTAACGATCGCATACACAAATCCCCCGATTGAACATGCACACGCACATGCAGGGCAGGGTGGCTGAGAGGACCAGGATTGCGCAGTTGGAGAGCAGGGCCCAAGTCTCCAACCTCCGCAGAGGGACACCTGCCCCCTAGTGGTCAGAAGAACCATCTTCCATTCTGACGCTCACCTGAAGTCTCCAAGCCCTGGAGGCCACTGTGAATTTTCCTCCTGGGTCTCTGACATCTGGAGTCAGCATTGTTTAGGGATATTTCAATGGTGTGGATAACATAGGACTAGGAGTATGACATTCTTTCTGTGAGCGCCTCTTTCTAGCTGTTCACTGGGAAAGACCAAGAACCCAGGAGAAGTAGAAAGATCACGAGGAGGACACTATGAGACTGGTTCCAATGGCCACGAAAACCACTAGCTGTCCAGTCGTCCTACAGCCCCTTCAGGTGAGCGGACTTCATTTCATGTAGAACCTCATAAAGCAGTAGCCAAACTTGTTCTACAAACAGGAAACACAATTGCCTGCAATTCTGCCTCACCAATGTCGCCACCACAGTTACTATTCCCTCTCCTTGTCAGAATTCATTGCAGTTCTATCTACACAAGAAGCTTCCCAGTAAGCTGCGCACCAGTGGCTCACACCTGTCATCCTAGCTACCCAGGAGGCTGAAATCTGAGGATCGAAGTTCAAGGCCAGCCTGGGCAGAAAACTCTATGAGACTCTTATTTCCAATTAACCACTAAACTGCCAGAAGTGGAGCAGACGAGGTAAAGCACAAACCTTGAGCCAAAGAAGCTCAAGTAGAGCATCTGGGCTCTGAGTTGAAGCCCCAGGACCAGCACAAAACTAAAAGAGAACAGAGTATCAGCAGCCAACACAGATGGAAATTTCTTAGTTCATTTCAGTCATCCATTCATCTCTCAGTGCCAGAATCCCAACCACAGAAGACCCAGAGATGGATGAAATATGCCCTATATTTCCTGTGCATTTATCTGTCTATATCATCTCCTTTGGAGCAAAAGCTTATTAATGTGACTCAAATTGCCAACATTGGGCAATCCTAGCATTCAAAGGCCAATACCACTGAAATACCAACAGCAACTTAACTTCAGGAGCTGCACCCGCAGCCCAGCTCACACTGACTCTGATTCTACTTTACAAAAGAAGTCACTCATTATAATATGGTTGCATGGAACAATTCCCTGGCTCATAAGAAGGAATCAACTGAGTTTCTCGCCAAACCTGAACGACGTCTTCACCAAGGCCTCTGGGCTGTCCAGCGGTGGCAGCTCATCAGCCAGGATCTCCTCTGGGGGCCGGGGGTCATGAACGATGGCAGGCCGAGCTTTCTCCTTGGTGTTCCCTGTGAGCCCATCGATGAGCGAGTTCCACAGGCAGTTCTGTGACTTTGACCCTAGGGGAGAGGGGAAAGATTTGTGGTGAGTCCCCAGCCAAGGTCCAGACTCCACACCAGCCTCTCCTGGGGCCCAGACTAGCCAGAGGCCAGGTCTCAGGATTCTATAGAGACATCCCCCAAAAGGAACCCATTGCTAAGCGTCACTGCTCACCAAGGAGCCTGTATGCATGCGCCCTACAAATACTTCAACAGGAGATACATGTGAGAGACTAACATCCAGAGGGAATGCGGTTGGAGAACAGAATGTGATTAGCCCAGCGATCCAAGTCAGTGCCAACAATGGCACATTGCACTGACAGCCCAGCCATCTCCCTCATCCAAATGTACAACCCAATGGATCTGCACACCCCTAGCTTCTGTCAACGTTGTGCTTTGTCACCAGCCAGCAGCAGCCTCTTACATGATGACTGAGTGTAGACAGATGCTTAGTGATGACTGAGCATGCACAGACTCTGAGTGTACATGGGCACTTAGGTGGTGACTGAACAAACATGGACTCTATGTGAGGACTGAGTATACATGATGTCTTTGATGCAGAAATATGTTTGGTAAAATCCAACCTCAGCTAGCAATCATTGTCAGTCTTGGTTCATCATTCATAGGACACGTGCTACACAAATGTACAAAGTTAGTAATGAAGAACATCCTCATCCACTCTGAGTTCTATGAAGAACTTGGTTTTCTACTGCTGGGTCAGGACACAGTAACTCTAAATCATATTGCATGTGTGTGATGTAACCTGTGTGTGATATAATTAGTAGTCATAAGGGGGCTGCTGGGACCAGAGATCTCACTTTCTGGAAAAGAAAACCAGCAGATGGGGGGGGGATGCCACAAAATCCAGTGGTATCAGATATGAAGGTCAATATCTGTGCAGACCTATGATTGCATTTGGCAAGCCTTGAGGAGATGCTTGATGACTGAACTATTTAGTAAATGATGAACTATTTTTCAAACAGCAGAAATATGAGCAAGAAGAGTTTCGAATACAAATCAAGAAATCTAGAAATGACAGCCCCTCCCCAACCTCACACATTCTGGGTCATTATCTACCTGCCCTAATCCCATAGTAGACAAAGTCCACTATGAGAGAGCCAGGGACATCCTGGAGCCCACCGGAATGGTTCTGCTTAGCTCTTGCTCAGCAGGCCTCCCACTTTCTCCCTAGCTGGTGAACCCATCTTAATGTACCCCTGCCTGACCTCCCCCATGACTTGTGTGTCCCCTTCTCTTGGTATTTATAAGTGTCCATGTCTAGTGTCAGTAATAACAAAACCTACAGAGGGAGGTAAGCCAAGTTGGCTCTACTGGGGTCTCCAGTACAGGAATATTCCCACAACTCCTCTGAGCAGTGGGAGAAACAGCATCTACTGCTAGCTGGCATGGCCACATGCAAGAAGAACCCCACCAGGATTAACTCTTTAGCTTTTCTGGTCTATTCACAAGCACGGGATAATTTCCACACCATTGGAGAATTCCTAGGGAAGAAACAGAAAACATGGTGTGGCCAGAAAAATTGAAACCAGGCTGGAGAGATGCCTGTACACAGTGTCTTTGTAGGCCCGCAGACTTAAATACAGCCGGCATCCGGACCGCCACTCATTCATACCTCAGAGGGCTGTGAGTGGGTTCTACGTTGCCTTATCATCCCAACTCAACCTGGGGTGAATCTTTTAGAGCAAATTCTCTCTGGGAAAGAGTGGGAAAGAACTCTTCCTCTGATCCTATATGAATGGGGGGCTGGGATACTCTCCAGGGAGATTGGAAAGGTCTTCTCTGACAACGTGAAAAATAAAAAGTCCCCTGCGCTGGGTTATTTTAAGCTTATTTCGCAAGCATGAAATGCTTCTGACTAAATAGAGGCAAAAACATGGACACTGAGAGAGTCACACTGGTCTTTTTCAATAATAGCAAAAAAAAAACCATGAGGGGAACCATAGGTAAACTAAGCTTCAGGGAACAAAAAGCAATGTGGCTCAGATGCCAGGAGGAACCAGATTGCCCAGCCCCCCCCCATTCATCTGCTTCCCTGCCTGCTCCCTCCCCCCCAGTTACTCAGAATTCAATGCCTGCTGCACTTTCCTCCCCTCACTCTTCCCTCTGTCCCTGCCATAACATTCCTCCTTTCTGTCTTCACAAAGACAACTTTTCACATCCCCCATAAACCTTAAGCCTTGAGACCAATGATAAAGTCCATCAACTTTGCTGGTGGCATCTGTGCCTCTGAGTAGGTTTGGTCATTCCCCTCCCCCAAGCCCTCACCCTCCAATCATGTGAGAGCACTGTGCTTTCTACATCCTGGGCATTGCAGTGATGCCTCAACCTGGGTTACCTACGTAATCACCAAATGAAGCCTTCCAAGCAAGTGTCACTCAATTCTTCTTCTTATTATTTTCACTCAAACAGTAATGAGCACTCAGACACGAAGGCTTCAAGAGATCACAGAATTGGAAAACAGCAGATTGTTCACCCCAGAGCACTGTGTGACACAGCACGCCACGTGCTGTAACCAGCAAATGTGTGCTACGGCATCTCAGGCAGAATGTCCTGCACCTGGCAGAGCCCAAGCAGAATGTTCCACATGCTGGAAAGAGATGTAAGAAACCCTAGTCCCTTAGTCTGAGGAGGAAGAGCCTGGACCCTGCCCTGTCCCTTGCTAGAACAGTTCGAGCTTCAGAAAAGGAAGTTCTGCAGCTCAAAAAGGAAGTTCTGCCGTGGGAAACAGGGATGAATAAGGTCAGGTAAATGTAATGGGTTGAGAAAAGACAAGGAAGCAAAGAAAGGAGTGGGGGGCATTGAAATCAGAAGTAACTTCAGGCCATGGCTAGAAAAGGATCTGAGAAGTATGAGATCAGAGGTAACTATAGCTTCGTTGCAAGAAAACAAGGGAAGAAGTAGCAAAATCAGAAATAATGATAGGTTTGCTTCACGGTGCGGCTATTCCAATATTCAAGTGATTTTTCCACTCAGTTCTGGATGAAAACCTACAAAGACTCCACTGGAAGAAAGCTAAGAATTTAAAGTCCAGCAAATTACAGCGAAAAGAAGTGATTTAACTCACCAGAAAGGAGATTTAAAAAAAAAATCTCGATGGTTCCCAAAATAGCTGTGGCCTGAGGAGGAGGCGCAGGACTCTTCAGGTTTAGAAGGAGGCTCCTAAACCCCAAGCGGACCAGAATACACAGGAACCAGAAGGAATGAAACAAACCCAGATAAGAAGCTTGATGTTGGGGCTGGGAAGGTGGCTCAGTGGTAGAGCGCTTGCCTTGCATGCCTGAGGCCCTGGGTTCGATTCCTCAGCACCACATAAGCAAAAAGAAAAAAGCAGGAAGTGACGCTGTGGCTCAAGTGGTAGAGCACTAGCCTTGAGCTGAAGAGCTGAGGGACAGCGCCCAGACCCAGAGTTCAGGCCCCACGACTGGACCCCCCCCCCAAAAAAAAGAACCTTGATGCTCACTAAAACCCACCAGTAGTGACAATATGGAAGATTAAGTATTAATAATAGCTGAATTCAGTCACGTGGCATCTGTTCTATTATTTTCAATATACTAATTCTCACTTGTAGTAGCTTGTCAGGAATTCTTTCTCCTGCAATTTTGAAGAGATACAAAACTTTGCCCCCATATTTTGTACACTTTAGGGCACAAGGGCTGGCTTCCTCATCAAAATATAAGAAACCATTCGACCTGGGATGACTATGCTGAATTCTTAAATGTATTACAGTTTATTTCTGAGTTCTCCTGTTTAATGTGTGTGTGTGCGTGCGCATGCATGCGCGCGCACACATGTGCACATGCATGTGTGCATATGTATGACTACATCACAATATGGTGAGCTGTATCTGCTTTTCAGTATCAAGATATAATTTCTATCTACAAATGTCTCTGTAAGGCTCACGTGATAAAGGCTCAGAGATAGTCGGCTGGTGGGTGTCTGGACCATTAACTTCATCAGTGGATGCATCCACTGAAGCGCTCCTGGGTGAATGAATGGAAGTCACTAGGGAAGGCCTTTATTTTTTTCTTTTCTTTTTTTTATTATTAAGTGTTTTTTATTGTGAAAATACCATACAGAGGGGTTACAATTACATAAGCAAGGTAATGAGTACATTTCTTATCAAGTATTGCTGCCTCCTCCTTTGTTTCCCCTTACCATCGCTGCCTTCAAATCCCCCCCTAAAGTTGTAAAGTTCATTTTTCAACATAGCATCTTGTATATCTCATTGTTGCAATGGATCTACCTGTATCCCTATTTAAACAATTTGTTTTTTCCCCTTCCACTGCACAAATTATACCTATATCAAATACACTGAATACAGAGGTTATACTGTTGGAAAGGGACATACAAAGCAACAAAGAAATCATCTTATAAATACGTTAGAAACAATAGCAAGAAAGAAAAAACATTTGAGTCCTTATCTTGGGGTTCATTTCGCCTAACATCAACTTATCTGACCGTTTCTGCTTGTCTCAGGCATATACTAGTTATTGCAAATAAGGGAAACCATGGGTCCTATGTTTCTTTGGACCTGGCTTACTTCACTTAATATAATTTTTAGGGAAGGCCTTTATAAAGCAGCCTTTCCCCCCAGGCCTCCAGGCCCTTCCTCCTGTCTCCTTGTTTCCCAGATGCCACAACGTGATTAGCCTTTGCCTGCCGCCATGACGTTCTGCTTCACCACAGCCCAAAAGCAATGGAACCAACCACCACAGACTGCCACCTCTGAAACCACAGGATAAAGCAGATCTTTCCTCCTTCTAAGTCAATTACCTCAGGCATTTTGTCAAAGCAGAGAAAAACAGATAACACACTAGTTTTGTACCTGTGATGATAGTTCAAGACCTCATTATTTCTCTTCTTGCTTATCCTTACTGAGTGATTAAAATCATATTCTCAGTCCCTTGTATAAATGATTTTTGTTTCTTTCAAAGCTTTTATCCTGGAAACTTTTATAAGTTTTCTTTACTCTTCTTTTAAAAGCTTTCTTCTTGCTCTTCCAAATTAATCAGAAAATGATATATAATAGCCATTCATGTAATTCATTTTTTAACAGTCTGGCTCTTCCATGAACTCTTAACACTTTTTATTCTTTGTGGTACTGGGGATTGAACCTTATGCTTTCTAGGCAAGCACTCTCTCTACCACTTGAGCCATAGCTGCAGACCCTTTTGCTTCCTTGTAGCTGGATTTTATAGCTGAAATCTAACACTAAATTTGCCAAGGCTGGCCTCCAACCACCAAAGTCTTTCCCAGTTACCAGAGTTAGGTACTCAGCAGTTCTTAAACAAAATCATTTATAATCTAGATCACTCCTGCTCAATAGATGCAAGCTATGTGTGTTAATTTAAATTTTCTAGTACCTACATTACTAAAGCAAATACAAATGATATTCGTTTCAATAATACATTCTCTTTAATCCAAGAAGCCCAAAATATTGCTGCCTGTAATCAATTTAAAAATATTAATGAGCCAGGCACTGGTGGCTTATGCCTATAATCTTAGCTATTCAGAGGCTGAGAATGAAGACCAAAAAAAAAAAAGAAAAGAAAAATTCTTTCCAAGAGCAGCACATTGGCTAATGGGACACACATAAACCACAGCTAAGGTACAGAGTAGCTGAATTTTCATTAAGCCCTGAACATACTTATCAGACACAATAGAAAATAATTGGGAATTTGGTCTGGTGCTTTTTTTTTCTTTTATAGACAAACAGTTCTGCTTGGCTTTGTCATTCAAAGAGCTTGTCCATATATATTCAATTGTAGGTCACTTGTACTGAATTTTACATTTCTTTTTTTGGGGGGGCGGGAGGGGGGTCTGGTCGTGGGGCCTGAACTCTGGGCCTGGGTGCTGTCCCTCAGCTCTTCAG
>NW_012267421.1:1301724-1322506 GCF_000151885.1 Dipodomys ordii
TACTCAGGAGGCTGAGATCTGAGGATCTCGGTTCAAAGCCAGCCCGGGCAGGAGAGACCGTGAGACTCCTATCTCCAATAAACCACCAGAAAACCGGAAGTGGCGCTGTGGCTCAAGTGGTAGAGCGCTCGCCTTGAGCTGAAGAGCTGAGGGACAGCGCCCAGGCCCAGAGTTCAAGCCCCACAACCGACCAAAAAAAAGAAGAAGAATTAGGACTTGCTGCTTTTGATAATTCCACCTCCAAATGTCCTTTCAAGGTTAACTTGGGTCTGGGCCTCCATGGTCTTAGTAGACACCACATGAAAAATTTGAACAAACAACACCACCACTTTTCCCTTCTGCCAGCTTCAATTACATCACACCTGAGTTTCTGTTTTAATTTCTGACTCAATTGGCTCACATCTTGACTTCCTTATCTCTTTCTATTTAAAAAAACTCACTGACTTAAAACAAGGGTTCAAGGATTGCATTCATCAGATGAACTGATGTCAGTTTCAGCCAAGAGTGGAATCAGCCCCCTCTCCTAGTCACGCCCTGAAAATACCCAGGAGCTCTGTCTCCACCTCCGTGGCCCCTCCCGCCCTGGGCCTCAAATGGACATTCCACCCTTGGTGTAAGTAGGGTCAGTGTGCAGTTAGGCCCTTCTTCCCAGGGGTCAGTCCAGTTTCAACCAAACTGAAGCACCCATACAGCTGAAACACGTCTTTCATCTGACCTTCATGTATGTGGATCACATCTCATACATATACTTAAAATTATAAGATGGGATCTCATACACGTGTGGATCTGTTCCAAGAATCTGCCCAGTCACCACCTCTCAGGTCCCTGACATCAGCGCCCTGTCCTCACTGGGAACTCCCATGTTGAACCCTGAAATATGATGACCACGAGCTCCCTAGCCACCTTGCATAAACTGTCTCCTTGCTTTACCATGTGTGTGGATGTGTGTATATATGTGTACATGTGTACATATGCATGTGGTGTGTCCATGGGTGCATATTGCATGTATATATATGTGTGTATGTGTATATGTATATGTCTGCATGTGTGTATGTGTATGTGTGCATGTATACATGTAGATGTATATGTGTGTGTCTATGTATGTCTATGTATATATGCATGTGTATGTGCACAGTGTATATGTGTGTGGATATGTAGGTGTACATGTGTGTGCGTATGTGTATACGTGTATTGTGATGTATATATATATGGTATATGTGTATATGAATGTGTATGTCTATGTGTGTATGTATGTGTGCACGTGTGTATATGTGTATATGGATGTGTATGTGTCTATGTGTGTATATTGTATGAATATGTGTATGTGGTGTATACATGTACATGACCATCACTGGTAGAAGAGGTGGTTCAGAACTTGGGCTATGAGACAAAGCCCCTGGAACTTCATGCTTCCTGGCCGGCAAGACTCTATGTGACCACACAAGAGTTGGCCGAGGCCTAATACCCAACATGGCAGGAGCCACAGCCTCTGCCTGGTCTTCCTGCTGCCGAAGGCAGGGGCCTGGCACTGTGCTGGTGCGCAGTGCTCCATAGAGATTTGTACAAGGGAAGCAAGGCAGTAACTGGTGACTGGAGATCATGAGCCTCTCATAAGTCAGAATTCCCCTGACTCCTAAATTCTTAAATGAACACAGAAACAGCCAGATTCATCAAGGCATAGGCCCCTTATCCCCATGAGTCACTAGAGGATTTAAGATCGACTCCTCTCTCCAGGACGAACGCAATACAAATGGAAGACCCTGTCTATAAAGGACAGTTGGGACCTGAGCGCTACATCTGAAACAGAGGATGGATGAATAGGTCACCATCTTCACTATAGCTATCAACCTAGCACGCTGTGTCTGCGGGTGACAGTTATATTCAGCATATCCAATAGGTTAAATCTATAGACTTTGCAGTTTTTAGGATGCCTTAAAAAAGTCCTATTGACTATCCATGCAGAAGACACTGCTGAGTTTTAAAAGGTGTTTCCCACTAAGATCTCCTTGATGTCAGGAAGAAAATCAGTGTGTCTCTGTGGTCATCTTCTGCTCCTGATCATTGCAGCATGTCAAATTGAATTGGTTCGGCCTTGACGAGTCCAGACCCAACTTGGGAAGGAATGCTGGACCATGCAAGTCATTTCAATCGCTCCAGGAAGACTTATCCCCAAGAGCCAGAAGAGGCAAGCTAGCTCCTTCTGACCTCCTCAGCCCTGCAGGTATATTTGGTTTGCCTGTGTCCTATTCACTGCAGTTATCAATTGCTGTATAACAGAATGAGGGCTCAGAGGTAGGACTTCCACAAGGACTCTGGCTCCTCACAGCAGGCTGACAATGGTCGAGGAACAAGGGTCCCACAGGCAGCAGGTGGAAGGTTCCCCACCCCCTACCCCGCCCTACCTCTGTGGATGGAGCTTTCCAAGTCCAATCATATTTCTACCTCAGCCTGCCCCCTCCCCCAGTTCAGAGGGAGAGGATGCAGATTTCTCATCTTGTAGGAGGTTTGTCACATCACATGGAAAGAAAAATGTGTGGGAAGGAGATTGAGATGCAAATATTTTTGGAAAACAAAATCTGCCATATGTTTTCAGGGTCTGAGTTTAGGCAACTCCAACTCTTCATATTGCACAGCACAGGAGCAGGCTCAGGGCTGCGATCCCAGCCAGCATCACTCACAGGAAATTCCTCCTCCATTTCTCGCCCCTGTAGGATTCTTTCCATCACAAGGGAATTTTGCATTTTAAAGTGCTTTGAAAATATTTCGTTCAGTATTTCTATGTATCAAAAAAAAGTGAGAGAATATTCAGTTGATTCTGGTCTACCTCTTGCCTGGAACCCAAAACTTCATCCTAATTTTATTCAAAGAACATACAAGAGAGGGTAAAGGAGACGCTACTCTGAGTTCAGCAGCCTGGCTGCATCTCTTTGGCCTTCCCCGTGAACTAGGGACCTGGCAGAAAACATACTGTATCTCATTTATGTATAAAATGGCAGGAATTTCCAGGCACCAGTGAGCTAGGCTGATAATCCTGGTTACTCAGAATGCTAAAATCAGGAGGCCTGAGGTTCAAAGCCAGCCCAGGCAGGGAAGTCTATGAGACTCCATCTCTAAAATGACCAACAAAAAGCTGGGCTGGAGATATGATTCAAGTGTGCTGACAATTCAAGGGAGGTGAGATTGTGGGTTCCCCTCCCACCCCACCAGCCCCCACACCTTCCAGAAAGACGGAAATAACAGCCACACTGGTGTATTGTTGCTTCGCAGTCGTGTACTGTTATCTGGTAAGGACACATGCTGTCTTACATCCATGAAGTTCTCCATAGCAGACTGCAGAAATACATAAATCGAACTAGAGCACTGGGCAGCTCTGCCCCAGCCCCGCCCCCTCCCAGGCTCTGCCCTGACCCAGCCCATGACTCCACCCCTGACTCCGCCCAATCGTGGCTCCGCCCCTGACCAGGTTCTGCCTAGGTCTGGCTCATGACTCCGCCCCGATCCACCTCTGACTCTGCCCCTGTCTCCACCACACACCAGGTCCCCTGGAGCCTTGATTCTCCAAGGCTGTGATGTGCACAGGACTCTGCTCGATTGTTGCCTCTAAGCCCCTGATATGTAGAAATCTTATAGCTACCATCATCAGCATACCTTTTTTTGTGTATATGCCAGTCCTGGGGCTTGAACCCAGGGCCCAGGTGCTCTCTGAGCTTTTGTGCTCAAGGCTGGTGCTCCACCACTTGAGCCACAGCTCCACTTCCTGCTTTTTGGTGGTTAATTGGAGATCAGAGTCTCACGGGGCTGGGCGCTGGTGGTTCACACTTGTAATCCTAGCTACTCAGGAGGCTGAGATCTGAGGATCACAGTTCAAAGCCAGCATGGGTAGAAAAGTCCATGAGACCCTTATCTCCATCATTGGAGATAACTAGAAACCAGTAGAAAACCGGAAGTGGTGCTGTGGCTCAAGCAGTAGAGCGCTCGCCTTGAGCTGAAGAGTGCCAAGATAGTACCCAAGCCAGAGTTCAAGCCCCATGACTAACAGAGAGAGAGAGAGTCTCACAGACTTTCCTGCCCAAGCTGGCAATCCTCAGATCTCAGCCTCCTGAGTAGCTAGGATTACGAGCCATCAGCACCTGCTTTAATACAACTTTTTACTGAGAAACATGGGAAGCAGAGGTGAGAGGTCTTGACTATTGTTGAGCATGAGGCCCTGAGAACACAGAAATCCCAGCCACCAGCCCAGCCCTCCATTCAACCTCTTTCCCATCTTCCATAATCTATCCTCTCCAGGCCAAGCTCCTAGTAGTGCAGCTCAGGCTAAACCTTCCCTGGGTAGCTACACCTGAGCACGGCCACGTAACAGTGCCCCACCCTCTACCCTTCCCAGGCACACAACACATTCCCCTGCCCACCTCTGCCAGAAGAGGGGATGGTTCATCCAGCCCACACCAACCAAGTGCTGCCTCTCCCTGCTCAGTCCAGCTCATCCACAGGACCCCTGGATGCCCCCTCCAAGGCAGGAAGCATATGCTGAAGGCGTTGCTGTGAGTCTCCAAGCCTCCAGTTCCCCTGCTTTTGATACTATTATTTTTTTCCATAATTGCTTTTCTCAAGGAGAAATTATTCTCCACTCATTTAGGGAGGCAGTTTAAACTCCAGGATGGAACTGCCCAACTACAAGATTTGGGGCAGTAATCCCTCTCCCCTTCCCCCACCCCCACCCCCACATACACAGGGTGGGAGATGCTGACCCATGGTAACAGAGCCTCTGGTAGGTCTAGAGTGGATAAACAGGTGGAAGTCTGCACCATCCTGCCTCCCTGTGGCCTTACCCAATAATACATGTGGTCTTTATTCCCTCATGACCACTGTGTTTCTTTCTTCTGTACCCTCCACACCCTTGCACACAGGCTCCCACCCAGGGCAGCCAAGCTCCTGGTATTCATAAACCAGCTGGCCATCAAGGCCAAACTGCCCTGGATTACTTCAAGTGGCCTCCAACTCAAGGTTATCCATGACTCCCCATCCTCTTGGACATTTCATTCTTCTGCAGTTTTTGAGGGACAGGGATGAAATCCGACTTCCCAGCTCTGCCTCTCCTGTGGCTACCAGGGACATGATCCCAACTGAAGTCAGACTCATCACAGTCAAAGAGGGAGCCAGCCAGGTAGGGGGCCTCAGGCAGGACCCAAGGCTCAGGAAGCACTGTGTAGACCACCAGCAGCACCAACTCCAGCAGCGCCTCCCCCTACCCAGAGGCTTCTCTGGACCCCAGGGCCCCAAACCACATAGTACAGTTCCTGCTCCATGGTCAGATCGCACTCCACACAAGCTGGCAGGGCTTTTGCATCTGTCTGTGTGGCTGGCTGCACACTGCATTCCCACGGTGAACCAACAACAGTTCAAAATGACACGCTGAGATTTCATTTTCCTCCCTAAAAGACCTCAGTGTTTGCCTCTGTGTGCAGGCGACCAAAGACTTGGGAGCTAATGCAACACATTACTTCTTCCAGGACACTGCACTAAGTGTCTCTCTCCCCCCTCTCTCTTTCTCTCTTTTCTCTGTCTCTCTTTGTCTCTGTCTGTCTGTCCTCTCTCTCTCTCTCTTTCTGTTATATGCATTTTCTCACATCCTTACTGATCTCCAGGTAATAAGTTATCAAGTGGGAAGTATTCTTCCAACTCAGCCACACAGCTTAGAAGTCACAGAAGCCACGTGCAAGATGAGCCTCCTTTATCCACACAGGGGCTCCCAGCTTCAGGCTTCAGGACTGCCCCCGCCTCCTCCTCTGACAGAGTCAGGAACTCCCCAAGGGGCACACGCTACCCCCTGCAGGGCTCAGCTATGGCCCCAGGGTATTCATTTACTGGACCATCCTTGAAAAGAAAGGAACAGGAGCATATTCACCATCCTCCCTGAGCTGTGGGATAAAACTTATTTGGGAAATGATGGTTCTGTTTCCACTTCTAACAGGGCTAACGGGGTGAGCCATACAAGGGTGGGCTCTGGGAAACCAAGGTGTTCTGAGAGAGCAAAATAAATGTACTCACGGGAGAAGCGGGCAAGAGGCCTGGCATTCTTGTCTCCAGCTTCATTCGCAACTGGAATAAAAAAAAAAGATATAATTAAGAACAAAGCACATGTGTCCACAGAACAGGCCTAAGCTGTGGAGAAAAGAAAGAAAGCATGATCAGGTAGAAATGCTAAGTTTGACTCACTTTAAATCTCACTTTTCATTCCCAGAAAGATGATACTGAGTTGTTTAGGGTCCACACTGAAGGCCGACATAAACAACTGAAAGAACACCACAGCCACCAACAGGAGGAACACTGTCTCTGCTTAGATCAAAAACAGCACTCAAGGCTCAGGGAGGGTGCAGATGCTTGCTGGAAAGGCCCTCACTGTGGGAGAGAGAAATGGCCTTGGCCATACGGAAGAAATGTCCTGAATTCAGTGCATCCTTTCACAAAGAATGAACAGAGCCAAAAAGGACTTTAATGTCTGCAAAGGTAGATGTTTTAAAGCTCACTATGTTTTGGATGATTTTTCATTCAACAAATTCAATCTCAGGCTACTTTTGTAAATCTGGCAATCCGTATCCCCAGCATTGTGTCAGCTTACTTCACTGTTATAGAGGAGACATGTCTAAGATTGGCCAGCAGGGGGCAGTGAAGGCACATCCAGCCCATGGAGCACATCCAGCTCCCCAACACCTCCCTCAATTTGAGATCAGAGAGAAAATGGGATAACTTGGCCCTGTACCGAACACTTTAAAAAGGAAAATATTCTCAACTTATCCAAGGGTACAGGGCCACCTATGAGAAATGGCCATCTTGTTTCCTTCCTCAACCAAGAGATTCTCATTTCTATTCCTGCCTAAGCAGGGGGACTTCACAGCCTGGACCAGGGGCCAGGCATTCCCAGGTGAAAACTGTAATCAGGCCTTCGTAGCCTCTCACTAGGGTGAGTGTGGGAAACATGACTTGCTACCAGCACTTGAAAAACTCAGGTAGTGGCAAGAGTTTTCCAGACTCAGGGTTATGGTATCACAGAGGGAAACGAGTGGGGAAAGGAAGAGGAATGAATCACAGATGGCTTGCCTGGCTGTTTTTGTTCTGTTGTTTTTGTGGCAGTGGTTTGGGGGTTTGAACTCAGGACCTTGCACTTACAAGGCAAGCACACTATCAAGCAAGCCCCAGCTCTAACTCCTCTGTGTGTGTGTGTGTGTGTGTGTGTGTGTGTGTGTGTGTGTGTGAAATATACACATATGGTTTTGACACTCTATCTGTCAAGGGATAGTCTCAGCCCTTTTCATGTTTGTTTATTTGGGGACAGACTCTTGTGCTTTTTGCCCAGGGCAGCCTCAGACCACAATCCTCCCACCTAAGCCTCTCCCATACATAGCTGGAATTACAAATGTGTATGCTACCACAACCAGAAAATTGTTTCCTTTAGGCACCATAGAAGAAGAAAAAAAAATGGGATGGTATTTTTTTCTCTCTCTCTCATTTTCTTCAAGATCTTTGCGGCAGACACTGATGGCCTGCTTCAAAAGCAGAGTTGCAAAGGCCACCTTGTGGTGAAGACAAGAGTGACTCAGAGCTTCACACTCAGCCTGAGACCCCCACACCCTCCCACACTCGCCAAGGTGGGAGTGTGTCCCAGACCCGCTCACGCAGGAGAAGCAGAGTTCAAGACTTAGGTCTGTGGGTGCCATCAGAGTTCCCTGCACCCACCCACCCCCAGCACTGGTTTCCTACAAGTTCAGGTCTTGAAGCCCCATGCCCACAGACACAACCCAGCTCTGCTGGCTGGAATAAACACCCGGCCCACAGGCAATGCTGCTGCTGGAACAGTGGCACAGACATCTTTCCAGCACCACCACACCCACGGAGACAACTTATTCGCAGAGAGGAAAGTTCATTTTCCCTCTGTTTCTAGCACACCATCAAGTAGGTTCATTGTTCTAGGCCTTCATGGGGTTTCTGGATGGCAAGAGGGGGTCCTTGGCAGAGAAAAACCACTCTACTCACTGCCAGCAAGCCGCAATCTGAGGAGGAGGTAAGTGAGGCCACAATCCTGCCCCCCTCCCCGAAGAGCACGCACCCCCCTCCCCCCCCAAACCAGGCCCAACTTCTAAAAGTTTAGCTTAAGAGCACCCTCCCCCATCAGGCCCAACTTCTTGAAGTTTAACTTCCCACAGTGCCACCTAGCGGACAAAGTCTTTAATACGTGTGTCCAGAACAGCTAGCTCTTTTTGCTAGAGCATCTGTCAGAGCCGTCACCCACCAGGACTGCTGCTGACCTTAAAACTACTCTTCCCACCTCTCCCCTCCCCACCCTGGCCTTCTGCCCCTCCCCTGGGGACATCTAGCTGGCCAACTCCTGCTCATGCTTTGAGATCCAGGCCAACCACTCCTTTTACCACCTCCATCCCTGATGCCCCTTCCAGATCTGTGGTTCTCGAACCAGAGGACATCATGCACCTCCCTGGAACACTTGTTAAATGCACAGGGCAGGTTTGTTCAATAGCTCCCACCCCAGGAACCTGAACCCTGCTGCTGATCATCTGGTATGCAGTATTGGTCATGGCTGCTCCAAACTATCAGCCACCACCGCCCAGGAGGTCTTGCTCTTGGTCTTGCCCAGGCCTGCTGGTTCTGGATCCTTCTTTTCACACTTCCCGCATCGCTGGGATGACAGGTTCCATTTGTCAGGTGCAAGTAGAGCTTGCATTTGGCAAGATGCTCTGCAAGTAATGGGGCAGATGGACAGAAAGTTCATGTGCCACGTTGCTATATCAAACACAAGCTCCCAATCCAACAGTGAGGCACACACTAAATGTGCATAGATGCAGACATAGAGATGAAAACTCCATCAGAGAGGGGACAGGAACCTTACTTCCCCTGTGCTGGAGGTTGGGAAGCTTTCTGACTTTTTAAATACTTTTTTCATATAAATTTAATGGCTTATAATAAGTATTGCTTAGTTTATAATCAGAAAAGTACTTTTACTATTTATTTTGTGCCATTTCTGGGACTTGAACTCAGGGCCTGGGCTCTGGCCACAAACTTTTGCACTCAAGGCTAGTGCTCTAGCTTGAGCCACAGCTCCACTTCCAGCTTTTTTGCTGGTCAATTGGAGATAAGAGTCTCATGGACTTTCCTGCCCAGGCTGGCTTCAAACTTTGATTCTCAGATCTCAGCCTCCTAAGTAGCTAAGATTACAGGCATGAGCCACTGATACCCAGTAGTGTTTGTGTTTTTATTTTATTTTATTTTATTTTTTTGGCCGGTTGTGGGACTTGAACTCTGGGCCTGGGTGCTGTCCCTCAGCTCTTCAGCTCAAGGCTAGCACTCTACCACAGAGACACTTCCAGTTTTCTGGTGGTTTATTGAAGAGTCTCATGGACTTTCCTGCATGGGCTGGCTTTGAACTGCGATCCTCAGATCTCAGCCTCCTGGGTAACTAGGATTACAGGTGAGAGCCACTGGTGCCCAGCTGTGTTTGTGTTTTTATTAGCATAAATTAAAACAGAGGAATTTCATTCTGATAGTTACAAACATGCACACAATGAACTTGATCTGATCCATGCTGTCTGTAATGTTCCTTGTTAATGGCTCCTAACAGTTCTTAGTGAGTTTCATTCTGCTGTTTCGCGCATACACACACACACACACACACACACACACACACATGATACTTCCATCATATTCACCCATCACCCCCTCCTTCCCTGCCCCCCACAGAAGGAAAAATATTTTATCAAAGTAGTCAAAAATAGCTGGCTATTACTCTTTCCCAGGAGTGCATATGTGTTATGATTTTGTTCACTTATGTATGAATATATATGTTACATGTGCAAAATGCACACATAGGTAAAGTACATTCTAGACTCAGATTTCAGAGTAGTCTGGGATCACAGATTCCAGAGTGCCTAAAGCCCCCTGGAATCTTCCAGAGGTTTGTCTCTCCCTCCCCTCCCCCATGTCCTAGGCCACAGACTGGAAGGGAATGGCCTGGGGACATTGACAAACTCCTGGCACTAGACCATACCCCAACCAGTGATCAGGGCCTTTCTGGGCCCCATCATCAGGCTGGGAAGCCTAAGAAAGGGCACAGTTTAGTCACCCCTCCCTCATCCTGGAAAATGCTGCTGTTTCCTCATTAATGTCCAGAACCAAGGCATGTCTCTGCCTTAGGGAATTGCCACTGGTAGGCAACAGGCAGCTATGAGGGTCATTAGGAGACAAGTGGGTAGTGAAAAATCTGTTTCATATCACTTTGGACCTTTGACACTGAGAGCTGGAGTGGAGTGAGGGGACAAGAATGGGAAGGAGGGGGGGAGGAAGGGAAGGAAGAAAGGGAGGAGGAAGAACACTATGCCTCTGCTTTACCCACTGTGGCAGCAGGATACCAGCTTGATGAAGGCGTGGTGATTCCCCTCATTCTTCTCAGGTCTACTGAGGCTGAGTCCCTGTGAGCAAGGACAGGCCTTGGGGCTTCAACAGGTGCCCCAGAAGCTACTTGGGTATGTCACTGTCTCCACAGCAGGCTTCGAGGTAATGGGCTGACCTGGTGTCTGCTGGGTGCCTTTCCTCCTTGGATGCCCAGCCACAGATCTCAAGGCAGAGAGCTGCATGGAGGCCAGTGAGAGCATGGAGCTCATGCAGAGGGCTGGGCCCTCTGCATGACTCTGCAGCCCCAGCCAAGCCCCCTGCCCAATCCAGGCCATCAGAGAGGGCAGGGGGCCATGTTGGGAAAGGTCAAGTGGGCCAAACAGTTGTGGTGGAGGGCTGGGCAGGTGCACAGTGCTTTGTAACCAAACGTAGCACCCACAACAGTGCCAGCCTTGTTTTGAAAGTGGTGGCAGCTGGGGGAGCATAAACGCAGCTGGGAGGTGGGAGGGGCAAACACAGGAGCAGCCAGCTGCCCTGGGGTGCTGGCTTCCTAGGAGGGGACCCACCTGGGTGCCAGCTTTCTAGGGGGGTCCAGTCCAAGGTGCTGGCTGGCGTCTCTCTTACCACAAGCTCCAGTCCTGACCCAGTGACCTTCCCAGGTGAGCAACTCTAGGAAGACAGGTGGCTGACATCACACACACACACACACACACACAGAGGAAGAAAGAGAATAAGGACCCAGATACCTTTCCTTGTTACTGGAGAAGCCAGTGCTCAGACCTACTCACAGGAGTTTGACTTCCCTGAGCCTTCCGCTCCCAAAGACCCAGGATGAGGGGCCAATGGGGAGACTCAGGCCCCAGGCTGCTGTGAGCCACCTCTGCTTTGGTGGTGCCAGTTTCTCAGTAGAGTTCTCCATGATACCCTGATCAGAGCACAGATATCCCTCAACCTCCTTTACCAACGCCCCCCCAACAGTATTTAGGGGACTTACTGCTAGTCTAAGCCTAGCCAAAGCACAGATTCCTGAAAGTGAAGAATGGATAGAGCCCGGGGCCTAAACACTGCCTGCACAAAGTTCAGGGAAGAAACCCACACGTGGCTCCAAGAGAAAGCATACAGAGGAGAGCATGAGAACAGTGGAGACACCGGGCAAAAAGACCATCCAGCCCATACCAGGCCCCCTTTGCTGCCCCTGGCCCCATTTCCTCCCCTCCTGCCCTCCGCAGCGCGTGTGCAGAATGCATCTGATCATGACCAGTGAGGCAGCTGTAAGTCCACTCCCTGGCACCCAGCTGGCATGTGACTGAGCCACAGGACCACACTGTGAATAAGACCATGACCCCTCATGTCACAGAGGAAAGGCAGGCTTGACCTCCACAGTGACCCCCTTGGCAGCTTCCCATGGCCCTGTGGGACCCACCAGCCTGGGAGGTGATAGGGGTGGCACACCATGGCACCTCTGTAGAGCCAGGTGGAGAGGAAACTCAGGCTGCCTGGCAGACAGCCCCACAGGGGCAGGATGAGGCTGCTGACCACAGCCCGTGCCACTGGAGTGGCCCCTGGGGAACAGGCCCCCGTCCTGCTCCAGCCTTCAGGTGACTGCAGTTTGGTGACAACTTCAACGTGATCTCAGAGACCCTCAGCAACACCCCATAGCCAGGTGACCCTGCTTTCTCCCCCGGGGACAGAGTGAGGTAGGAGCCTTCACGCTATGCTGGGCACTTAGCATCTCCAAGAGCTCAAAAACAGAGAGGCCCAGGAAACTTGAAGTGGGGAAAGGGGGGGTCAGGGAGCTTCTCCGGACCCACGTGGTACAGGTACTGTGACCCTACAGAGGGACAGCATGAGGAAAGACAGGAATGGGCAACACACGGCAGATGGCCGCACTCAGGGGCCGGGGGCTGACCTTGGAATGGACCACCAGGCCGGGTCCTGGAACACGCTGGCATGCTATTTTCACAAGTGGGTATGCTCAGAGGCAGTGTGATTATTTCTGTCTCATGAATGTTACAACTAAGGCTCAGGAGGGTTTAGGCATCTGTCCAGGAGTGCCCAGTAGTGAGACCAAGTGCAGGTTGTGGTGACAGTTGAGCCCGGCCTTGTCCAAGACAGCTTTACAGCTCCCCCACACAGGCCTCACAGGTCTCAGCCAGACCCTGTGGATGACGCGGTCTTCTGCTCTGGTTCTGGGTGGAGCAATGTTGGGCTTGGACGCCCCTCTCCTGTAGAGGGTCCCTGGGATACCTCCTCCGGGCTGCCTGAGCCTCCGGCATCTCCTGGGCCACTCCTCTGCCTGGCAACCAGGCTGTTCTGTGCGGCCAAGTGATGGGCTGCGCCCAGGCTCTGCCCCTGCAGGGCAGGCAGAGGCTGTGTTCCACTGCTCCAGCACGGTGGGACTCCACAGCTGGAGACACCCAGCCACCCTCTGCCACGTACTGGGCAGCCAGAGAGTGATTGGCTCTGAAGAGCTGGTCCCAGAGGGGAGCTCCTGGGGACCGAAGGATAGTCAGGGCCTCACAGCCCCTGGCTTCACTACTGCTCTTCACTCCCTGCCATGCTGGGCATCCAGATGAGGAAACGGAGGCCTACAGAGACTGAGCAGCTCGCCCAGGGCACCATCAGCTGCTGTGTACAGCTGGCCTGGCTGCGTGCTGCACGGCTGTACGACTCGGAAGCCACACCACACTCACCACAGGGGTCTGTGTGTGTCATGAGGATTTCCTGAGGACAGCAGAGAGGACATCATTTCCCCATGCATAGCAGAGCACAGATCAGTCAGCAAGGGCTCTGCAGAGTAGCTGGGAGACCAGGTTGGCTCAGCCTGGCGGCTGTCTGACTCCAGAGCCCACACCCCTCCCACCAGGCCTTTATGCCTTCCCAGCCTCTCCATACCAAGTTCTCCACAGCTCTGTCCACAAAGATGAAACTATAACAGAATCATGGCACTGGGGGAAGGAAAGAAGAAGATAGAGAAGAGAGGGGAGGGGAGGGGAGGTAACTTAGCCCCTTCCAATGAGAAAATCTGTGGGAAATCGATCGTGCACCTCAAATCTGCCCTTTGCACTGGAAGAAAATGCATGTGAGCCTCCCAAGGTCACAAGGTCATGCCGCAGGCACACACCGCGGGCACCTCCATCCTGCACCATGGCAGGCCTTCATGTAAAGTTGCTCTGATCACAGAAGACCAGAGCCACATCATCCAGTCGGGTGGTCCCAACCTCCTTGTGTAGCAGAATCGTTGCCTCTTTTCTGGGTAGGGCCCCCTGCACCTGACACCCATCAGAATTCTAAACTTCAAGACCTGGGGTGGAGGCTAGAGGGTGGAGGCTGGAGAGTAGAGGCTGGAGGGGCAGGGGAGCTGCTCCCAGACAGGACCAGACTCTGCCCTGTGTGGGCCCTGGGAGGGCACAGTTGCTAAGTGGAAGCCTCGGTCACTCCTGGGACCATCAGAGCACTCTGAATCCACCCTGAAGGACTCGGACTCTGTACGCTGCTCCCTGGGAGCCCTGAAGCCATGGTGACAGCCCTTGGCAACAGCCCTACCTGGGCTCCAGTGGGGCAGCAGGAATCCAGGGAGAGAGACCTCGGGGAGGAAATCCATGCCCTTCATTTGCTGTTCTGTGGAAGACACTAATTAAAACACTCTGAGCCAGGCGCCAGTGACTCACGCCTGTAATCCTAGCTATTCAGGAGGCTGAGATCTGAGGGCTGTGGCTTGAAGCCAGTCCAGACAAGAAAGTCTACAAGACTCTTATCCCCACTAAACTACCAAAAGAAAAAAAAAGACAGAAATGGAGCTGTGGCTCAAGTGAGGATCTGAGATGTTAGCCTCCAGGGCTCCCCACCACACTGCCAGGGCGCCCCAACTCCAGCCTCACTCAGTCCTCAACAGTCTGGCCTCAGGGACAAGATTCTCACAAAGGAGGAGAGCAAATCACCTCTCTACCTCAGGCGAGCAAATCATAGAGAGCCGTACTGGGGGTGGGGGGAGGGGGCACCGGGAGGGAGTGAGAGCTGTTTAAAGGAGAAATGTGCTGAGAGCAGATGGGGAACCACACACTCAAGGAAGAGATGGGTAAGAACTCATGCAAGGGCTGGGAACATGGCTCAGTGGTAGAGTGCTTGTCTAGCATGCATGAAGCCCTGGGTTCGATTCCTCAGTACCACATATACAGAAAAAGCCAGAAGTGGTGCTATGGCTCAATTGTTAGAGTGCTAGGCTTAAGCAAAAGAAGCTCAGGGACAGTGCCCAAGCCCTAAGTTCAAGCCCCAGGACTGGCACACACACACACACACAAAAGAACTCACATAAATGGTGCCAGAGAAAAGCTGTCCCCCAACACTGTAAAGGTCAATGCATTAAAAAAAAGATGGGACCCTGACTACTTAAGAGCCTGAGAATGGGAGGTTTATAGTCTGCAAGACTCCATCTCAACAGAGGGGAGTGGAACATGGTGGCACATGCCTTCAATCCCAGCTACAACTGTAAGCCTAAACTATGTAGATGGCAGTCCAGGGGCATACTCTGACAGAAAGAAAGACCCTATTTTTTAAAATAACCAGTAACAGAGAGAGGGAGGAAGGGAGGGGAGAGAGAGGGAGAGAAGGAGGGAGAGAGGGAGAGAGAGAGAAAGAGAGAGAGAGAAAAGACCTGGAGCTGTGGCACTTGCCCAGCAAGTATAGGCCCTGAGTTCAAATCCCAGTATGGTAAAAAGAAAACATGTTTCATTATTCAGCGTACACAAATTCTAAGAATAATACTATAGAATTTATAGTAGAGAACACAATAGATTCGATACTATAGAATAGATTCTATAGTATACAGATTCTAATAGAGAGTATAGAGATTCTATAGTATAGATTCTATATCTATACTTTAGAATCAGCCACTGCTGCAGAGAGTGTGAAATGGAGCAGACATTCCAGAAAGCATTGACTGTTTTATAATGACATTAAATACACCTAAGGCAAATATTTCTATAATTTAAAAAAAAGTTACACAAAAGATGTCCACAAATGACACCAAAATCACCTTCAGTGGGTAAACAGACAAACATCATTCCATTACACACTGGAATACCCCTCATCCACGGGAAGGAAGCACACTACAGATGTGGGCCACCACAGGGATGCGTTTCCTCATCATCTCACTGAGTGGAAAAAGCCAGTCTCAAACTTTTACATATGATAGGATTCTATCATGCAGCGATCTTTGAAAAATAAAAATCAGATTATGGTGATACTGTTGTTCAGGAGTTAGCAGCACAAATCCATATCTGATTCCCTCATACCAGCAATACACAACTAGAACACTTTTCAATTAGAAGGTGCAACTTTTCAAATGGTATCTTCTACAAGCTTGTCAAAAATTTTACAAGGGGCCAAGAAATGAATCTAGCTATCCCATCAAGAGCATGATGGAGAATATGCTTGGAATTTAGTTAAAAGGTGATAAAGAAGGCAACTGTGCTCCTGAGCAAGAAGACTTGGGACAAATAAAGAGAGTCGGGATCATCTGAGAAAGTATCTGAAAAGCCTGACACGAATAAGTGATACAGAAATGTTGTTGAATAAATAAATCAAAAATTCCTACAAGGCTTTTCATAGAACTTGACAAGCTTGTTCTAAAATTTATAAGGCAGAACAATGGTCCAAAATTAACCGAGGTGATCTTGAACAGCAGAGGTGGGAGGGAAGAGAACGCTCACTCTAGCTGGTGTTGGTACTTCATTATGAAACCATCAAAGCAATGTCCTTGTCCACCTAGAAATAGGTGGAATATTCTACATATCAGAGCCAGCACTGCAAGTTAATGAGTGCTGGAATTCTTATTCATCCAGAGGATAAACTAAGATGTTCACAGCTTTGAATTCCAGGCAGAATAAACATATCACACAGAAAGCAAAAGGGAAGGAAAGAAGGAAGGAAGGAAGGAGGGAGGGAGGGAAGAAGGTAGGTAGGAAGGAAGGAAGGAAGGAGGGATATTTTTTTAATGTGATTTTCTCAGGATTTTTTTTCTTTTTCTTTTCTTGTTTTCTCTTTTTGGTGCTGGTTCTGGGGCTTGAACTCAAGATCTGGGCTCTGTCCTTGAGCTTTTTTTCTCAAAGCCAGCACTCTACCATTTAGACTACAGCTCCGCTTCTAGCTTTTTTCATGTGTGATTACTCAGAGATATTAGTCTCAAAAACTTTTCTTCCCAGGTTAGTTTCAAACCATGATCCTCAGATATCAGCCTCCTGAGTAGGATTACAGGCATCTGGATAGATAGGATTTTTTTCCCCATCCTGGGGCTTCAACTTACGGACTCAACACTGTCCCTGGGCCTCTTTATGCTCAAGGCTAGTGCTCTATCACTTGAGCAGCAGCATCTCATCTGGCTTTTTCTGAGTAGTTTACTGGCACTAAGAGTCTCGTGGACTTTTCTGTCCAGGCTGGCTTAGAACCACAATCCTCAGATTTCAGTTTCCTGAGTAGGTAGGATTACAGATGTGAGCCACCAGCACCTAGAGAATTTCTTAACCAGTAAGATGCTGACTACAAAACAGAGGAAGGCAGATCAGAAGAGATGAGGTAGACAAATAACCAAGTATTTTTTAAAACTCTGCACAGGGCAATTCAAACCAGACTAGATCATGTTTGCAATTCATGTCAACAAGGTACCAGTATCCCAAGTTCATACAGAATGCCTGTAGATCAACACGGAGCCACAAATACTTCAGAGAACAGACACTGGTGACCTCACACATAACAAGGGGACTGCTATCTGCTATCTGCACTGTCACTATGGTCACGGCACTGTCACCACAATCACGGCACTGTCACCACAATCATGGCACTGTCACCATGGTCATGGCACTGTCAACACAGTCATGATGCTGTCTCCATGGTCATAGCACAGTATGGAAGTGGTCTCTGGAGAACAGTGGCTGTCACCTGAGCCACTGGCAGGTGCTCACATTCTCCTCTTCCTGTGGACCCACCTGATCACAGGCAGTGGCCCCGAGCCTGTGGGCCCAGTGAACCTCTTCTCTCTACAGGCTGACTCTCCTGGATGTTTGTTAGAATAATGGGAAGCTGACCCTCAGCTTCTTCCCTACAAAGATAGAACAGGCTCTGGGTCACACAGACCTGAATGACAAAAGAGATGCTTAGTATTTCAGGTCAGCAAGGGCCTTCGGATGTGAGCTGAGGCACCCAGGGCTGAAAGCTGAGGGACTGAGAGTTTTGGGGCTTCAGACTTCAGGGCTTTGGGCTTTGGAGCTGGATGTAGAGAGAATGAAGCCCATCTCGAAGCCTTTGGAGATGAGGTCTTGTGTGTTGGTGGGTTTCCAGGGAGACACATTTTACAAAAGCTACTACGAGAGAGGCCCTCCCTGCACAAAGAGAGCCACATCCCACTCCTGTGCTCAGCCGCTCCACCTTATCCTGACAGATGACAGCACAACGTAGGAGGGAAAGGCCTCAAAGCTAGATATGAAGACAGCACCCCACACCTGGTCTGCGGGGTGAATGAATGAATGAACAAATGCAGTGCCCTTCCTTCACGCAGAGATGGAAGGAGACATAAAAGTGGCCAGACGGGGACCAAAGATGGGGTATAGAGACAATAGGGTCAGTCACGGGCATAATAAAGAATGAAAGGCACATAGTGGATCCTAAAACTTTCAGCACTCTGAACAGGAGTGGTGGTTCACACCTAACATCCCAGCTTCAGTAAAGGCAGGGCTAGGAGGATCACATTTCAAGGCAAGCCCAGACAAAAATATAAATAAGTTTAGCAATGGGGCTGGGAAGGTGGCTCAATGGTGGAGTGCTTGCCTTGCATGCATGAAGCCCTGGGTTCAATTCCTCAGCACCACATAAGCAAAAAGAAAAAAGCCGGAAGTGGTGCTGTGACTCAAGTGGTAAACCGCTAGCCTTGAGCTGAATTGCTGAGGGACAATGCCCAGGCCCAGAGTTCAGGCCCCACAAACGGACCCCCCCAAAAAAAAATGTTAACAAGATCCCATTCAGCAAACAAGCCAAGTATAGTCATACCTGCAACTCAATTACAAAAGAGGCATTGGTAGGAAGATCGTGGTCCAAGGCCAGGCAAAAGCAAGGCCCTCTCTGAAAAAAAAATCTAAAGCAAGAAGGGCAGGGGCATAAATTGAGTGGTACAGAGTCTGATGAGCAAGCATTCAGGACTCACCAAGAATAAAGGACAGACAGAAGCTGTCCACTCCAGAACCAGCCCATGGCCCCTGCGCCAGAGTATCACTCTAAGAATGGCAAACTCAGATGCAAAACAAGGAAATGGGGTCGGTCCCATGGCCTCTGTGTCCTGTGTGGGCATAGACTACTTTCTGTCATCGGGGTCTTCCTCAACCTGGGTGCTGTTCTAGTGAGTGTTCGGGGGGGCACCAGTACCCCAAGCCAGCCTCTTAATTACAGCTATAAGCCCTGACAATAACTTCTCACCCATCATGCTACTCAGGACACATCCAAGCTCAGGAGTGTTCCGAGGAGAACATCAAGGAGTGCTGTAAGTTCAAGATGGGGTGCCTAGAAAACCCTTTTCTTACCCAACCACCACCACCCTGGACATGGTTCTCAAAAGTTCCATCAGCTGCATTTAGCCCCCACCCTGAAGCAGATCTTCTTCTAATGACATGAAAAAAGTTAAGAGTCCGAGTGGTAGAGCACCAGCCAAGCAAGTAAGTAAGCTGAGCAAGCACAAGATCCTGAGTTCAAGCAAGAAGGAGGAGGAGGAGGAGGAGGAGGGTTTGTATTCTCTCGTTCCACAAATAAGCAAGACTGCAAGGATTTGAAAAGGCAATTGCAACACTAAAGAGCTAAAGAGAAAATGCTGTACACTCCAGAAGGGAGGCAGTGTGGCAAGGTAGCTGAGCGTGGCATATGGAGAGGCACCCAGGGACTACCTCAATTTGGAGGCTCCTCCCAGATTGATCCATTAGACATTAGTGTCATTTAGGCCTTTCCCTGAGGGCAGGAGCTCCACATCTGGTCCATCTGACCCAGCATCTGTCTCCAGGAAACCATGGGTGGAAGGCTCGCCATGTAGGCCAGGCGATGGCAGAAAGAAATGATTCTCAACACTGTCACCAGCCCCGCACCCTTTCCACTGCAATCTTAGAAACAGGCAGAAAGTTCCCAGAAAACTTCATTTAAGAGGGTCCCCTCTCCACCCCATAATTTTAATACTTGCTTATGTCTGAAGACCACTGACCCCAAGATTTCTACAAGTAGTAAGGAATAATAAAGTTTGGGGGGAAGACATAATGGAAAGAAATCATGCTGGTGGCTCAGCGCTCTTGGTGACAGGGAACAGAAAGGGATCTCAGCAGGAGGAATGTAGCAGCCCCACCCACCCAAATGTGGACCCTGCCCAGGCAGCTGCAGGCCCCAGCGGGTCCTCGCTGTGCCCTTGTCGGGGAAGTCTATGATGGCTGTAGGGTGCCTGGTCCAGCTGCACAAACTCGGGCCTCACCAAGATCACTGACACTGCCAGCTGGCTTTTTCCATGGATGCCCCATGAATCAAGAACAGCTGCCTGATGGCACTGTCCCCATGTGCTCTGCCCATGTGCTAGGCCCACCCTCTATGCCCACATGATGCACTTCTCTGGGGAAGCCCTGCTAAGCAGGACCCTTTCCCCCACTTCAGAGACACAGCCACTGGAGTTCCTAGAGCTCATGTAACTGTGCCAAACTGGCATAAGCCCAGCTCCAAGGGCCCCCCAAAGCCATGCCCTTTCCTATGCTAGGGTGCCCCCAAGGGAGAATGAACTGCCTCAGAAGCTGGTGGGTTCCATGGCACTGCCATTCTCTCAGGTCCAAGGGGAAAGGCTTGGCATGACTTACTGGCTTAACTTGAGTGAAACCCCACAGATGCCTTCCAATGTTTTATACCCATAAACTAACAATATCATGCAAGGAGCTCCCCAATGCACAAATCTGAACCAAAGGCCCGCATTCCCTCTGTAAGCTCTGTTCCACCATGCTCCATCCCTCCTCAAACCTCATGTGTGCCCCATGCCCCCCTCACCACCTTGCCCTGCCCACCTTCCACCCTCTGCCATCTGGAGTGACCTTGTCAGCAAATCACAACTCATTGGCCATTTCCGGCCTTGTGTTTTCTATCAGGGCCTCAGGTGTGACCAGCATTGAAAGGCGCAGCTCGCTCAATTTAAAAAAGAATAAGAAGAGAAAGAAAGAAAGAAAGAAAGAAAGAAAGAAAGAAAGAAAGAAAGAAAGAAAGAAAGAAAGAAAGAAAGGAAGAAAGGAAGAAAGGAAGGAAGGAAGGAAGGAAGGAAGGAAGGAAGGAAGGAAGGAAGGAAGGAAGGAAGGAAGAGAAAGAAAGGCACAGCTCAGTGAGCATT
>NW_012267421.1:1322556-1383560 GCF_000151885.1 Dipodomys ordii
AAGAAAGAAAGGAAGAAAGGAAGAAAGGAAGGAAGGAAGGAAGGAAGGAAGGAAGGAAGGAAGGAAGGAAGGAAGGAAGGAAGGAAGGAAGGAAGAGAAAGAAAGGCACAGCTCAGTGAGCATTGGCATTCCCACCTGAGCCAGAGGAGGTGAAGGACACGTACCGCCATTCAGAATGGATTTGGTGCCTCCCATGAGCGAGTCAAAGATAAACAGCTAAACCGGTCCACATTGAATTTGAGATCCAGTTGGCAAGGAGATGCCTAGGATGGGGGTTTGGGAGAAACAATGGCAATGCCATGCAGAAATCATGGTAAAGGGTAAGTTCCCAGGGGAGAGAACTGAGAGTGGGCAGAGAAGTCGAAATTCTCCTTAGATTACTGTTAGAATAGTGAGCACCTGAATGGGAAAATCACCAGACTGGAATTACTTGAATGCACATAGCCAGAGCCCAACCTGAAATAGTTTTATAACCTAACAGGGACAGGGGGAAAAAGGGAGAGAGGGAGGGAGGGAGGGAAAGAGGAAGATGGGGGTGGGGGAGAGAGGGGAAAGAGAAGAGAGGAAATTCAAACTGAAAACCATGCATGAAAGTGAAGCAACCATTTGAAGCAGTCCCAGAAGGTACTCCCAAGATCCTGCAGGACTTCCAGACACCCCAGTGAGTTGTGCAGCCCCTCCTTAAACAGACACACTCAGGGGACCCTCTGTTAGTGCACTCTGACCAGACATCACCCCATAGCTAACTCTTAACCACAGAGATAGGAGAAAAATATTACCAACTCTTGGAAAACAAAAATGTATGGGGAGAAAAGGCTTTGCAAAAAAGCCACTTTTGATTTTGTGCCTTGTTCCCTAGGCTAGGGCATGAGGGAAGAGCAGGCTGAGACAGGTGAGGTGAATGTCAGGAGCAGGAAGAGAGAAGACACCATCATCTTCAAACACAGGGATGGCAGACCCACACAAGGCCAGGACAGATCCACTAACATGCTGATAGACTGGAGCTTCTGAGAGAGTCAGAATCCAGGACAGTTTAAAGATGTCCAAGTGTTAAAAGTCCTGGAGAGAGTAACTACCTTGGGGCTAATAGGCCTTGTTATTGTTCAGTCTGGGTTTGACATTGTTCAAGCAGGGTTAGGGATGCTATGGGACAGATTCAAATAGGATGTTAAAAATTCTAGCCCAGCCAGTGTGGTAGTGCATGCCTATAATCTCAGCACTTTAGGGGGTGGAGACAGGAGCATCATTGGCTCAAGTCCAGCCTAAGGCTCATAGTGAGACCAGTGTCAAAAACAATCCGTTATTTTTTGTTTTTTTTAATCGGTCATGAGGCCTGAACTCTGGGCCTGAGTGCTGTCCCTCACCTCTTCAGTTCAAGGTGAGCGCTCTACCGCTTGAGCCACAGTGTCACTTCCGGCTTGGAACACCCTACTTGAATCATTGGAAATGGAAGAATGGGCCCCTGACTGCATGGTACACTGAGGCAGGAGAGAGGGGTCTCCTTTAACACCAGCCTGGCTCACATACAGCTGGCCCTACCCATGGCAAGAGGAGGAAAGATGCCCCCCCAGCTGCTGAGCTGGTCTTGAAGGTCCATCAACAACACAATGACTGTTTTTGTCCATTCTACTCTGGACTAATTTAAAACGTGGTTCTGTTCAAGAACTTGGTGTCTTTCACAACCTGCTCTCTTAAGGATACACCCAACAACTCATGAGATGTCATTATTTCAATTTTGCAGATAAAAAAAAAATCAGGGCACAAAAATAAGTCAATTACCGTGTGGTAAATACAGCAGGGCCTGGATGACAAAGGCCAGGCTGGTAGTTGGCTTTAAACGTACGGGCCCAGGGCTCCTTTGACAATCCCTTAATTCAAGAATACAGTCCCTTTGGTTGGATGGATAGAGTCCTATGTGCTAAACAGGGTAAATGCACGCAGTAGAGTATTTAACAGGGTCCAAATGCAAGATCGCAGAGTTTTGAATTCCATAGAAGAGAGAAAATAAGGCTGCATGGTGACCTTTGCATAAATGAGATGGATATTTGTATGCTCACCTGCCACAGCACAGCAAGGCAACATTACACAGCTCTGTGTTTAGACAGGTGAGCCACCCCAGGTGTGGACGCTGACAGCTGGGCCACCTCAAGTGTGGATACTGACAGGTGTGCCTCCCCAGGTCACCTGCCCCACCAGCAGCTGAATGAGCACGCAGTGGCTTATGGGGAGAACACTGAGTTCATGCTGTGCACTGCCCTGGCTATATTTGATGCTCACACTGAGTCACAAGCAGAGGCAGAAGCCTCAAACTCAGGGCCTGTGAGTCTCCAAGCAGCCATGCTTCTCCATCATCAATGATGCTGTGAGGAAGTCTCCTGGGTCTCTCAGAATCCCTTCCAGCCCACTTTGACACAGGTATTCCACCGGCCACCTGTGGAGGGACTCCACGGTGGGCTCTAATTCCCTGCCTAATACACTCTAAGCCCACGCCAGGGCATCTGTGCAGTTCTGGTACTGGTCACTGGTGACACCCTGGGCCATGTCCTCTTACCCCTCTCCCTGGAAGGCCCCTTCCCCACCCCACCCCCGAGAGAAAGTGAACCCCGCAGCCTGGGGTTCCACTTAGTGAGCTAAGGCCCAGTAAAGCCCTTGAGCCAGTGAGGCCTTTTCCTGCAAGAATTCGGTCTCACAGTTAATCCAAAGAAGCTTTCTACTTAGGAAATGCCTCAGAGCTGATTAGACGTTGGATTCGGTGGTAACGAACCACAAAGGTAGCTCCCCAGGCCTGGCCTCGCATTTTCTGAATAGAATTATTCTGCTCCGTTTGATTGAAAAAGCGCATGATCTAGTGCCAGATGGCGACATTTGTGCAAGCCAAGCTGGATTAAGTCAAGAGCTTTAGTGAAGCATGATGCAGATAAAGAAGACGATGGATTATCCACGCACACGCACACATACACATACACGCACGGCTAATGCGAAATTCTTTAAACTCTGCCAGTCAGCCGATCCCCCCAGTAGCCTGTCCCCAGCTTCTCACAACTAGAAATGCTCCTGCACTTATTCACCTGCAGCAGATTACCCCGGGGCCAGCCAGATGTAGGCCTAAAGCATAGACTAGGACTAAACCCCTACTCCCTTTTCCTACCCAACTCCTACCTGCACCCTGGAATGTGGTGCAACAAATTGGATTTTAAGTCTGTCAGAGGTCCCTATCATAGCCTTCATCCTTGGGAAAGTGGTAGGAACTTCCAGAGGGAGGTCTTCAGGCCTTTGGAGGCCTGCCTTGGCTAACACAGGGAGGTCCTAGCCCCTTCCTCTGTCTCTCCTTTGGCTTTCTAGCAAAGCAATGCAACCAACCAACATCCAAAACTGTTTGTCTTCGGGATGCCGAGGTACATATTAAGTCTGTGTTCTGTGATCACAAGTATTTGTAGTGAAATTATTTCTGGTTCTTGAGGCTGTGTTCTCTGTTATCTTAGGCACTTGTGAGAGTATCTTGGGTATTTGTTTCAGTACTAGAAAACAGGCTAATACATAGCAGGGCTCTCATCTCAGAGCACCACCTGCAGAAAGCCTCATCTCAACAAAGGAGACCTCTTCCTACCCCCAAATCAGCACCTGCACATCTACCACCCTCACCTTCCACATGGAATCATGGCTAGGTCCTGCCAGGTCCAGAGTCCACCTGTGCCTTTCAGGCACCATGCTTGCTCCTATTCCAGCTACAATGCTGCCTCTCTGGGTTCTTCTAGCCATCTCCTAACCCTCTCCTGCCTTAGATTCCTCCACGTCTGGTCAGTTGCTTTCCCCAGTCCCCAAACCCCTGCCACTGAGTCATGATTAGCCAGATGAGCCCTAGTGGAACCACAAGGGGAGGTTTGGGGTCTGTGCAAGGATCTGGACTAGACGAGACTCTGAGAGTCCACTCAGGTATAGGTCATTGGCCTTATTGCTGGAGCTAATAGAACAAAATCATGGTTTGCTCATGGCATTCCCTGTGCATACCTGCAGAGACCACAGGCTGAGACCCTGGGGAGGCGGTGCCCCATGTTGGCAAACATTGACACAAGCCAATGACATCTGCCCTGGGCTTCGGTCCTACTTGAACTGTGAGGCCAGAGGAACGCAGATGCCCTGTGCACTCAGGAGACCCACTAAATACTTCTATTTTAAGGGATGGAAGGAATTGGGGGGGTGCTACAGAGGGGGTTAATTTGATCAAAGTACATTGCATGCATCTGTAGAAATATCACAAATAATGGTACAAATGGTACAAATAATGCACAGTAATGAAAAAATGGATAATGGCCCTGAGTAGAACAGCACAACTTTCTAGACCTCCTGACAGAACAGAAAATCTTCCTCCTTCCTTCATCTCAACCTTGAAAAGTAGTCAGAAGGCTCAGTGGCACCTTTGTTATTGTCAAGAGCAATCAGCAAATGCTATCTATGAGGCATATGATGAAGAACAGAGGGAGACCAATCCAGAGTGAGTGTGTTTGCCTAGGATATGTGTGAGCATGAGTACTGTACATGTGTGCAGGTGTGCATGAGTATGTGTATATACGCATTGTGCATGTGTGGCCAGGGGGACAAATGTGTACATATAGTCCTGTGTGTACATATGAAATGGGAAGATGGAAGTCTAGTCTAGAGATTGCTTCTCCCTCCTGCAGTACACAGGGCATAGGACCTGTCAACATTCTCCTTTCAAAAGGCTTGTTGCCTCCAAGGAGAGACTCTTGGTGATAACCACTGTCTAAGAAAGGTGAAAAACAGCCTCTGTGTAAAACAACACAGAGGAATGCACTTCCTTTCTCCTTAGGGTCCTGTGGGACACAGCCAGTCTCTAGTAGCTGCAACACTGATTCTTAGAGGCCTGTGGATACAGTCCATCTCCAGTAGTTGTAACACTGATCCTTAAGGGGGTCTGTGGGGTCCAGCCTGTCTCTAGTAGCTGTAACACTGATCCTGTAGGATACAGCCCATCTCCAGTAGCTGTAACTTTGAACCTTTCCCCACTGCCAGAGATTTCCTCTAAGGGCTCTGACACTGGAAGTTTGGAAATCGCCCACACTGCTAACAAGTTGTCCCAGCAGACTGAGGGCAGGATGGCTGCTGTCACCTGCCACAGCTGTGAAGTGCATTCATGAGTTCCTGGAGTGAGGCTTCTGGGTGGAAGACTCAACATAAACCTCTCACACTGGTCTCCAATCCAGCAGGGTCCTCCCCTCCTGGAGACCAAGGCAGATGCAAGGGCAGAAGGATTGGAGCTGGAACTGGCACACACCTCAGCCTTCCTGCACCTGAATCACGCTCAAACCTTCCACCTGAGCAAGCACTCTTTGAGCCCTCCACCCACTTTCTTAAATTCCCAGAGCCCCTTTTCTCCTTTTGTCCTTTCCTATCTTCCAAATCACCACAACAACACCTCTTGCCTAGAGCCTCCAGGCATTGCATGAAGGGACCTGTTTCTCAATCCTTCACAAAAGAGGCATTCGATCCATGGCAGCTAGAGTTTGCAGTGGTCAGAGAGTGTGCCAAGAGAGCCAGGAGTTCTAGGACAATAACACAGGTAGAAACCCCAAGCTCCAGAAGGTTCTACGCATGCACATGTGTGTGCATGCACACACACACACACACACACACACACACACACACACACACACACACACACACACACACATGCAAACACATACCTTCACATTCAAATACTTTCAGAACCCTGGGCAGCTTGAGTTCTCCCTGCTATGGAGAAGAAAGGAGAACCCAGAACAATAGAGCTGTTTCTGCCCTGCAGGCCTCGATTCGCCATGTGGGCACGGGCAGAGCCACAGGCTTGAGCTGGGCACAGGGACAGAAGACTCCTGCATTCCTGCCCCTGATGACCTCAGCCAGCCATGGCAGGTATCAAAAACACAGTGTTTTGAAGGCCATATGAAAAGCCACGGAAATGTAGTGGTCACCGAAGAGACAGAAGGATGGACACTTCACAGAAAATGGCCCTTGCCATGGACCTGCGTGATTCACAGGAAGAGGAGAAAGGATCCAGACAAAAACAAGCAGGAATCAAACACATGTGCTTCCTGGTATGCTGTGTGTGCCCATAAGTGGTTGAAGCTAGTTTAGGGAAGGGCCTGGTAGACCATGGCGAGAAATCTCTGCTCATGCAGAGAAGGACACTGTCACCTTGTCCAGGCATGGCTCTGTGGCTGCTGCATACAGTGGCTTGGGGGAGGGGAGGCAGAGAGCAGAAGAGCAAAACCCTGCAGGGGGCTGGAGATGGGACGATGTCTCCATGGTGCTGATGCCGGGGAGAGGTTGAATGCATCACATTATAAGGCAACAAACACTTTAACACAGAATGGTCTGGGTTGGATCTGGTAGAATCACTGGCCTTGGATTCCTACCCTGCACCTTCAGAACAGAAATGTCTGCTAATGACTCGTTCACAAGACATTTTCCATGTGCTCTCTACAGTACCCATGAGAGCCAGGCACATGATATGACCGGGGGCCAGTGATGTGCGGAGGGACAGGGGAAAGGCCACATCCCTGGTGAATTCTCCACTAACAAGCTGTGTGCACATGCAGCATAAATATTGCCAGCCAGGGGAATTCAAGACTTTGGAGTCCCTAAGGAATCATCATGTTTAAAAAAAAAAAAAAGCTGAAGTCAAAATGAAGGAAATCCCCCAAGTTTGGGGCCCAAGAAGCTCAACCGGTAATGGCAGCCGGGACTTTATATTGGCAGCATTGCAGGTGTCTGTGATATTTTACACTCAGTATTTGTTACTCAAGAGGATCACAGCTCGGAGAATCCTCTAAGAGGCTCAGGCTCCTTCCATGAGGAGACCTGACCTTGTCACTTGCCCAGGAAGCCTCCATCTTCTTATCAGTGGGTTGGAGACAACAGGGCCTAGGGCTTGGAGCAGCTGCAAGGATTGAGGGCTGACACCTATGGAGAGCCAGGCACAAGGTTGGGAGGAGGAGCCTTAATAGAGGCACCCTTCCCCTCACCCCAAGTGTCCCAGGCCTCGTCCTGGCCAGCACTCTGTGGGTTACTGTCCATGATAGAAAGGCCACAAAGGGTCTTCTAATGGAACAGAGCCTATCTGGTGGGTGATATGGTTTGAACTCAGGACTTTGCATTACTGAGACAAGTGCTCTACCCTTTGAGCTACACCCCAGCCTGTTTTGCTTTAGTTTGTTTTTTAAAAGGGCCTTATACGATTGCCAGGACTAGTCTTAGACTACTCCTCCCTCTACCTCCTGAGTACTTGGGTTACAGGCATGTGTCACCCTACTCAGTATCACAGACACTCTGCTGTATTCTAGACATGGAGAAAGAAAGAACAAAGGCCAGTGAGGGCAGTACTGGGACCAGCCTGTGTTTTTCCTGTACTGCCTCTCTTCTTCTTACTCCTCCTTCCTCCATCGGCCCTTCTCTAACTTTCACCTATGTGTTAGCATGGCTGGAGAAATGCCAAGAGGCCCCGAGCCCAGGCCTTGCTAGGGAGAGGCCCAGGCAGGTCTCTGCTCTGGGACAGGCATTGACTAGAGTTCAGGACAACTGACCTCCATGGGTCTCTGCCTCCCATGGCTGGGCGAGTTCCCAGGCCTCCTACACATCTGAACCCTGGGGCTTCCCCCGGGGGCTGAAAAGGCATTTTCCAGACTTCCATCAGATCTGACCTCAGATAGCATGCTTTCATTATTGTCCAAGACTGGAATTGTCCAAAGCAAAACAGAACACTTCTCCGAAGGAAGGAGTTGATTCCTTCTGCTCATCTACCCCCCCTGGGGAATTCCTGAACAAATGTGATCCCATCTCTTCCCCTGTGCACCAATATGGTGGCCAGAGTAAGCCTGGTTAGTGCAGCGTGGAAGAATGCTGGCACCAGAGGCTGCCTGTCCTCCCATCAGCTCCCCTGCCTCCTTCCAGCGATGGTTCTGTGCACAGTAAACCAAGGCCAAGTGGCAGCAAATCAGCAAGTCAGCTCACAGTGACCAGGTCTCGAAGCCAGGCCCCTCCACTCAAGAGCTCTGCAACCTTGCAAAGGCTGTTCAGCCTTTCTTGATGTCAATGTTCCATTGGCAGAATGATGGTCTGCACTTTCTAGGGCTGCTCTGAGCCTGTGGGAAGGTGTAACATTCATCATCCAGGCAGAGAAGGCCACAGGAAGCACTTTCTCCTGATTCAGTCCCACTCTTTGCCTCATCTGCAAGGTGGCCTTGCAAGGGCCCGCTGGATAGACTGTATCATCCTCACCCCTCAGAGAACAAGGAAACTACTCCCCATCGTCACCCTGTGCAGTCACCTCTTGCTGTTGCTCAGGATCAGAAGCAGGGATGAAATTCATTTTGAGTTTCACTTGAACGCTGCCTGTAAGTGTCTGCAAACATGCTAGCTACAACACTGAGAGCCACGAAACCTACACATAGCCCATCACTGGTGGCTCATTCCTGTAGTCCCAGCTACTCAAGGAGGCTGAGACCTGAAGGGTCAAAGTTTGAAGCCTACCCTGGCCAAAACTTATATAAATAAATTAGCCCACAAGAAGTCCATCTCAAATGAACTATCCAAAAGCTGGGCTAGAAGCATGGTTCAAGTGGTAAAGCACTAGCCTTGAGCAAAAAGCCAAGCAGCAACCTACATGAGTTCAAGCTCTAGTACCAGCAAAAAAAGAAAAAAAAGAAAAAGAAATCGAGTGGGGCGCCAGTGGCTCACGCCTGTAATCCTAGCTACTTAGGAGGCTGAGATCTGAGGATCATGGTTCAAAGCCAGCCCAGGCAGGTAAGTCCATGAGACTTTTATCTCTAAGAAGTCAATCAGGAATCTGGAAGTGGCGCTGTGGCTCAAGTGATAGAGCACTAGCTTTGAGCTGAAGAGCTGAGAGACAGTGCCCAGGCCCAGAATTCAAGCTCTACAATTGACAAAAGAAAAAGAAAAAAGGAAGGAAGGAAGGAAAGAAAGAGAGAGAGAGAGAGAGAGAGAGAGAAAGAAAGAAAGAAAGAAAGAAAGAAAGAAAGAAAGAAAGAAAGAAAGAAATTTTGGTAAATAAGCTATCTTGAAATCACTTATTCACCTGGCAGCAATTCAATATCACAACTTTAATAGGCTCCCAGTTTTTAAATACTGTCTTCAGTCAAAAAGAATTTTAAAACACTGTTGAGCTAAAAATATCCAGAGCCTTCCAATCTAGAAACCAAAACATTTACAAACATTTTATACAGAGTCTGAGATGGGTGACTCACACCTGCGGCCACTCAGGTATTTCCAGGAGGGACAGCTACCCGTTAGTAACGAAACTGCTGCCAGGGACAGGAAAGGAGTCAGAACTTCACCTGCCTCCTCTGATCATGGGGGGGGGGGGGTTTCTGGAGCTTTAACTCAGGGCCTGGGCATTCAGTGTCTCTTAGCTGTTTTGCTCAAGACTGGTGCTCTACCTCTTGAGTCACTCCACTTGGCACTTTTCCACTCGAGGTTGGGAAGTTTTTAAACTTTGAAACTTTTACATTGAACTTGAGCAGCTGTGCCTCAGGATCACTTTTAACATAACTTTGGGTTTTTTTGTTTTGTTTTGTTTTCTGCGGCTCCCATCTCCCTGCATACCCAATTCCAAACAAGCCACCAAGCAAATAAGTCTACAGTCTGCTTGTCTTTGGGAAAAATCCTAAACTCATTGAAACGCAGTGAGCTGGCAGGCATGGGCTGGAAGTTGGCGCAGAGGTCACCCAGTGACCTTGAAGTTTCTGAAGGAGGAAAGAGAGTCATGGCCCCAGAGCACTCCAACCTGCACAGAGGATGCCTGGAGCGGCAGTGCTCACATGGGCTCTGTAGCCCTGGGGTGAGGCCCCTGACAGGCCACGGGAACCACCTCTCGCACACAGGTCCCACTGGCCCAGCTGTGTACACACAGTGTAGGGAACGCAGCAGCAGAGATAGCAGCCAGACCTGCACAGACAGGCTGGAACCCAGTAGCTGCAAGGTGCCCGGTGTAAGCATAGAAGATAACTGGGACTCCCCCCCACCTAACTGCATGCTCTCTCTCATGTGTTCTCTCTCCTTCCCTCTTCTCTTCTCCTTCATCCCTCCCTCCTGTGTGTATGTATCTGCATACGTGTGGTTTATATATGCATATGTGTATAAATTTATGTTTCTCTGAACCATTCATACGTTGATGACTTTTTGCTCTAAATGCCTAAGGATACAATTCTCTGGCTCATATACATACCCAGGGAATGGTAACTTTTCTCATCTAAGTTAGCATCCACATTCCTGCTTTTCCAGGTAATAGAAAAACATCCTCATAGCATTTTGGCCTCCAGACAGTTTCAGGCATTGCAGTTTATGTTCAGACAGACTTCTCTAAGACCTTTCCATCTGCAAGAATTCCCACAGCCTTTGCTTGTCTCCTGTGACATTGACTTTATGAATACAGTCCTGTCCTACACACACACACACACACACACACACACACACACACACACACACACACACACACTGTACCTCATTTGTGTGGGTGTTAGCAACTTTCTTTTGATTAGATTCAGGCTTTGTCCCCCGAGCTGGTCTCTGCCTCAACAATGCTGTTTCCTCTTTAGGTCTCACATCTAGAGGTACAATGTCCTCATCTTCCTCAGAAGAAACTTAATTTTGGCCATCTGAGGCTTCCCAGGCCATGAAAATGCTCTGTTCTACATTGGCATGCCAGCCATGCCCTTGATTGATGATCAATTGATTTTGCCTGAACCAGTCTTTACCATGAAGACTGTGACACAGTGTTGAACAAAGGTACCAAGAGCACAAGGGTGCCTAGAAGCACCCACAGGGCACAGGCTGTGGTGATGGGCAAGGGATGGATGTAAAACTGTGCAGGAGACAAAATCTCCAGGGCAGGGAAAGTACATTAACTGCTGTGCTGACTTGAGAGGACATGGAGCATATCTGGTACATTCACAGAAGTAGAAAGGACTCGGAAGAACAAATGAATCCATTCATGAGGCACTGCCAGAGGCCAGGCCGCTTCCTGCCCTGGAACACAGCTATCAGACTGCACAACCCTGGCCTTTTGGGACTAGCATTTCAACTGATGGAAGGAGGGGTGGGGGGGAAAGAGTGCGCACAAAACTCAAGGATGACAAATACAGAGAAAGCAGGCATTCTGAGAAGGAATTAGAATTAGAATCCTGCTGTGGTAGATGAGGTCCAGGGACAGGATTCAGGGGTAAACTTACCGTAGCATCTGAACTCCCTAGCATCTGAACAAAGGTATGAATGGCAAACTACAGCCTTTTGAAAGAATAAACGCTAGCTGGGCGCCAATAGCTCACACCTAGCTATTCATGAGGCTGAGATCTAAGAATCAGAGTTCAAAATCAGCCTGAGTAGCAAAGTTCTTACCAGTTCATCTCCAATGAACCAGTAAAATGCATGACAAGAGACATGGCTCAAACAGTAAAGCAGTCACCATAAGCAAGAAAACCAAGTTAGTTGGGCTCTGGTGGCTCATACCTGTAATCCTAGCTTCTCAAAAGGCTGTTCACTATTGCAGTTTGAAGCCAACCTGGGCAGAAAAGTTCATGAGACTCTTATCTCCCATTAACTGCTTAAAAAAAAAAAGCCAGAAGTAAACCTGTGGCTCAAGTGGTAGAGTGATAGCTTTAAGCAAAAAGCTCAGAGACAGCACCCAGGTTAAGTTCAAGGCCTAGGACTGACACAAAATAAAAACTATAAAAAGAAAGCCAAATGAAAGTGAAACCCTGAGTGCAAGCCCCAGCATCTGTACCCAAAGGCTAAATACTAGCAGCAGAGGCAGGTAAAGCCAGAGATGCAAATGAGCTCCAGTCTGTTCACGGGGTCCAGAGCCAGGAGGATAAACTGGCAGGATTTCCCTAGGTGAGAATGCCACTGGTAGGGTGGGAAGGAGGCTGGGGAGCCTTAGGAGCAGCAAGGGAGAGAAAGGACAGTCAGGCAGAGGGAGGGGTTGACGTCTGAGATCACTTGTAGTCTTAAAAGGTCAGGTAGACAGAGCGAACCCAGCCCAGCCATCAGAATGGTTTTGCAGCTCCTGGGTTGAAGGCAGCCACCCCCTGCTCCTCCCCATACCAACGTCAGCTTCGCCAGCTTTGTACCTGCTTCTGCCCTTCATGACAGACCTCTGCACACACCCAAGCAGGAGCAGCCAGGGAGAAAGGAAGACAGGGCTAAGGCCTACTCCTAGGTGGTGGCTGGGGTGGAGGAGCAGCGACCATGTTCCATTTAGGATATACTGGACAGTGTCACTTCATTCTTCCTCCCAGCAGAGGCTGTACACACCTTGTCCTCAAACCTCAGCCTGTGTAGAGAGCTCAGACATCCGAGACATCCCCATGGGACTTTAGTCACACAGCATCCCTGAGCATCGGGGATCGGTCTCCCCCTTTCGCAGAAGTGGAAACAGAGGCTCCCAATGCCCAGTAAGGATGCCTAGCCTAAGGTGACCCCTGAGCCCTCAGATGGGGAGCCCTGTGTGTCACACAGGCCCGAGGCCAAAGCCACGGGGTCCCTTCCTAGAGCAAGCCCTGAGGGACTTAGGGTAAGGCTTGATGTCAGGAATTTCAGTTTAGTTCCATCCTGACAATTTCTGAGTGGTTTGTGGCTCCATTTCCCAGAAGGTTTGGGAGGGTGCTGTGCTGAACTTGCCCTGGCAGCCTCCCGGGCAGGTTGGCGGAGAGGGGGAAAGGTGGGCATGGGAACAGACCTGAGTCTAAATGCTGGCTCCTGGATCATGGGCAAATCTTCAGTCTCTCCAGCCTCAGTTACCTCAGTAGAAGCTGAGACTAAGGCTGCCTCCTTCTAGAATGACTTGAGAAATAAATCCTATAGGAAGCAGCGTACACACAGGATGCAGGAAATGCTCCAATGGGAAGAGGAAGTTGGGAATCCGTATTTATTTACTTTCTACCTCATGTTGTTCTGGAAAGAGATTCAAGACAGAACATAAACACTCGCTGAGTAGATAGTGGAGAAGGGAACTCTGATCTTTGGAGAGGTGGGGGGGAAGGGAGTGGGGTGTGGGGTACAGCCTGCAGTGAAGTTCCCCGGGAGTTTTCAACATCAGTGATTTGAGATTCCAGCCTCCACAGGAAGGGAAACCAGCTTAGATGAGAACACAGTGCCAGGGGAAGTTCTGCCTGTGTTTCTCTTCTTTCCTTACCTCTGGAACACCAAGGTCAATCTGAGTTATTCTCGCCTTGGTAGAACCAGGTCTGCTGAGCACTTTCCCATGGAGGGGCAGTGAGCTGGGAAATACATGCCCCCTGCCCACAGACCATGTTGCCACAACAACTCTGGTACATGGAGTCCAGCAGCAAAGCCTGTGAGATGCCTGCAAAATGTTCCCAGCACTGTGTGTAGTCAAAACACAGGAAGCAACCGCTACCGCCATGGGCTGCCTTCGACCAGAGCTTCGCCCTCTCCCCAGCATGTCCCAAACCCAAGGAGCGTATTGCAGGAACTTGGTGAGTCACTAGGTCCAGCTGGGGCTGAGGATCTCCATTTCTAACCAGCTTCTGGGTGGGGATGACCATGCCTACAAACCACCCCTAAGTAGCAGTCTTGGCTAAAATAATCTGGGAAGAGTTTACATTGGGATTGTGTGCATCTCTTTTAAATGATGTGAACCTACCTTTCTATACGCACATAGAAGAGAATTTAGGGTACACTTTTGATACTGAGCTTGAACACAGGATCTTGTACTCTTGCTCATCACTGGCACTCTACCACTTGAGCCACGCCTCTACTCTACCACCAGCTTTTTGCTGGTTAAAGAGTATCATAGATTTGTCTACCCAGGCTGGCTTCAAACCACAATCCTCAGATCTCAGCATACTGAGTAGCTAGGATTACAAATGGGAACCTCTAATGCCTAGCTTAATATCTATTTCTCATATATCTTAAATTAAAATCTTAATAAAATATCCAATTAAGAATTAAAGATTAAAATGCAGAATTCAAAATAATATGTATAATTCTGTTTTGTATGCATGTAAAAAAAAGCCTAAAAGGATATACTTCAAAATCCAATGGTATTTCAATCGGCAGCAGAATTTAGAGTGATTTTAATTTATTTCTTTATATTTTCTAATTCTAATTTTTTTACAATAAAGTAGCATTAAAGAAAAACCTACAAGAATATATATGACAGAAATCTGGAATGAAGATACAGAATGTACCTAGATGTCCATTACTAGTATATTTGATTTGTTTCATTGGTTGGTTGGCTGGTTTTAGGCAATGTTAGTGTTTGGGTTTGAACTCAAGGCTTTGTATTTTTGTGATGGCTGGACAGAAATTCTACCACTTGAGCCATGCCTCCACTCCTAACTTGTTCTTGTTGTTGTTTTGTTTTGTTTTCAGGTAAATGGTCACATATTTTTCCCAGGACCAATCCAGACTACAATCTACCTATCTCTACTTCTTTTGTAGCCATGATTAGGTACATATTATATTAACTGGATTGGTTTTTGTTGTTGTTGTTGCTGTTTGATTGTTTGTTTATGGGGTTTTTTTTGATACAGAGTCTTGCTAACTTTTGTCAGGGCTGTACTCACAATGGTTGAAAAGAAATATACTCATTACCTATTCATGTAACTGTAACCCCTCTGTACAGCATCTTTACAATAAAATAGAATAAAAAAGATATTCCACTTCTTAGTGTAAAAAAAAAAAAAAAGAAAAACCTACAAGAAGTTGTAAGGCCCAGGAAAATCTTTTCTGTCTGGAAATAGGTAGATAGATAGATAGATAGATGATTGGTGACAGCACTACTCAGAAGAGATAAAACGTCAAGTTCCTGTTCTGTCACCATGCTGACCATCAGGACATCCCCAAGGTACCAGTGACATGCTATGAGAAATACAGCAAGCTAAACCTACATAGGTTCCGGGCTGGTTACGATGGTGGATGAGATGACACCCGTCCTGGAGTCCCAGACCCAGGTGGCTGCGGTAAGATTGGCTTGCATGCAGTACATGAGGAGTCACACTCAGGGAGCATCATGGACCAAGGCTGGCCCCATGAGAATTAGATCTGGGCAGAGGCTAGCCCTGTAGGAACTTGAACTGGAAAGAGGCTAACCCCAGGAGAAGTGGGCAGAGGCTAGTCCTGTGAGAGCTAGGCAGAGTCTAGTCCCATGAGAACTGGACGTAGGTGAAGGCTAGCCCTGTGAGAATTGGAACTGGGCAGAGGTTAGCTTTGTGGGAATTGGACCTGGCCAGAGGCTAGCCCCACCAGAACTGGACCTGATATCAGGCCCCATGTTTGTTAGAAGCCAGGAGCACTGCAGGCTCTGCCACAGCCGGCACCTGGAAGTCTGAGAGAACCAGAGGTGAGGTTTGATCCAGGCTCCCAAGCCTCAGACACCTCTTTGTGGGAGTGTATGGAGCTGTAGTCCTCTCATTCTCAGCTTTGCTGTCTGCAATTTCAGTTACCCAAGGGCAACACTGTCAGGAAATAGCAAATGGAATGTTTTACAATAAACAACAGCATAGCCTTCTGAGCAGGGTGATGAGATCCCGAGCCACCCTCTCCCTTTCCTGCACTACCACACCACGCACATTTCTACCTGCTCGTCACCTAGCCCCCATCTGTGTTACCGGATGGCTGTCAGCAACCCAGGACCTGCATTCACTGTCCCTGTTTACTTCATGGTGTCCTGAAAGTGCAAGAAAAATGAGGTAGGCTGGAGATATTATCATCATGTATTATTCTAACTTGTTATTGTTCATTGCTCACTGTGCCGAAGCTATACATAAAACCCCAATTGGAAGTGTAGCAGCAAAAGTCATCAGACCTTTAGGGCTCTGCACCCTCTGCAGCCCGAGGAATCCCCTGGGGGTCTCAGAAGGGCCCCTGTTCATGGAGGGGAGCCAGCATATTTATCCACTGACAGAAGAAGGGAGTCAAAGTAGGCCAGATGTCCACCAAAAACCCCAGAATGGCTTTGCACACAGCTACACCTCAAGGGGCTTCTCAAACTAGAAGGCACTGTGCAGCCATCTAGCACACTATCATAAACATAGCACAGAACATTTGACTCAAGTAATGTGTGGCACAATTCATGTTTTTCAGTTTTTAATTTTTCTAGAACTGGTGTTTGAACCCAGATCTTGCACTTGGCTAGGCAGGCACTCTACCACTTGAACCATACCCCTAACCCTTTTTTTGGTTTTATTCTTTTATGCTTAAGTGGTCCTGGACTGTGATCCTCCTATTTTTACTTTCTACACAGCATGGGCAGGAGCAGGTGGGCTTCACAAATAGTCAAGAAAATTAACAGAAGATTTATACATTATTTTTTAACCTATCGACTTACAATTTTTCCAAAGGTTCAAATCCTCATCTACAACACCAACATGAAAACATACTTTATGTGAAGAATTATAAACCAGTGCAATATTGGAGGAGGTGATTCAGAGTATATCTCAAGTGCCTCTCTACTAAGCAACTTTACCTCTAGAAATTTATCCTGAAGCTAAACAAATTTATAGAGAGGCAGCCATGATGGTAGTTGTTGTAACATTATCTGTGACCAGGAGAAAGCAGTAAGAACTTCAACATTCAGCAACAGACCGCATGGTACCTTAACAACTCTGAGGAAAAAGAACATTGAGATGAAGTTGAGATAAAGAGATGTTATTTTTACCGTGCTATAGCAGGGAACAAAGTACTTGCTAACAGTAATGATCCCCTACTTGAAAAATAATCAATGTATGTGTGTGCATTCACTAAATGCACTGCTCAGAAAGATAGTGAACAAAATGCTAACCAAATGCTATGTTGATATTACCAGTACAATTTTGTTTCCTTGGCCAATCTTTGTACATTTTTCCATAGTCAGCACGTACCATGTGCATGCTCATTGCTGCACAATGACCAGAGTGGTAATATAATGGCCTGAAGGAATTATTAGGCCTTTGTCTTGTTCTATGAGCAATGGCATGCTGGTTCTCATGGTAGAAGTCACCAAGCTTCCCATTAGTGAAAGAAGACTTGGCTTGCCACCGCCCAGAGAGACTCCTCCAGTGGGCTGATTACAGCTGCTATAGCAACAAGGAGAGGATGTGACATCACAGGATGATCCGGTGACTTTGTTGCTCCCATCCCAATGCAGAGCCCTGGATGCCAGCTGGGAACCCAGCAGGGACCTCATTAAAGGCATCTGCTCAGTAATTACTACAAGTTTCCCTTCATCATGCATCCAACTCTGAAAACAGCCTAGCCCAGGACTCCAACTCCTGGTTCCAGGGGCCCTTAATCTTCCACTCCTGTAGCGCTCAGGCTGACAGCCACCAGGGACACAAGGTCAAGTTCAGCTGGGGTGGTAAATGCACGCTGACCCACAGGAACCAACAGAGAAGCTCTGTCTCTATAGCAATGTAGCATTTCCATTAGAGATAATTGAAAGAGCTTCCATCCTACCAGCAAGAAGGGCAAGCAACAGTGATTGCACAGCCTGCCCCAAATCCATGGCCGTGTTAGTGTGCATGCTGACCTTCCACAATGGATCCGGAAACCTGGGACACTACCCCATAGTGCTGGCACTGTCATGGTGCAGGGTGGGACCAGCTGCTTAGAGTGGCAGTGGGCAGTTAGTGAGTGACTCTGGCCACTGCCAAACAAGGTCTCCAGAGAGCATAAACCCAGATGAAAGCAAGGACGGGGTCAGGAAATCCCATGGGTCCTACTGGGCTTGTGGGCCTGGTCTACAAGCAAAGAGAAGCCACCAGATGGTTATTGAACTGGAGGAATAGAGAATCCTCAAGACTTGAGTCTGATTAACTGGGCGGGGGTAGGAACACAGGAAAAGGAAGTAAAGAAGGCTCCCAAGTTTCTGGCTGAGAGGCCCCATCCTTCAGAATCATAGACTTGAGTCATTGCTGTATAACTAATCACCAACTTCTGTGAACCCTCATTTCACTTGGCATGGTAAGGACTCCTCTGGCTCCTCCTGGCCATGGGAAGGGTGAGGAGGTAGCATGGCCCCTGGAATTCAGCTTGCCTCCCTGAGGAGGGGCCACCAGCTACAGACATCCTTACCCCACTAGCTCAGTCCATCTGCCCAGTGGAGCTGATCGTGGTGATCTCACGGGCCAGGGTTTGGATAGATCAGCCATGCTGAGGTCTGGGGAAGTGTGTCACAAGTGGTCAAGCCTTGCTGTCAACATGGGGGCAACAGCCTGAAGAACAACTGCATAATCAATCCCCCAAAATGGCCTCCTTGAAACAGTCACGCAAAGCAGGCTCGCAGTCTCACAACTGGACTAAAGTCGGCATCTTGGAAGCCTTTTCCCTCTCAAGCAGTTGGCCTCGTGCATGGCTGTGATGAGACAGGAAAATCTACCTTGTTGGGAAATCAGGCTTCCCTGGGGTCCTGCAATGGTCAGGCAGGAGCTGAGCTCTGCACCAGCCTGCACTTCCTGAGATGCTGGGGACTCTGTCAAGACTCGCCGACTTGACACAATTTGGAAGTCTAAAGTAACTTCCAACTGTTAGTGGAAGGGAGTCATTAGACACAGGGGGACCCTCTGGGAAGTGGTAAACTAATGACTTTAGAATAGAAATGCATCCACTTTCCCACTCTGCCTAAATCCTACTGTGTTAATTTGGGCTGCCTGGACCCCATGGAAGTCAAGCCATGTTATCTTTCTCCCGGATCCTCTCAGAGGGCAAAAACTTCCAAGGCTGGAGGGCCCTCTACTGTGTGAGTGCACATCCACAATTCCTCAGGTTTGGAATGCATGAAGGAGCTGGGGGTGGGGAGGAGGAGAAGAACTGGGAGTATTAACCCTTTATCATAGTCTCCTTGCCAGGCAACAGGTCAGACTATATGTATTATTCCTACTTTACAAGATTCAGAAAAGTTAAAAACAAACACACAAAAAAAAGCAGCTGGTACTGGTGGCTCATGCCTGTAATCCTAGCTACTCAGGTGGCTGAAATCTGAGGATTACAGTTCAAAGCCAGCCCAGGCAGGAAAGTTTTTAGACTCTTATTTCCAGTTGACCACCAGAAAACTGAACATGGCTCAAGCCACTGTGGCTCAAGTAGTAGAGGACTAGCCTTGAGCAAAAGAGCTCAGGGACAGTACCCAGGCCTAGAGTTTAAGTCCCATGAACAACAACAAAAAACAAACAAACAAAAAAAACACTCATAATGATGAATACCAGAGTTCAACAACTCAACTTCTGGTTGATCTAAAAATAAAGGAGGAATATTTTTTCCCACCATATATATCACAGTCTTTTGAGATGATCCAAGGACAAAAATAGCCAACCCATCAGACCCCACGCAGTATTCCAACCAGAAACACAGGAAAACGAAGCCAGGAAAGAGCCCTGGGACAGAAAAGAACTGCATGCAAACCTTCACTCATTAGTTTGATCTTGGGTGAGTCACTTTTCCCTCATCTAATGTCAACTTGTGAAAACTGAATTACCCTGTCACTAGCTCATCCTCTCCTGTGGGGCTGATCACTGGGGACGTATAGGTCTAGAGTGGCCCCCCCACCCTCCCTGCCTTCCTTCTCAGGACCAGGGAGCCCCTGGAAGGCCCCTGGAGCTATCAAGGAGCACATGGAGCAGCAAGGAGACAAGTCAGTGATTCAAACATGGTTTGTTCTCATGAGCAGCAGTGACATGGCCCAACACAGCTAGAGCTGTGAGTGGGTCAGACTCTACCCAGCCACTATTGTCCTCCATCAAACAGAAACCATCTTCCAGCCTCCAAGCCACTGGGCCTCGTGGGGGAGGCCTGGTTCTGTGGCCAATCTCCCTCCACACCCCTGAGTCTGCTGGCTAGCAGCACAGGAAGCACCACTAGGCTCTCACCAAAACAGCTGACACCAATTACCCAGCCCCAGCTGAGGAGAGGGAGGGACTCCACATCCCAGCCTGGTCAGAAATTCTACTCTACTCTGAAATGAAGACAGCCTGGCAGCCACGCCAACACTTGTCTAAAGTGGCTGGTTGGGGAACGTGGGAGGGTGCGGGGAGCAAGCTGGTGGGCACCAGGCAGGGGAACAGCTGTGGGTCTGGGCATTTTGCCCATTCCCTGATTTCAGAGCCTCTCCATCATCAAAACTACCACCAGCTACTGACTTCCAGGCACCTAGAACATCTCTGAGCCTGCCCAATGCCCCCACCAAGGTGATCAGAGTGACTATCACCATTCACCAGTGAGGGACCTGAGGCTCAGAATGGCGAATGCATGTCCCATGACCTCAATGGCAGGAAGAACTAGAGTTGGGTCTGGAACGCAGGGCTTCTTGGTCACATTTCTCTCCAAATGGCATCCATCCTGGCTGAGGTGAGCTCACAAACCATCAAGGACCTGGCAGTTATTGGCACCAGCTTTACTAAACCATCATAGATCAAGACACATCCTGAAAGACCACCCTTGGGGTACGTAGAGACCCAACAAGAATCCAGCATGGCAGAACACAGGCTCCAAGAGACATTATGTCTGGTAGGAAACTCCAATGTGGACCATTGAAAGCCAGAGGAATAAGGCTGCCCTCACAGATTTTCAAGAACAGTATACATCAGTCTCTGATGAGCCAGGACTCAGAGCTGGTTTTGTTGTTGTTTTCATGTTAATAACATCAGGAAAACTTGTTGTAAGTAATAATAACAAGCCAGAGCGGTGGCTCATCTCAGGAGGCTGAGATCTGATGATCACAGTTCAAAGCCAGCCTGGGCAGGAAAGTCCATAAGACACTTATCTCCAATAAACCTCCAGAAAACCGGAAGTGGCACTGTGGCTCAAATGGTACAGCACTAGCCTTGAGCTGAAGAGCTGAGGGACAGCGCCCAGGCCCAGAGTTCAAGTCCCATGATGGAAAAATAATGATAATAATAATAAACAAGTATCACGAGTGATATAGAATGTACTGTGTCCCCCATGCAGTTCTGAATACTTGCTTAATCTAACATCCTGGGAAGTGAGGAAGTATAATTATCTCCATTTAACAGATGAGCACACTGAAACACAGAGAAACTAAGTAGCATGTCCAGGATCACACAACTACTATTAACTTCAAAGCAATAACTAGGTCAAGGTAGCAAGCTCCAGAATCCATGCTCCCAAACCCAGCAAGCCATTGCCAAGCAGGACCCAGGCTTGGACTGCCACACTACTCCTGTTCTTGCCTTTAATCTTGTTGAAGTCATGACAAGCGTCTAGAGCTGAGCCTGTAGGCAAATAGGAACTCTAGGAAATCTCTTCCCTGCCCCATTTCCCAGGGAAGTCTGTTCCAGAACCAGATAAAATCCCCAGACAGCTAGCTACACACAAACCAGCCTCCGTTCTTTCTTGAATCTAACTTGGTAGTGATCAGACTTCACTGTGAATGTAAAAACAGCAAATTCGTATTCACGAGGTCCGATGTGCTTGACTCAAGAGTTATCTTGACTCTGATTTCATCATTAATCTTCCCTGCAGCTTCCTTCCCCTTTTCTCTGAACTTGGCAATGGTCTGTCACCATCACCAACCCTGGCCACTCTCTGTGGCCATCAAGACTAAAAGCTCATCTCCTTCCAAAGTGGCAAAAGCCTCAGAGATTTTCTTCCCAGCTAGTTCATGACAGATGGAGAAGCATGAGCAACTCATTCAGGATGAAGGACACTAACACCCCTGTGGATTCTGAATCTTCTGTCTCCCCTGAACATGTACACTGCCAAGATTTCCTCCTGGTACTTGTCTTTCCACAGTTCCTCCTGAACTTAGTAAACAGCAAATGTGTGTGTGTGTGTGTGTGTGTGTGTGTGTGTGTGTGTGTGTGTGTGTGCACGCGCACGCACGCGTGCTCGGAGCCTGGGAGCTGTCCCGGAAGTTCCTTTGCTCAAGACTAATACTCTATCACTTGAGCCACAGCTCTACTTCCAGAAATGTTTCTCAACCAACACACCAGCTATCAACTTTTCTTATCTTCCCCCTTTCCAGCCTGGCACTAACCCACGTGAGCCATACCTTCACTTTTAGCTTTTTGCTGGTAATTGGAGATCAGGGTCAGATTTTTCTGTAAGGCTGGCTTTGAACGTAGATGCTCAGATCTCAGCCTCCTGAATAGCTACGATTCCAACTGTGAGTCACCAGAGCTCAAGCTATCAATTTCGAATGTCTCAATGTCCCAGTCCCTACCCTCCCCGCTAAAATTGTCATGGGTCCTAGACATGTCAGCCTTTATGGACCCCTTCCCCATGAAAAACTTTTAAATGTGTTTTAGTATTGCATTGGTACTCATTGCCTTACTCATGTAACTGTAACCCCTCTGTATAGTATTTTTACAATGAAAACATATAAAAATACAAAACAGCTTTGCTGTTTTGTTCTTCCTGGTAGGAGCACCTGAGCTGAGGTCTCACTTCACTTTCTGGTACTGGTGGCACCATGCAGCACAAGGCTCTAGAGCGTCTTCATCTCGCTCAGCTGAAATCCTACTAAGGTTTGGCTTAACCTAAAAGCCTATTTTTCCAATTATAAAAGAAAGCAAAATATTTTCATAGGTTCCGAAATACATTGTGCAATCTGCAGGCTGGGCCTCCCATAAACGCTACCCATAGATCTCATCTGACGTCACTGTCCACAGATCCCATCTGACGTCACTGCCCAGCAAGTAGGTACTATTTTATCCTGCTAGTATCATCTGACTACATGATATCCTGCAGCATGATCTGACATTTTGAGAGAGAACACATTCACCTAACTTTATGTTATTGAAATGATTCTATTTTATCATTAGCTATCTTCATCCCTTATGGTGACTAAGCTATAAATCAAATCTCATCATAAATATGGTATATAGGTAAACCACCTAGGATCTGATTTGGAGCACACCCTCTATGGATGAGAGCCCTGTTGTATTTTTATCTCAGATCTTTATTTTTGTGGCTCATTATTCTCCATGTCCAGGTATAAAAAGGTCCAAAGGTCTTGCCTGTACTTGGGCACACAGGCAGATAAAGATGAGACACTCGGCACAGAGGACTGAGAGTCTGAAAACATACACGTGCCGTCAAAGGCCAGGGGCGTCGGTATGTGCTGGAGTGAGGGCCACATCCTTGGTGCTGGCAGCCAAGTCCCTCTGGCCTCAGGCATCCACAGAGCTCTGCCCACCCTCCAGATGGCCTCTGGGAAAAGTATCCACAGCAGTCCCCTTCCCTCAGCCTGGGAGGGGGACAGGGAGCCCTCCCTCCTGGCCCTTGGCGTTGAGACACCTGTCTAGGGAACCTTATTTTTCCTCCTCTGGGACAATCTAAGGAATGAAACACATGCAGGCAAGGCAGTTGCTACAGGACATGAATGGCTCCGTTAATGACACTTCTTCCGAACAGGACTGGCATTTTCTACACCACCACCGTCTTGAGAGAAGTAGAGCTGCATCCCACCACCCTCCCGCCCTCCACGCCTGCAGCCCCAAACTCCCTGGACAGAGGAGAGGGAAAACCAGCAGAACCCCACTCCCCTCTGTAGAAAGGAGAATCACAACACAAGTGGTGTTTTTGCACACAGTCTACCCTGGGGGTGAGGAGAGGGTATTAAGGTTCAAGCCGCCTGAGCAAGAAAGCAAGAGGCTGTGAATCAACTCACTAGCAACCCCATAGGAAGAACACTGGGAAGGTTCTCTGAAAAAAACAAGATAGTACTCTGCACATCTCCACTCACCTCCTATTCAAATGTGCATTCACCCCACCCCAGCACAGGGGGACATCAAGACCCAGCCTTCACTGCAGGCCCCAGCCACACTAGAGATGTCCTGCACATGGAAGCTGAGCCAAGTTCTTCTGGCTCAGCTGGGTATATGGTCATATACCACATACCCATCTCATGACCTGAGAAATTCATACAAAGAAAAGCCAAAGTCACCTGCCCTGAGGGAGGCCAGAACCAGAAGCCTCATGGCAACCAGGCCAAGGAGCGTGTTTCTCTGCCCATCTTCCTCCAGGCACAGGGCCGGTCCTGCTAGAGCACTTGTCTCTGCTCTTTCTGGTCTCACTCACTGGGCTACGCCACAGATCTGAGGACCCCTGAGGTCTCTTTTCACTGAGGTGATGAGCTGTCTGTCCCAAAGATCCCGCAGAAACAACACCCAGTGTGGAGTGGGGGGAATCCCTGGATGATGGCCAGCACAGATGTGGTTTGAACCTACTCCTGCCACTTCTTTCTGATGTGAGTTACCTCCTCTCAGTCTTGGGGTGCCTATTTCTGAATGAGGTCAGAATGGTTGCCTTTCCCAATTAGCAAAAGAGATGAGCAAGCCCGGGGACATGGTGCCTGGCACCACCCGCCCGTTCCACCAGGGCCGATCATTCTCAGGAGAGCCCAGCCAGGTGCTGCCTGCAAACCCAGTCAGGGATGGAAGGTTCAGGGGCTCCAGACTTCCATGGAAAGGGTCCCGGGGCTGGGAAGGTAGCTCAGTGGTAGAGTGCTTGCCTTGCATGCCTGAGGCCCTGGGTTCGATTCCTCAGCACCACATAAGCAAAAAGAAAAAAAGCTGAAGTGGAGCTGTGGCTCAAGTGGTAGAGCGCTAGCCTTGAGCTGAAGAGCTGAGGGACAGCGCCCAGGCCTAGAGTTCAGGTTCTATAACCGGACCCCCCCCAAAAAAAAACCCATGGAAAGGGTCCCTGGTGGAGTTTCCCCGTGGTGGCGTTGGTGGAGCTGTCCCACATAGGGTGTCCCAGGACAGGGTGCCCTTGGGATGCGGGTCACTCCTCACTGGGAAGGGCTGGCCTTCTTAAAGTCTTGACCTCTGCTCACCTATTTTAGGCTGTCTCTAGGTCCCCTTTACAGTGGTGGCCCTTAAAGATGCTCCATGGCTGTCCAGATGTCCCTGGGGATGTCACTCCTGAGGGACAAGACTGGTCAGGAGCCTCCAAGGAGAGTGTGCTTAGGACCTGGAGCTGGATCACCCCACCACCACCTACCCTCAGAAGCCCCCATTGAGACCTCCCCCCTTGTCTGCATAGGCCCTCCTCTGGAAGATTCTCAGGTCTCTCCAGGGCTATACAAAGAAAGGAGATCTGGGACTACAGGACCTCCTCATGATGCTTTGCCACAGAGCACTAGGCACCTGTCCACCTGCCCATCCTGTACCCACAGCTGCCAGGACAGATGTGGAGACAACAGGAGTCCTCACTGCCAGCCATATACCCAGTCTGCAAGGACAGGAGTCCTCCTGCTTAGAAGAGAGATTTGTACCAAACACATCTCATAGTGCTTGCAAGTGTGTGCAAGTTCCATATGCATGTGCATACAGACACACACATGTAGATGTGTACTATACACACATGTATAGGTGTATGCATGTATGTGTATATCCATATATACACATACACACATCTACATATGTCTATTAATATGAGTATTATTTAATTATATGATATGTTCATTAATGCACTCATCATGACTACATGGAATGCATCATATATCAGCGAGATTAAGAGTTCTTGGAAATTAGTAAATGATGAAGCCTACCCACCCCCCAGACAGTAAACATAGTTGAAAAAGAAATAGAAAAGCAGTTTTATGAAAGAGGTAAAATAATGTGTGAGACCTCTGAGACCCAGCCATCCACCTCCAACCTTGTTTGAAATGATGGTGGCCAGCACTGAGAAGGGTGAGTAAATTGACAGGCTACAGTTCCTAAAACTGTAGACGCTAGAGCTGGGGGCATGGTTCAAGTGGTAGAGTGCCTGCCTAGCAAGCACCGATCTCACTCACACACTTATACAGAAACACACATACATACACATACACATGGTATTTGTATATAAAGGTACAGAATATTCTGGAACTAATCAGTAATAGCTAAGTATTCATGGATGTATTCAGGGATTTCAATATTTATCATTGCTCATTATGGTAAAAATGAAAGGCCTAAGTACCAACAATAGGAGATTGATTAAATACCTTATTATAGCAGGAAGCAAAGCTAATGAGATATCATTAATCACCATGATTGATTTTTTGCCCCCCCAAATGTATTTGTGCAGAAATACTAATGGTTAGCATTGAGTTAGAAAATTAGTGATTTTCTTTTTGATTACTTGTATTTTCCACAATGACTATATTAGCCTAAAGTAATTCTGCTTTGTAAAATAGTTGTGTGCTCACCTCACCTCACCCCAAAGGTTGAAAATTCTCTGAACACAGGGCTTAAAACCCCCATTTGTCTCCCTAATTTCCCATCTATTGGCTTAGTGCCTTAAATGATTGCCACAATTACACTGGACTGAAAGTTTGCCACATGCATGCATGTTACTACATTGTATTTTTTTTCAGTAAGATTGAATAAGCATTCCTTGAAGGGTGGGGTGAAGGAGGAAGGGCAGAATGAAAAACCTGGCAGCTGTTTATCTATAAGTAATCAACTCCCTTGGGGTCCCTCTGACTAGCAGCAAGCCACCTGCAGCCCCTCTCTTCTGAAGGGAGGGAGGGGTCCTCAGAGGAGGATGACCCCACTTTTTAGAAAACACACTTTGAGGAAGATAAGACTGGAAGAAACTACCTAAGAAAAGCTAAAAATACATATCTGAAATTTTTCCTTCCAGAGCCAAGAAAACCAATACCATGTTCTTGTGTGTGTGTGTCTGTGTGTGTGTGTCTGTGTCTGTGTGTCTGTGTGTGTCTGTGTGTGCAGGTCCTAGACCTTGATCTCAGGGCCTAGGCACTGTCCCTGAGCTTTTTCCTTCAAGCCTAATGCTCTACCACTTGAGCCACAGCTCCACTTTTGGCTTTTTGGTAGTTAATTGGAGCTAAGAGTCTCACAGATTTTCCTGCCAGGCCTGCCTTCTAAAGGAATCCTCAGATCTCAGCCTCCTAAGTAGCTAGAGTTACAGGCGTGAGCCACCTGTGTCAGCTAAAATGACCTTTGAATGAAATACATTTGCTCTTGGAAAGCCTTTACTCATCTTTACTTAGCTGGAGGGTGAGAGATGAAGTTACCTAGAATCAGACTCAAGAAATTCGCAGTGGGAAGAGAACTGCCAGTAGCTGTGGACCAGGAAGTTCAGACAGGGCAGGAGCTCTGCTGGGAAGCTCCCAGGATACAGTGCAATGGGGCCTTGGCCCAGACAGAGCTGGGGAGAGGCAAGTGATACCAGCACATGAAGGCAGACAAGATTGCAGGCTTGGCCTGGGCAAAGTCTGAGGGTGTAAGTCACTGTCTTTGAGGAAGGAAGGGGGTGCAGCCCATGCCCAGGGTTCTAGGACCACCTCATTAGAAGCAAAAGTGGCCCAGGTGGAGCTGCCCATCCTCTGTTTTCCTTGCCTGCCACTCCCACTACTGCAAACCTACCAAGAAGCAAAGAAACCTTCGCCCTGTTTCCCAAGGCTTAGGGAGACCCTGAGAGCTAGGCTCCTGAGTGCCCCCCAAAGTGCCAAAGAGCTCCCTTCGCCTCCAAGGCCAGATGTAAGCAGAGGAAGCAGGGCTCAGGGCCTGGTGATGAGGGTCTTTACTGAGTACTCTCTGCTTCCGGTGGAGCTTGGGGCAGGAGGGCCTGGGAGCCCCAGAGCAGGGGGGAAAAAGGAGACTTCACCACACAGCACAGCTTTTACTCAAGTATTTGGGTCACCCAGGTTTTGTCCCTGCCCCCCTGCCTTGCTGTCTCCCCGGGACTCAATGCTCCCCTTCCTCTAAGTCATTGTCCTGTGTCTCCTGGTCTGTCATGCTGTCTCTACCTCTGGATTTCTGCCTTGGGGTCTTCTTGTCACTTTCTGTCGCGCCTCCCTCCGTATTCCTACCCTCCTCTCACCACAGCGAGGAAGGGGTAGCGCAGAACACCTGGTCCAGCGGGGTGCCCAGCTAGGGTTGCCCAGAGGGCAGGCGGGCATGGATCCCCTCCTCCGGGACCCCCATCCACCCTCTCCCGCTTAAGCCATAGCGCTCCTAAGCCGGGAGCCAGGCGGAAGTTCTCACCGATGGTGAAGCTGTAGCCATCGATGCTGAACGTGGCGCTCCGGCACTTCTTGAAGCCTTCCTTCCTGCTGCTAGCGTCGCTCATGACTGGGCCGGCGGGTCCGAGTTCGGATCCGGACGCTCCGGGCGCCGGGCGCGTCCCGATCCCCGGGCTCCGTGCGCCTCTTCCCGCGCGCCCCGATCCCGGTCCTGATCCCTGGCGCACTGTGCCCGCAGTGACAGCAGCGGAGCGCGGGCCTCGGCAGGGACGTCAAGGAGCCTTAGTAGCCATGGCCGGCACGTTCGGAGGGGAGCGGAGGTGCTCGGGGCGCGGGAACGCAGCGAGGCCCCCGTGGGTGCGGGTGGGGAGGCGGCCGCCCGGCCTCGCTACTCCCCCAGAGCCTCCGTAGCCCGCGCACTGTTTTCCATCCCCGCCTCACCCTGGCGTCTCCGGAGGCAGGCGGCGTTCGGGAACCCCGGGGGAGCGGCTGGGATTCGGTGGCGCCCTGCTTCCTCTAGGAGCTAGGCGCAGAGCTCCCCCCAGCACCGCCCGCGCCACCACGGAAAGCAAACTGCGCCGCGCCGCCAAAGTTTACTCCAAACAAGGAAGGCAGGGAAGTGGCCACCAGGGACACGCGCGCACACAGACATACACACGCGCGCACACATACACCACTCGCATGCACACGCATACCTAGACACGTATCCACACATGGACATACATGCATGCACATACACACCACACAATGCACACACCCTTTCATGCGCATGCATGCTCGCGCAACCCAGTTGCTCTGCTTGTCCCAGGAGCGACCAGGTCCCTGAGAATTGGGATTTTCGCAATATGAATTTGGGAAGGGACGAAAGGTACTGTGGCTCCTATAGGTAAGGCTTTAGTGACAGAAATGGAAACGGAGGCTAACAGGGCCTGAGGATGTGCTTTAACCAGGCGTGGCAGCATTTAGGCACAGAAGCTTGACACCCCAGATCTGTCAGTGGTCTTTGTCATGGCAGAAGTTAGGCGGGCATGCACTGGGGTGGCCTATGTAAAAATGGACCAGAGCCTCAGCCCACTGTGGTGTATGCAATGAGGTGCAATGTCTAAGCGATCAAACAGTGCAAAGAAATCAGCCTTCTTTATCATTTGCCCATGGTAAGAATTGAGCAGAAGCCAGTGGCTCATGCCTGTCATCCTAGCTACTCAGGAGGCTGAGATCTGAGTTCAAAGCCAACCCTGGCAGGAAAAGCTGAGAGACTCCCCACTGCTGCACCAGCTGCCTCTCCAGGTTCATGATGTCTACTGCAATCATATCTGCTACTTTCATCACAATCTCTAGTTTTTTGGGAGAATTATAGGTAACATTGTAACTATTGCATATTTTGGTATATACTTTTATTATCCTTTTTTTGGGGGGGGGTCCGGTCATGGGGCCTGAACTCTGGGCCTGGGCACTGTCCCTCAGCTCTTCAGCTCAAGGCTAGCGCTCTTCAGCTCAAGGCTAGCGCTCTACCACTTGAGCCACAGCGCCACTTCTGGCTTTTTTTTCTTTTTGCTTATGTGGTGCTGGGGAATTAAACCCAGGGCCTCATGCATGCAAGGCAAGCGCTCTACCACTGAGCCATCTTCCCAGCCCCTACTTTTATTATCCTTAAGTGCATGGAGCTGCCATTTAACAAAGAAGTTTATGAATGCAATTTATCTCAATCAATGTCACCCTTTTCAATGTCCTCGCCCATCCCTCCCCTACCCACTCCTTCCCTCACTCACTTTTTTTTATTTTAATTTTATTGTCAAGCTGATGTACAGAGGGGTTATAGTTACATAAGTAAGGTAATGAGTACCTTTCTTGTCAAACTTGTTACCCCCTCCCTCATTTTTCTCCCTCCTTCCCTCCCCCATTTCCCCAAGTTGTAAAGATCATTTCCAACATATGGTCTTATGAGTATTGCTGTTACAGAGGTGCCACTTTGTCCTTGGTCTTGCCATTTTGTTGTTCCTTTCCCTTCCCTAGTTCAGATAAATGTATATATAATACCTAGGGTACCAAAATCCAATACAGTGACAACAGGGGATAAACCATAGGGGGACTAATATGAGGAATTTTTTTCTTCGCTTGACTGAAAGTAAAGTGTGGTAATTAAACACTCTTCACTAAAGAGCTTCTTGGAATATAATTGATAAAAATAATAACAATGTGATCACTTATCTGTCCCCTAAGTCTGGTAAAAATAACTTGCCTGAACAATTAGAACTGTTTTTAAACTGCTTCTCCTCAGAACCATTATCTCGCCTGGTTTTAGAGATTCCACACCTACAGAACCACGAAACGCTTTGCTTCACAACTCAACAGCCTTCTCCACACAGGTTTCTTCCACCACACCCGCGAGCCTCAGTGCTAGCATTACATAAGCCCAGGAAAAGGGGCTGCGTGCCTTCCTTCAGGGAAGCCTGTGAAGGAAGAAAATGGGACATGACAATCGAGCAGCTGTGCCAATGCTCTGCTCTCACAGACAGAGCAGACACGGGCAATGGCGTGTCTGCAGGGCAGAGTTGCCTTTAACCTGGCTCTCCAGAGGCTGTGAGCTAAGGATGTCTATTAGTTATCGGAAATAATTCCAGAAAAGAATACTTCATGACACATTAAAACTATACAAGTCAGCTTGGCACCAGGGTCTTACATCTGTATTCCTAGCTACTCAGGAGGCTGAGATCTGAGAATCACAGTTCAAAGCCAAAGGAAAGTTCTCATCTCTAGTAAACTACCAAAATGCCAGAAGTGGAGTTGTGACTCAGGTAGTAGAGTGTTAGCCTTGAGAATTAAAAAAAAAAAAAGGGAGCAGCACCCAAGGCCTGAGTTTAAGCCCCAGGACCAGTGGGGGGGGGGGGGAAGAATCCATAGGAGCTAGACATCAGTGACTCACACTTGTAATCCTAGCTACTTAGGAGGCTGAGATTTCAGATTCATCATTCAAAGATAGCCTGGGCAGAAAAGCCTGTGAGATTTTTGTCTCCAATTAATGGGCAAAAAGCCCCAAATGCAGATGTAATTCAAATGGAAGAGCTCCATCCTGGAGCAAAAAAGAAAAGAGAGAGCATCCTGGCCCTGAGTTTAAGTCCCAATACTGGCATCTTGACAAAGAAGATAGGAATGGTATCGGCATACACCTTTGCTGTAAGGAAGGACAGAAGCAGGAGGATTGTAGTCAGACCTTCCAAGTAGAACTCTCCATATTCTCCTATCTTCCACCATCTTTGACCACCTGCCTCTACCTTCCTCCACCTTCCTCCTTCTTCCTCCTTCTTCCTCCTTCTTCCTCCATCTTCCACCATCTTCTACCAACTTCCTCTGCCTTCCTCTACCTTCTTCCAGCTTCCAGATTCCTCTTCCTTCCTCTACCTTCCTCCATCTTCTTCCATCTTCCTTTCTCCTCCAGGGGTTCCCCTTGGGGCATGGGTCAGGGAGCATAGCTTCTTACCACCCCCTTCTTAGGACAGCCTCAACCTTGCTGACCTCAACCTCAGGAGGAGTCTCCCAGCTGACTCCTTGATGTTCCAGGACATTCCTTGGAGGGAACCACCAGGGTGAGAGTTTTTGCTGGGCAGAGTCCACATGGAGCTCCAGGAAGAGTGGAAAGGGCTTTCTCCCCAGGGAAGCAGCTCCATGCCAGGACCCACACAGTGAAGGGTGAGTGTGACAGGCCAAGGTCCTGTCCCCCAGCCTCTCACAATCAGATATTGCTGGTCTTCTCCCTTCGCCTTCAACACTGCCCCCCTCCACAATGGTCCTTCCAAATGCCCTATTATCCGATCTGAACTGCAGATCACTACCGCTCCTTCTGACTTCTCATCTACACAGCCACTACCTCTGGCAAAGCCTCAGTGTCAATGTGGGTGACACCGTCCCCCATCTCTAGGGTAGCCTCTGACAGGAGCCTACTGCCCCCTCTACCTCCCACCCAGTCAGCCTTCCTACTCCAAGCCACTACCAAACAGCCAGAGAAACCTAAAATACAAATCAAGCCATGTCCTCCTCTGCCTAAAACCCCTCGCCCTTCCTCATCTGCCTAGAGAATGTTTAGAATAATGAAACAGACCACCCCCCCACACACACACCCCATTCCATGCTGCCTCCTGTGGCCCCATATCACATGAGGGCAGTGAGGAGAGGCCAGCGAGGAATGGCTGGGTGCGTGTTCTCCCCCAAGCTGGGGAGTAGGAGCTGTGAGGAAGGAAGCTGGAAAGCACTAGCCACTGAAGGCAAGCCCACGGGCCCTTGGGCCCATGGCACCCAGGACTCCGTCCCCTGGGGCCATCAGGAGCCAGTGACAATGTGCTGGGCTTCCCTGCCTCATTCCTGGCTCATTTCAAAGGCTCAACTTGAACCAACTCTACAACTCCCCTCACAGCAGACTTCCCAGAGTGGCTCCCACACGGTGTGCTTACTAGGGAGCAAGAGGAAACCATACTAACATTCGTTGAACACCTACTATTGCAAACCTTTTTAGTGGTTTGTTCAGCTAAACTCTCTAGCAAATACATAGTTTCAGTATCTAACCATGACAATGGCTCATTTCCTGCTCCTCACAGAACTGACATGGATGGAAGGCAGGTAAAGAACTAAGTTTTTAATCCTATAGAATTCCTCAAGGAGTGGGCCTCCCTCCATCTGGAAACCCCCCAATCCAAGGGTCTCTGAACCTTCCCCTGGTTCTTCTCCAGGATCTATCACCTGGCAGGGGACTGATGAGAAAAAAGGTCGAGGGCCATAAAGAATTTTAGGGACAAGGTATAGAAGATATACACATGCCCTTTTGCCACATTCCCTTATCCAGAAATTAGTCAAGTGTCCCATCCACCCTCAAAGGCTGTCTGGAAAAGGCAGTCCAGAGAGGAAAAGAAAGTTTGGTAAGCACTGAGCCTTGAAAACTCTATTCCCTCCCAATGTATTTAACTCAGCTGGATCTCCAACTCACCAGGTAGAAATGTTATTTATTTTTTATCTTTAAGTAGTTGTGCAGAGGAGTTTCATTATAAAAAATGGAGTTTTAACAGAATGATAATCTGTCTACAAACTAGATTTTATCCTTTTGATCTTAAGTCCAAACACATAGAACCAAAGTCCCTGAACCCCCACCAAGAGAGAAATCAGGGCCTACCTTCTACAGAAAGAACATCACCTTTCTTGTGATCTCTTGCTGGTGAAGGTTTAAAAGTTATTTTTTAACACCATGTTATAATGAAGGATTCAGAAAGTAAACCAAAAATGTAATTTAGCAGCTGATCAAGGCACCCTCTTTTGATATATGATTTCTTCTTTTCTGTAACTAGAACACATAACCACATAGAACTACAGCAGTGCCAAGGTGTGAAACACAAAGTGTATACAGAGAGAATTTCCACAGTCTTTAGTTTGCCAGCAAATTTCACCTCATCAAGAATGTTGAAAGGGGTGACATTAACCAAGATGCATTGAATTCACAAACTATAGAATGGCAACACTTTTGTGCAATTACTTAAAGATAATTTAAATTTTTCTTTTTCATTTGCCCCATCAAAGATGCTTGGTAAAGACCTGGGAACAAGGGACTGGAATAAATACGGAGGATCCAAGGTTACAACTTGCACGGTGATCAGTCCCAGGTGGGTGCCTGGTTACAGGCAAAGTTGGCACATACTGGCATCCAGGCATGGAGAAGGGTACCTACTCAGGGCCCTGGTCTTGAGCTGGCCATGTGTACCAGGCTGTGTGCTAAGGACTTGTATATCTCATTCCAAACCCTCCTGTAACAAAAAAGGGGACTTGGGGTTAGATTTTTCACTATGGTGCTGAAATCCCCAGAGAAGGTAGCATGTCCCAGGGGGTAACCTTTGCAACAGAATTGTCAAGAGCAGCAAGGCCGAAACCAAGGAGAAGACTGGGGCAGCCCAGGGGATTCTGACACAAGGTGATTTAGAACAGAGATTCTCTTCTGTCAGCCATGCACTGGCAGCTAAACTCACCTAGGACTTTCCTCTAGCTTCATGATTCACTTCAAATCGGTTAACAAACATGTTCCTGATTATCAGAAAACACGTACCCCCACACACACCCCACTTCTGTCTTGGATGTAGGTTGCCTAAGCAGGTTGGTATTTTGAAGAAAATGTCACAGAACAAAATGTTAAGGAAAGAGAACAAACTATGACGTAGGATACAATAGTTTCAACTATTTTTTCTGGTAGCTTCTTTATTTTTAATAATTTTTTATTGAGATTAAGTGATTACATAAATTTCACAAATTTCACAGTATCAACTGTGTTTCTTAAAGTGCATTTAAGAAAGTTGGGATGAGATGTGTGCTGGTGGCTCACACCTTTAATCCCAGATACTCAGGAGGCTGAGATCCAGAGGATTTCAGTTCATGGCAAAGAAAGTCTATAAGATTCCATTCCAAAATAGTCATCAAAGAGCAGACTTGGAGTCATGGCTCAAATGGTGGAATGTCATCCTAGTAAGCAAAGCCTAGCAAGGGTATACCTGAACTCAAACCCAGTACAACCAAAAAAGAAGAAAAGAGAAAGAAAGAAAGAAAGAAAGAAAGAAAGAAAGAAAGAAAGAAAGAAAGAAAGAAAGAAAGAAAGAAAGAAAGAAAGGAAAGAAGGAAGGAAGGAAGGAAGGAAAGAGGGGGGAAGGGAGGGAAGGAGAGATGGTAAGAAAAAGGCAAAGAAAGAAAGAAAGAACAAAGTGGCGGGGGGAGGAAGATAAGCAAGAGTGATAGAGTAAGCCAGGCACAAAAAGCTCCAATCTTTGGCTTCCCTTAGATCAGATAGGATCTAGGGATATGTGGGTGTGTTTTCATATTTTGTTTTTATTTTGCCCTGTTTAGTTTTTATTTTAATTAAATTGAAAAAAATTTAAAGAAAGAAAGGCAGGAAAGATGAAAGGGACGGAAAGGGTGCAAAGGTGATCGTACTCTGGTGCTGGGCTTCCCAGAGCAACTAGTTGAACCTGGTTCAGGCCTGGCCTGCATCCCAAGGCTTTTCACCCATGAACATGGCCCACACGTGGTTTCTTCATGCATATGTCCACTAAATTTTCCTCCATGCCTATCATCAGGAAAATGTGCACATTGAAAGTTAGTTACTCATACAGAGACAGGAAGCTAAATTACCCATTGCACTAGATTTTGTTCAAAACATTTTTTTAAATTTTAGATAAGTATTACATAAGTTTCCCTGTGCCAGGTCAATGGCCCATGTAAGTCTACGTTCTCACTGGACGTGAACCCCATGAGGGCTGCATTTGTTGGTTTTCTGGCATATTCCAAATGCTTTGTTGACCCTACATTGATAGCTAAAAATACATGCTGAATGCACAAATACATGAATATTCTGTTTCTCGTGGTCACTTTAACATTGGACAGAGGCCAGAGGTGGACCACTGACCTAACAGGCACAGGCCCTCAGTTTGGTCATAATTGCTCAAAGAATGGAAGAAAATCATTGCCTGCTATTTGTCTGACGGGAGATAAATAAATATTCAGACAATCTAAAGAGCTCAAAAACTAAACAAATAAAGGACAAATGATCCAATCAGTAAATCTGCAAATGAAAAGATCAATTTTCAAATGAAGAAATACAAAATGGCTAATAAATACATTTTAAAATGTTCAACTTATTTAGCCATCAGGAAAATACCACTCAAAACTATACTGAGGTGGGAAATGCTGGCTAACACTTGTCATCTTAGCTACTTGGGAGGCAGAGATCAAGAGGAAGGATCACAGTTCAATGTCAGCCCAATCATACACCCATCATACATACATCAATGCTCCAGGCAGGAAGCTGGACGTATCTCAAAAATCACCAGTGTTTGCAGGGTGCCAGTGTCTCACACCTATAATTCTAACTACTTAGGAGGCTGAGATCTGAGGATCATAGGTCAAAGCCAGCCTGGACAGGAAAGTCTGTGAGAGCCTTTTTTTTTTGGTCAGTTGTGGGGCTTGAACTGTGGGCCTGGGCACTGTCCCTCAGCTCTTCAGCTCACGGCTAGCGCTCTACCTCTTAAGCCACAGTGCAACTTCCTCTGTGAGACTCTTATCTCCAACTAATCACAGAAAAAGCCAGAAGTGGCACTATGGCTCAAGTGGTAGAGTAGTAGCCTTGAGCAAAAAGGAGCTCAGGGACAGTGCCCAAGTCCAGAGTTTGAGCCCCAGGAACAGAAAAAAAAAAAAAAGTCACCAGTGCAAAAAAAAAAAAAGACTGGTGGTGTGACTCAGTGACAAAGCACTCACTCTGTTTAACAAGTATGAAGCCCTAAGACAAACCCCAATACTGAAAAAGTTGAAAACCTACTATCCTCAAGGAAACAAACAACAAACACAAACAAGGATGGGTTGGGAATGAAAATCAGTGTAGCCACTGTGGAAACTGTTATGAAGTTTCTTTAAAAAACTAAAACAAAACAAGACAAAAAACCTAAAACCAAAGCTGGGTGCTGGTGGCTCATGCCTATAATCCTAGCTGCTCAGGAAGCTGAGACCTAAGGATCATGATTTGAAGCCAAACTGGGCAAGAAAGTCCACGAGATTCTTATCTCCAATTAGCCATCAGAAAACTGGTAGTGACACTGTGGCTCAAAGTGGTAGAGGGCTAGCCTTGAACACAAAAGCTCAAGACAGCACCCAGGCCCTGAGTTCAAACCCCACAACAACAACAACAACAAAACTAAAATTAGAACTACCATATGAGTCTGCCATGCCAGTCCTTGGTATATAGCCAGAAAAATCAAAGTCAGCTCACAGAGAGATCTGCATGCCTGTTTATGCTGCACTAGTTATAATAGCTCAGTTGTGGAACCAGCCTGGATGCCCATCAATAGATGGATGGTTAAAGAAACTGTAAATATACACGAGAGTTTCATTCGGCCATTAGAAGAACAAAATTAAGCCATTTGCAAGGAAATGGATGGAAGTGGAGGTCATTAGGTTAAATGAAATTTACCAGCTTCACGTTTTCTCTCATACATGAAAATCTAGCGGTGAGGGAGGACATGTAATGGGGGATGATTAGCAATGTGGACGGGGAAAGTAGGGAGCGATATGAGAAAGAGAAAGGAATGAGTATGTTCCAGGTCATTATATATACCTATGATACTGTCAATAAAACCCCTGACTTTGTACAGTTGGCATACACAGTATAATTTTTTTAAAAAAGTAACACAACAACCTTGTAAATCGTGGCCATACTACCGTCATCAGGATGCAAAGTGCTTGTTTGTGATTGATTGAGTGAAGAACTCACTGTTGTCCAGGGCCCCCAAGCAATTCATGAACACAAGACATCTTATCTGTGGGTATTTTCACCATAGAAGGTAAGCTGGTGTCAAAAAGAAATAGATTACAGACTCATGTGGTTGATGATGTTCTAAGTGATGATCATTAATTACAAAATCTCTGGGGCTGGGAGGCGGGGGAGATCACAACATCTCCACATTGACAAATGACTGAAGTCTGAATCTTGAGCAAAGTTTTCCAGATGTTGATTACATTGCTGCCCCCAAAACTTTACCAGAAATTCCGACAGTGTATTAATCATGATAAAAGAAAGCAGTCATAGCTGACAGCAGGTGGGAGCAGTAATCACTTAAAGTTGTTATTGTGGAGTATTTAAGTTACCACAATGTACTCTTTCCTTGTGACAAACACTCACACATACTTTGGGAGCCAAATCTTTAGCACCCACCACGCCTCCTGAGCTGACAAAGATCACCTCCTTTCCACATCCTGACTGTGAAGTCATCTCCCCAGACACACCATTCACACAGCCAGCACTCGACTCTGGATTATGGAATTCAGTGTAGCCACTGAAGGAAATCACAAGAAGCTAGAACTTCCCAGTGAGCTAGACATGCAGGACCACATATGAAAAATATCTGCAATGAAGGAGCTGGGAAGGTGACTCAGTGGTAGAGCGCTTGTCTTGCATGCATGAGGCCCTGGGTTCGATTCCTCAGCACCACATAAGCACAAAAAAAATCTGCAATGTTCTTTGAGGTCAACTCGTGTTTTGCTGAGACATACACTGTGGCTGCATGTTAGGGCTCAGAACACAATATCCTCTATTACAGACACTGTAGGCTGGTATTGGGGCTCCCTCCTATTTCAGGGAGACGGCTTCAGAAGCAAAATTTCTCCCCGCTGTCCCTCCTTGTCCTCCCTGATCAAGTCAGAGAGTCTAGAATTCCTCTTCTCCTACCCTAGAAGCTGGAATCCCTTTTCCTCCAAGTCAGCCATAAAACCTAACACTATCATGATAGCTTTCCTGGCCTTTCTGGGTAAGTAAAAGGGTTGGCCACAAAGAAATACAAACTTGCCGGGCACTGGTGGCTCACACCTGTAATCCTAGCTACTCAGGAGGCTGAGATCTGAGGATCACGGTTCAAAGCCAGCCTGGGCAGGAGAGACTGTGAGACTCCTATCTCCAATAAACCACCAGAAAACGGGAAGTGGCACTGTAGCTCAAGTGGTAGAGCTTGAGCTGAAGAGCTGAGGGACAGCACCCAGGCCCAGAGTTCAAGCCCCACGACCGACAAAAAAAAAAAAAAAGAAATACAAACTTTCCTCCACCTGCCACTGTGTCAGACTTGAATCATTTCAGCTCATGCTTTCCTGCTCCACAGTGAACCCAGCTGCAGCCTTGGGGTGGGGGGGAGGTTGAGCTCCTCTGTCCCCCTACCCACCACAAGTTGCCTCTGTCTCCTGAGGGGATTAGAGCTACAGGGAGCTTCACCTGGTGGGAAGAGAGGACCATAACCCACCCTTAAAGAAAAACAAAAACTCCTTTCATTTTTTTATTTGCTTCATCTTTAAATAGTTGCATAAATGGGTTTTAATGCAACCTGTCGATTTGTGAGTACAATGCATCCTGGTCCATGTCACCCCCTTCCAGCCTTGTCCCAACTTCTTTTGTTTTTGTCAGTTGTGGGGCCTGAACTCTGGGCTTGGGCGCTGTCCCTCAGCTCTTTAGCTCAAGCCTAGCGCTCTACCACTTGAGCCACAGTGCCTCTCATCGTTTTCTGGTGGTTAATTGGAGATAAGAGTCTTACGGACTTTCCTGCCTGGGCTGGCTTTGAACGGCAAGCCTCAGATCTCAACTTCCTGAGTAGCTAGGATTTCAGGTGTGAGCCACTGGTGCCCGCTTCTGCTCAACTCTTACCATGGGCAAATGATAAAGGAGGCTGAGTTCTTTGCTGTGCTTGATCGTTTAGGCATTGCACCTCATTGCACTCACCACCTCGGGCTGTGGCTCTGGTCGATTTTTCCAAAAGTCACCCAGTACATGCCCAGCTTCTCCTTTTAAATAAAGCCCAGAGAAAGAGGGAAGCAGGGAAGAAACAAGCCCTAGAGAGCACCAATGAGATAGAGTTTTTTACATGCATGTGTGTGTGCACGTGCACACACGTGCACACACACACACACACAGCTGTGTTTGGGGACCCCCCACACACACATATCCTGTGAGCAGCTGTGCTTGGACCCCACAAGGCCTGGAGCGAACTGGGCCTTGGCAGGATTCCACACCCCACAATTCGGGACTGTCATGTCATAGAAAGAGAGGAGGCGTGCCAGGGGCAGAGAAAATGGTGATGGGCCAGCAGCGTGTTCTCCAAGCTGCAGGCCCAACAGGAGAGATACCTCCCCTCTCCCACCCAGAACGCAGAGTTACCATGGCAACAGGAAATGGGGAATCAGTAGGAATTAAAGCAAGAACTCAGCATATGGCAGCCAAGAGATGACCACATTGACCTGGATATCTTCCTACAAAAAGAGACACCAGAGTACCTACCTGAGGCTTTCTGTGTGGCCCAGGTGCACACGGGAAGAGCAATACCACTCACTGGGCTCCCCATAGCCATGCAAGCACCAAGGACTCAGCCTGAGGCTCTAGGAGGGAGGACTAGATGGGTTGGGGCATATGGCGGCTCAGTTGCTTATGGACACAGCTATGCCAAGGGCAGAACCAGGAGGAACATCTTCAGGGCCTTGCAGGTCACCTGGCTCTGCCACACCCTGGAATTTCTCTTTGGTCTCCTCCAGTGCTCTATTCCCCAGAACCACTCTCCTCCCAGGGCCTGCCTGTGTGGGCAAAAAAGAAACATGGTCTGTGAACTTCTGAGTAGGCAAACACCATTGTCACCAGGCCCATGCATGCTGAGCTGGAGTCACTGTGCTCCTTGTTTATGTCCTTTCAAACATGTCACATCCAGTGTAACAAATGGACCTTCTCAGAATGGCCACAGTACTGACTGTCATGTCATTCCCTGAGTACCTAGTAAGCAGTTCCTGAGCACCTACTAAGCCCCTTGGCCTGCTATACACTGCCCAGCTCCAGCTGCACCAAACCCACAGCCACACCCAGAAAGTCCATGCCATCATCTGTGAGGATACACTGGCCATCACGGGGCACAGGGATGGTCACTCCAGGCCCGGGTCATGTACTGCCACATGACAACTCTGATTCACACCCACATCTGTCTTGTTCCAGAAGACATGTGTTTAGAGCAGAGAGAGGAAGAAGAATAAATTTCAGAATGCAACCTTGATTCTTCTTGTATGACAATCTCACATCTCTTGCTCAAATCTACTCTTACAAGAGTAGACAAAGGAATTTTTTTTAACACACTGAGAAAAAAAGTCAAATTGACATGCCTGCTTTCTTGAGACAGTACTTTCTCAGCACAGGGAAGGGCAGAGACTTTGAGTTGCCAAAAGGCAGGAAAAGATGAATGCCTAAAGAAAGGTGGACCCAGCAAAATGACAGTGAAAGAGAAGGGAAATCAAAGGATCCAAATCACCAGGTTGTTGCACAATCACATTTCAGTGGCTGGGGGAATATTACCATATTATGATCATTTTTCCAGCAGCATAAAATAGATGCCCCAGAGTTGCATCCTTGACTCCTTCAAGTGCCCCATTCAATGATTAAAACCTATTCTGTTACTAAAGCAAAAACAGTTAGAACACTTCAGCACACACTGGGAAGGGGAGAAATGGCATTTTGAGAGCAGGTCTGCTCCTAGCGTGGGACAACATCAGCTTGATGCTAACCGTTCTACGGTGGGTTTCTCTATTTAACAAATGGCTAACTCTGGGAGCACAGGGATCTTTCTATGAACACTCTCTAGCTCCCCCTTACCAACCCTCAGAGGACAGTTCCAATCCCATCAGTGGTTCAAATTCTCTTAGAGAAGGAACTCTTCATCTCTGCATGTTTTGGAAGCACTGAGGTTTAAATTCAGGGTTTCACCTTGCTAAACAGGCATTCTGCTGGTGGAGCCAAATCTCCAGCCCTGTTTGCTCTGGTTATTTTTGAGATAGGGTCTCACTTTTTGACAGGGGCTGATCTGCTCTCTTTCCTGACATAGCTGGTATGACCGACAAGTACCAACAAGCCCAGCTTTCTCTTCTGAGATAGGGTCTCATAAACTTCTTGTCTTTGTGCTAGCTTTGAGCAGGTCCTCCTGACTTCTCCCTCCAGTGAAGACAGGCACCAGCGGCACCCAGCTCCATTTGCATTTTTGCTCGTATAATTAACATTTCACATGCATAGTAAAGGTATTAAATAGGCAGTATCTGGCATTCCATTCATGCTGCATTTGCATAGGCAACGTGATAGGGGCTGAAGATAAAATACTTAGTAAAAATAGCTGGATCCACAGGGTGCCATGAAAGGAAGGCATTGTTGTAGATGCTTGTGTGGGTATTAACCTTGAGTCCTCTCCCTCCATGGACAATGTCCTGATGTCACCCCCATTCTACTAACGAAGCAGACCAAGTGAGCTGGTTGCATGGCCAAGCTTGCTAAGACTGTAAGTAACAGAGTTTGCATCCAGATACCCTAGCCCTGCAGCCCTGGAAATTAATCACTCTTTGATCTTCAGCTGTCTCCCCTAGCCCACATTCAAGGAACTAATAGCTGAATAAAACAAGAACACACAAAGCTGTTTGTGAGCCCAGGCAGGGAGCCAGCACAGACTGAGAACGTCTAGAAAGAATTTACCAGGAAGGTACAGGGGTGAAAGATACTCTAAGCATTTTTTTTTGATAGCTTAGCAAGCTAGAGGGCTGGAGGTATACCTTGGTGATAGAACAGTTACTCAGCAAAGCAGAGTGACATAATTCATTCTTAGTGCTACCTTCTATAAATCAATGGGTGGGGTAGGTTGGGACATAACCTAAAGAATAATTTTATCTGCCTGGGCTCACACACCACTGTGCTGTATGCCAGCAATCTTGGACAGGAAAAGCCAAAAGCAAAACAGAAACAGTGCCTAACTTGTCTTTGGTGGATTTTCATTGCCATTTTCCAAGGTCTAATTGCTTCTACCATGGCAGATTTCAAGCTACCGGGCAGAGAGCACAGTACTCAGAGTTGGCAAGAGAGTCAATACATGTGGGCCCTCTGTGCAGACTTATGCTGGCACCAATCCACCACCACACAGTTACTTATAGTGAGAGTTGGAGTCTGAGAGCCAGGCTGGGGAATAGTTCAAAGGATAGGGATCCAGTCTAGCAAACACAAGTCCCTGAGTTCAAAGCCCAATAATTCATTACTACCTAGAGAATCCATTGCTTTGGAAATACCAAAAACTGAGATGAAGGACCCTGTGGACCAAGCGGGCTTGGGGAGGAAGAGCAGAGGTTCAGCTCAGTAATCTACTCCAGTGATGTCCACGCAAACAACATCACAATGATCAATAGGCAACTGTGGAGGCAAGTCTGAGATACAACTACAGCTATATATTCGGGAATTCCTGGCTCAGAGGAGCCATCTTGGTCTACAGGAGACACGGACCACAGGCCAGAAGGGATAAAATGGACCAGGTGATCCAAGCCTGTGCAGCTTTCCAACATCTAATCAACAGGATTTGGGGGTCCTGGAAGAATGATGGCTTGGGGGCTGAGGGAAAGGGGAGGAAGTCCGGTGGATCTGAGTGAGCTCACCTGAATTACTGTGTTATTTTGTGGATTGCAAGACTATGGGGGCAGGAGTGGCTGGGGCTCAAACCCAAGATCATCAAGCCACAAGGCAGGACCAGCCATTTACCATCACCTTGGTAAGATGAAGAGCCCCAGGGCACTGCAGGCATTGCCACCCATACCACCTCACACATGCGGATGATGAGAGGAAAAGGAAGTTTTACTCTAGCACTCAACCTCCCTTTCTATCCCTTCCTGCTCTCTAAAAATCCCAGAACTCCATGCCCAATGCTTCTCCAGGCATTGCCTTATCTGGGACACACACACACACACACACACACACACACACACACACACTGAGAAACCATGGTCACAGTAAACCAAAGTCATAGCTACAAAATTCATGTTGAGCATTATATTAAAACAATGTGGAAGAGACAATAGCAACAACAGCAAGATGGATATGTATTCAAACATCAAGTTTCTGGGTACTTTAGAAACTTTCTGGGGTCTAACACCCAGCATTTGGCTCTGTACCTGAGTTCAGGCTGTGGGATGTAGCTGGGTATGGGAGGTAGACATGGTGGAACAAATCGGGGTCATCTTTCTTCACACTTCTGTGTGTGTGTGAGAGAGAGAGACAGAGACAGAAAGAGACAAAGAGAAACAAAAAGAGACAGAGAGAGACAGTGAGAGACAGACAGAGACAGAGACAGACTGACGGAGAGAGACAGAGAAAGACAGAGAGAGAGAGAGAAAGGAGCATACAATGAGCAGTTCCTAAGCACACAAAATGAGCATGGGTGCCTTATCGGCACACCTGGCCTAGGTGTGCATGCTCAGAGCCACTGAATGGCCATTACAAGAGCCCAGAACTGATGTGAGAAGCAGGCCTGACCATCAGAAAGCTATGTGCCAGGTAATGGATGGGTCGCATGCACAGCAACCTGCCACTTACCTTCCCAGTGCCCTGGAGAATTGCCTCGACCTTTTCTGGCTTGGTTTCTGCTCACTGGATTAGAAGACATACACCCTAAATTGTGAGGCTCAAGTAAGAATTACACAAAATAGTTTATGAGAACAGGCTTGGCAGAAGGAAGCCCCTAATGGGCTCTGGGAAGCTGAGCATGGAGGAGGTTGTGGGCCTTGTAGTTCCCCCATTTTAACATAAACACATTCATAGTTTGTTTCCTCCCGAGTTTAGTGAGGACTTCTGAACTTGCTTCATAGACAAAGAATTTTCAGGGAAAGTTGAAAAACATCCAGGTCCTGTCATCACAGACAACGAAGCAGATATAGGCAGGAGGGTCTGAGGACCCTGACGCTTGGAATACCTTAAACAAATGCTTTTGCAATGTCTTTGCTCATCCAAGGTAAGAACAGACTAATTGGTTGATGGGATGAAAACAAGCCCATCGCCAGGCACCGGTGGCTCATGCTTATAATCCTAGCTACTCAGGAGGATGAGATCTGAGGACTGTGGTTCAAAGCCAGCTGGGGCAGGAAAATCCGTGAGACTCTTATCTCCAATAAACCGCCAGAAAACTGGAAGTGGTGCTGTGGCTGAAGTGATAGAGTGCTAGGCTTGAGCTCAAAAGCTGAGGACAGCAGCCCAGGCCCAGAGTTCAAACCCCACAACCAACCAAAAGAAAAGCAAAAAGAAAACAAGCCCATCTTCCCCTGCTCCCTCCCACTGCCACCAAAGGAGGAATAAGAATAAATGTTATAAATATTGGGAGAATGATGGGAAGGGTAACATGGATCAACTGTACTCACAAACTGACATGCTGCATTGAAACCCCTCTGAACAACTTCTGAAAGATAATTTTTTCAATAAATAACAAAAAAAAACACAAAATCTTATTGCATATCCTGGTCGAATTTCTTTCAGTAAAACTAAACTACCTGCAAAGGCAGTCCATAACTTCCAAGAAAGAATAATTTCAGAAATTATTATCTAAATAAAGATCTTCATAGATGCATAGTAAATGCTCAGTTTACCTTTATGTCAAATATAAAAATGATTTTCCTAACACTGTATTGTTTTAACATGGTCCACTAACATTTTGTTCACATTTCTATTTGAAAAGTGAAGTTTTTTCTGTGTATCAGCATGTTGGTTAAACATAGCACAGGACATTTATACACAGGACTATTAAGATGTATCTATAAAATTTGCATTTTCTTTTTTGTTCCAGTCCTGGGGCTTGAACTCAGGGCCTGGGAATTGTCCCTGAGCCTCTTTGTGCTCAAGGCTAGCACCTTACCACTTGAGCCACAGTACCACTTCTGGCTTTTTTTTTTTGGCCTGCCTTCTTTTATTAAGAAAATGTTTTCAAGGGCTGGGAAGGTGGCTCAGTGGTAGAGTGCTTGCCTTGCATGCATGAAGCCTTGGATTTGATTCCTCAGCACCACATAAGCAGAAAAAGCCAGAAGTAGCGCTGTGGCTCAAGTGGTAGAGCACTAGCCTTGAGAGGCTCAGGGACAGTGCCCAGGCCCTGAGGATCAGACAAAAAAAGAAAGAAAAGAAAAAAGAAATGTTTTCAGGGTTCAACTATCTTGTATCATATATCAGCATTCTGTTCTCTCATGGACAAATCATATTCTTTCATATGGGCATATCACATTTTATTTTTTCATCAGTCAATGCACATTTGGATTGGCTATTCTGCTAAGTACTTCTAGCTTTGGTGTGGTTAACTGGAAATAGAGTCTCACGGACTTTCCCAGGCTTGCTTTAAACCATGATGCTCAGACCTCAGCCTCCTGGGTAGCTATGTGAGCCACTGGTATCTACTTTCATTTTTTAATATACAAATAAAGCATTTTTATAGCCAGTCATAGTTGTACACGCCTACAATTCCAGCTGCTTGGAAAGCAAAGGTTGGAAGATCATGAGTTGGAGGCCAGCCCAGGCCAAGTTACCATGACACTTTCTCAAATATTAAAATTTTAAAAAACGAAAGGGATGAGGGGGCAGAGCACTGAGGCCCTTGGTTCAATCCCCACTTCCATCATATGTGTGTGTGTGTGTGTGTGTGTGTGTGTGTGTGTGTGTGCTTACATATGCATAAAAGCTCAAAAGGTTAACAATTTAAAATGTTCCTGAGTTATTCTGAATGGTAAGACTATGGGAAATACAGTCTTTCTTTCTGCAAATAGTTGTTTTCAAATTTTACTCTACAAATAACGGTTACCTTTATAATAAAAGATATTCTTCCTTTGGGGAAGTACGGAGATTTTGAAATCAGGACTTTGTGCTTGCTAGACAAGCACTTGTCTACTTAAGCCAGACTACTAGCCCTTATTTCTTTAGTTTATTTTAAGACATAACCTTGTATTTTTGTGTTTTTTTAAATATATTTTTATTGTGAAAATACTGTACAGAGGGGTTACAATTACGTGGGTAAGATAATGAACACATTGTAGCCTCCTGCTTTGTTTCCCCTTCCTGTCCCTTCGTATCTTCCCCCACCCCACCTCTGTCCCCCCCCCCACCAAAGTTGTAAAGTTCGTTTTTCGACATAACAACTTGTACATCTCATTGTTGCAATGGGTCCTCTTGTATCCCTGTTTTAACAATTTGTTTTTTCCCTTCCCCTCCACATATACCAACATCATATATAGTCAAAGCAGGGGTTGTACCTTGGGGGAGGGACATATAAGGCAACAAAGACATAATCTTATAAATATGTTAGAAACAATGCCATGAAAGATCTCTCTCTCTCTCTCTCTCTCTCTCTCTCTCTTTCTCTCTTGTCAGTCGTGGGGCTTGAGCTCTAGGCCTGGGAGCTGTCCCTGAACAATTCAGCTCAAGGCTCATGCTCTACCACTTGAGCCATGGCACCACTTCTAGTTTTCTGGTACTTTTTTTTTAATTGTGATTAAGTGATTACATAATTTCCCAAATTTCACAGTATTGTGGAATAATGATGCTCATTTAAAGTCACAAGATCATTCTAACTTTCCTGGAGCAAATTGTCTATCACGGTCTATAACATATAACGGTGTACACATATACACCATACATGTGATCAGCAGCATGGGGATATTTAGTAGTGGTTCGACCAGATGAGTGGGAGTTCTTTGTTTCTTAAGTCCTGTTAGTTTTGTCATATCACCTAACATTTTGGATTTAACACCCACTTATCAGGGAGACCATGTACCGTTTGTCTCTTTGCTCTTGGCTTACCTCACTCAACATGATTTCTTCTAGCTCCATCCATTTCCCTGCAAATGCCATTATTTTGTCATTTCTTTTTTTTTACAGTGAAAGCAGGGGTTATACTGTGGGAGAGGGACATACAAAGCAACAAAGAAATAATCTTATAAATGTGTGAAAGAAAAAAACATTTAAAATACATATCTTAGGGTTCATTTTATTTTGTCATTTCTAATGGCTGCATAATATTCCATTGTGTATAGATACCACAATTTTTGGATCCATTCATCTGTGGTGGGGCATCTGGGTTGTTTCCATATCCTAGCTATTGTGAACAGTGCTGCAATAAACATGGAGGTGCATGTGTCCTTGTGTATTGGTTCCTGTTGTTCAGGGTAGATGCCTAGAAGTGGTATGACTGGGTTGTAAGGGAGGTCAATCTTTAGCTTTCTGAGGACCCTCCAGACTGCTTTCCAAAGTGACAACCTTGCATTTTTGCCAGGGGCTGTCTTTGGACCATGATTCTCATCCTTATGCTTACCAAATAGCCATTATTACAGGCATGTAGTCACCTATCCAGCTTGCTTTTCAAGATAGAGTCATGCCAACTTTTTGTACCAGGGCTGACCTTGAACTATGATCTTTCTATCTCTGCCTCCTACAGCTGGAATAACAGGCATATACTACTACACCCAGCCCTGAAAATAATCTTCTTTTTATGATGTGTAATTGTTTATGGGATTCTATGTTCTTCACATCTTGGCAGAAATCTAAGTGTAGATTCTTAAGATTATAATGCCCCATATCTGTGATATTCTTTTTAGTTCCTTCCATTCTGTCCACCAGCAGGAAACACTGATGAGCTTCTCAAGTGAAGTAAAACATTGATCCATCGGCTGGCTCTCTTCTAGGGATTGTGCCATGTTCTGGCCTCCATCTGAGTAAGTCCTCCAACTATCAGAGCCTCTCCTCCCCCACGTGGGCCCTGAGTGGAGGGGGCCGCCTTCCCGGTCATCCCTAAGATCCAGGAGACCCTGTGAAGTACCCAGAGGTCTTGGCAAGGTGGGAGTGGAGTTGATGAGTTCTGGGCTTTCTACTGGGGTACGAGAGGTCTCAAAAGGCAGGTAGTGGGCTTCAAGGAGCTGTGGGCTGTCTGCTGGCCTACTATAGCAAAGCACTATAGCCTTGGCAGCTTTTACCATCGAAATGTATTTCCCTCAGAACTGGGGACTTAGGAGTCAGAAGCTGTGGCTGAGCACAAATGGTTTGTTCAGAGGCCTGTCCCCTTGTGGTGGCCGCTTCTCTCCGTTCTTGTCCCAGTAGTCCTCCCAGACTCCGTGTGTCTACACTGATCTCTTCTTACACGGCTTCCCATTGTATTGGACTCCAGCCCAACCTTCACCCAGCCCTCCTGTGCACCTCTGTGGACCTTCTAAATACATCCACATTCTAAGGTTGTGGGGGTTGGAGGTCATGTGAGTCCTGAGGAGACACAGCTCACCCCACACAGTCCTAAAAAGCAGTGCCCCAATGGACATTGTATACATAAAAAATGCCAATATAAAGGACTCCAGGGAAATCAGCAAGATGTACACAGCATCCTTCTCACACCTTCGTATGCCAGCCAACAGCCATCCGGCCAGCTGCCAGCTTGGGCTTCAAGTTTAGTTCAGCTGACTTCAAGCCACTACAGGTAGACCACTTGTACCCTTGTTTGCACATGATCCTGCACTTTGTCCTCATGATGTCAAGTCCGTGTGTAGACAAGGGGGAAGTGACTAGCTAGAAGCCATGACAGGCACAGAAGTCTCATAGCTTTACTCAATGACAGGAAAAAGGGAATGTTCACATGAGCACTAGCCAGGAACTCCCTCAGCCGGAGTCCACAGGACCTTAGCTGACGCACATTCATTTATGAAGGGACAGAAAAAAGAGACAAAAAGCTGAATGATCCAGACCTAGGCCTCAGACAGACCTTCAAGGGCCAGTCCTCAAAGACTACATGTGGTTTAGAAGCTTAAAACATGCCTTGAGCCCAGTGCTGGTGCTTACACCTACAATCTTAGCTACTCAAGAGGCTGAGACCATTAAGATGGAGGTTCAAGGCCAGCTTAAGCAGAAAAGTTTGTGAGACTCTGTCTCCAAAATAACCAGGAAAAAAGCTGGGTGCAGTAGAGGGGGAATACTCACATAACAGCTCCCAGTCATCTCTTCATTTTGGAGCCGGGAGGTGTGTCAGTCCTAAAGCTTGGACTCAGGGCCTTGTGCTCTTGCTCAGCTTTATCACTCACTGCTGACATTCTACCCCTTGAGCCACACCTCCCACTTTTGGCTTTTTGCTAGTTAATTGCAAATATGAGTCTCAAGGATTTGTCTACACGAACTGGCTTCGAACCACACTCCTCAGATCTCAGCCTGATGGGTAGCTAGGATTACAGGCGTGAGCCACCAGCGCCCGGCTCATCTTTTATTATATGATTATTGTATCTGTTGCTCCACTTGCAGGTTAAGCTAATGGTGAGGCTGAAGCTAACCACGAACAATAGACCTCAAACTCTTCCCCTTCTGCTGTGATCAGACATGGAATCTTCTGGAAAAGCCCTCAAAGAGGATCTGGAGATCTCCCTATCCTCACACTCACGGGTTATGTCTCTCCTGGAGGCCCCATGCTGGGCACCGGCTTCCCCGGCAATGTTCTAGAGCCTCTCCCCAGACACTTACTGTGTCTGAATGAAGAGGTGGAGGCCAGGAAGAGGCTATGGAACCATAGGTAAAGTTTTTGCTTACTTCCTGTCTGCTCTCTGTGCTGCACTCCTGCAGAGAGCAACTTGTCCCAGTGTAGCAATTGTCCAGTAGCTGGGTCCCCTGTTCCTTCACTGGGGGAAGTGGCACAGGGATCTTACAACAGCACATGAGCCAGCAGAGAAAAACTGATGCTTGGATTTAATTAAAACTCAAAGCATTTGCTAAAAACCAAAAACAATATTAAGAAAATGAGAAGACAAGCCATGGCCTATAAGAAAATATGTTCTGGGGCTGGGAAGGTGGCTCAGTGGTAGAGTGCTTGCCTTGCATGCATGAGGCCCTGGGTTCGATTCCTCAGCACCACCTAAGCAGAAAAATCCAGAAGTGGCACTGTGGCTCAAGTGGTAGAGCACTAGCCTTGAGCTGAAGAGCTGAGGGACAGCACCCAGGCCCAGAGTTCAAGCCCCACGACAAAGAAAGAAAGAAAGAGAGAGAGAAAGAGAGAGAGAAAGAGAGAAAGAAAGAGAGAGAGAGAGAAAGAAAGAAAGAAAGAAAGAAAGAAAGAAAGAAAGAAAGAAAGAAAGAAAGAAAGAAAGAAAGAAAGAAAGAAAGAAAGAATATATTCTGGTCATATAAGTAAAACACCTTGTATCTAGTACCTAGGGGTGATGGCGGGGGGAAGGGGGGCGTCCATACAATTTAATAATGAAATAAGCTACCCCCATTTCAAAATAACAGACAAAAGACTGGGCGCAGTGGCTCACACCTGCACTCCTCACTATTTAGGAGGCAGAGATCGGGTAATCCCTGTTCAGGGCCATCCTGGGCCTAAAAGTTCATGAGACTCCATCTCAATCAATGGTTAGGTGTTACAGCATGTACCTGCCATCCCAGTCACTCCAGGAAGCACAAGTAGAGAGATCGCAATCCAGCAAAGCCTAGGCATTAAGTGAGAAACTACCTCAAAAATAACCCAGGCAAAAGGAGCTAGAGGCATAGCTCTAGTCTGCCTAGCAAGCACAAGGTCTTGAGTTCAAGCCCCAGCACAGCTGGAACAATCCCTGGGGCACACAGTAGGTGCTCAGAAGTGCTGGTTTGCTCTTCCCTCTGCCTTACCTGACATGGTTGTCTAGGGAGCTCAGATCCACCTTACTCTGTACCTGGGTGGGAGGCCTGCCAAGGAAGACTCAAGCAATGGTGCCCTGGGGCTCTGACTATAGTGTGTGGCACATGGGCACCACTGAATGGCCCTGTGTGTGCAGGAGAGCCCCGCCTCCCTCATCACTGGACACTTAGGAGCAACATGGCCCAGTGCAGCAGCTTGCTGCTCAAACCTGTGACCGACAGCAATCTGAGCCCCCTCCCACAGCTTCTGCAGCCAGTTCTGAGAGAAAGGATCCCCAAGGGGGGCCTTCCAACAAGGGGACCCTAAGTCTCTCGACATGAGCCCTGGCTGGGGACCTCAGGCACTATGTGCTGAACGCACTCTGGCAGTGCTAAAGACAGGCGAGGGTCTGAGAACAGAACTTTTGGAGGGTAGGGTGTGGATTGAAGCCGGGTGGGGGGAGCAGGTCCAATGAGTTCCAAAATTAAACTCCTAAAGAAATACACATTAGGGACTCCCACACTGCCGGGGGAGGTACTCCTGTGAGCAGTGTAGAGCCAAGCATTTGCAGAGCTGGTCTCCATGGCGTCCATTAAAGTGGTGCTGGTATGGATGGAGCTGAGTTCTTGATTCATTAAAGATGCATTAGAGATCGGAAAAGCAAATCGCCTGCTCATAGCGAGTTCCTTCACTCCATGACAGTAATAGATTCTGTACTGTTTCTATCCTCCTAGTCTGTTACTACCACACAATGCCTACCATGTCTTGCCCAAGCCATTCCTTTACACACTCATGAGTAGTTAGTTAGTTAGTTAGTTATTGTCAGTTGTGGGGCTTGAACTCTGGGTCTGGGCGCTGTCCCTTAGCTCTTCAGCTAGTGCTCTACCACTTGAGTCACAGTGCTACTTCTGGCTTTTTCTGCTTTTGTGGTGCTGAGGAATCGAACCCGGGGCCTCATGAATGCAAGGCAAGCGCTCTACCACTGAGCCACCTTCCCAGCCTCTGTTGTTTGTTTTTTAAGGCATAGTCTTACTTTGTAACCGAGGTTGCTTTAAGCTTGAGATCTTCCTGGGTCTGCCTCCCAAATGCTGGGATTGTAGACATGCACTACCACTCCACTTCTTTTTTTTTTTTTTATGGTACTAGGAGTTGAATCCAGGGCCTGGGTACTGTCTCTGAACTGTTTTGCTCAAGGCTAGCACACTACCACTTGAGCCACAGTTCCATTTATGGCTTTTTGGTGGTTAATTGAAGGTAAGTATCTCATGGACTTTGCTGTCCATGCTGCCTTTGAACTGTGGTTCTCAAATCTCAGCCTCCTGAATAGCTAGGACAGGTGTGAACTACCAGCTCCTGGTAAGATTTTTTGTTTAGTAGACCTGCTCCTGTTGTTTAGCGCTAACCACCTCCATAGCCATCTTTTTCCCTCCATGCCTGTGCTGAATTGCTTCCCCCACTGCCTCTAGAAGAGCAGGGTCACAATCACTTTGTGAGAAGCAGCACCCTGGGGACATCAGTTAGAAACAAGCATAGACATCCTTCCACTCCATCCTCCATTCCTGTGCCTCTCAAACATAACGGTTCTGTCCCTCCACTCCATCCTCCACTCCTATGGCTCTGAAACAACACTACACAGAGCAGAGCCACTCTCAAACTGATCACACTCAGTATTATAATATTTGCCTGTCTCCTGAATGTCACCAACTTACCAAGTTCTTATTTGTTTTGTTTTGATTTTAGAATCAGGCTCGTGCACTTGGCTGGTATGGCTTTGAATCCCTGTTACTAGGTGTTAGGTCAAGTCTTGCACTCATAAATTCAGTCCTTGAGTATCGCCCTGGAGATAAAGTTTCTTCAGAGAGGAGATCTGAAGCTTGTAGCACACAACCCCATTTCCCAGAAATCATTTCTGCTTTCCCAGTAGGCCTCCTCCATCACTACACATCTTCTCTGAGGTCTTCCCAGAATCCTAAAGGCCAAAAAGGCACAGAGACCAAGCAGAGCCCTAGGCTGCTGAGTAGCCAACAGCAAGAACAGAACCCCAGCACAGCCATTTCCTTCACGTTTGCTCATCCTCGGTCCTCCATAACAGCTGTGGTCAATCCCATGATTCCCAACAGATCACTGTGACTCTGGACTTCTTAGAAATGATGGGGTCCCCTAGTTCCCAGGCCCTCCTTTGCAGTCTGGTAGATGTGGGCATTTGCCAATAATGATGTTCTTAGGAGTCCTCTCCCCTCCCCAACTACCGGTTCTGGAGTGCTGCTAAACAAAAATCTTTGCTTTTTTCTAACTCTTAAGGGTTCACAGAAATCTCTTCAGGAAGAACCCGTCCTGCAGGCATGGACTGGCTACACCAGCTGTCCCCAAGTCCATCCTGGGAATCGGGAGGTCTGGGGTCTCATTACTTTTTTTTTTTTTGGTCTGGTCGTGGGGCCTGAACTCTGGGCTTGGGCGCTGTCCCTCAGCTCTTCAGCTCAAGGCAACGTTCAACCACTCGAGCCACAGTGCCACTTCTGGCTTTTTCTGTTTATATGGTACTGAGGAATCAAACCCAGGGCCTCATGCATGCGAGGCAAGCACTCTACCACTGAGCCACCTTCCCAACCACTGCCATCCATCTTTTAATGCTTACACAGTCCAGCCTTTCATATAGCTCTGCATATTTAGTGAGGCTATACAAAGATGACTCTCTGGCTGTCCGTGGTCAAGGAGAGGGCTGTAAGGCCTGAGGGTCTACTGGAGTTTGAACTCAGAGCCCTGCATTTGGCAGTCAGGTGCTCTTAAGACTGAGTGATGCCACTAGTGCTTTTTCTTTCTTTTGCTAGTCCTGGGGCTTGAACTCAGGCCCTTGGTGTTGTCCCTGAGCCTCTTTGTGCTAAAGGCTAGAGCTCTACCTCTTAAGCCACAGTGCCACTTCCAGCTTTTTCTGAGTACTTTATTGGAAATAAGAGTCTCACAGACTTTCGTGCCCAAGCTGGCTTCGAACTATGATCTTCAGATCTCAACTTCCTGAGTAGCTAGGATTATAGGCGCCTGCTGCCACTAGTCCTTTTGTGCACTGATTATTTTTCAAGATAGGATCTCATTCCCTGCCCAAGTGCCTAAACTTGGGTCTACCTGTATTAGATTTCTTGTCATGGCTAGAGTGGCAGGCACGCACACACCACCGTTCCTGCTCTCCCTTGAAAAGGAGTCTCATGAACTTTTCCGTCCTGGCTGGCCTGGAATCACAATCCTCCGATCTCAGCTATCTGAATACTAAGATTACAAGCCTGAGCCACCAGCATGTGGTTCTTTACGATTCTGGGGAGTCTTACATCTTCTTTGTAATACCACCTGTGATCATGGTGCAAGAGTTTCTCTCCTCGGAAGACTTCGTCATGTTTCAAAGCCTTGCACTCAGTGTTTCTTACAGCATCCCAAGTGGAACCCTGCTCCTCACCCTCAGTCCTAAAACTGATCACAGACCCTTCACCCATAAAGCAGTTCAGAAAACCAAGTCATAGGCATCCTGAGTACGCAAGCCTTGCCTCCCCAACACAAGCACTGCTGTGTCATGGTCAGGAAAGCTCTGAGCTCTGACCAAACAACTCTGGGTCCAGGGAAGGAAAGCCTTCAGGGTCACCCCAGTCCTGAAGCAGGGTGAGCCTGCCCCCCACCAGCCTCACTAAGGACAGAAGACATACAGCCTTGCCCAGAAGGGAAACTGGGGCTTCTCATGTCTCCCCAGCATGAGAGGATTTTCACCAAGACCAAACAAGTGGTGCCCTGACCCTTTAGGGTCTTCCTCTCCTTGGGGGCATCTTTACCATCCATGCCTCTCCTCAATTCTCCACATGCTCCTCTTCACCCTCCACACCTCCCTACCTGTCTTCTCCACCCAGTCCAATACCCAGCCTGTGTCTCCAGGTCAAGAGTGTTGATGGCTTGTAGCTTGAATTCATGGGGAACTCTTTCCTTATTTCTACTATGCCACCTGGACTTTCCGGATCACACTCAGTGGTATCACTTACAAATGAACTATGAATAACCAGCCTCCTCTCCACACCTGAGAGAGGACACAATGCATCCCTGGGTGAAGAGCATGCTCCAGGACTATCCCTTGCCCTCAGCATGCACCACAGCCCTGCCCATCAGAACAAGGATATCCCCAGGGCAGGGCCCACTACCTGTGCATGATGCACAGAGGGACTGTCCTGAGCTCCAGCATCAGTCAGGAAAAAGATGTAAAATAAACAAGCATTCACTTAAACTTGACCCGTTCATGAAATGATGTTCTCTCCTCTTTCTGCCATTTGCTGGGGGGGCGGGGGGGGGCGGGGAAGGGTGTGTCTTCAGAATCTTGTCGGAGATACTACCAGCCCACCCTCCTCCTTGCACACCTCTCTGGGGCTCGGACACTAGCATTTCCGTGCCTGCAGTGCCATCTGGCGATGACATGCCTGCACTGTCCTAACACCTCCAGCAATCCAGGTCCCCTCTGGGATCTGCAGTGCTATAAGGCCAGCCTTTGTGGGGCTCCTGAGCCTGCTCCACCAGGAAGGCCCACCCCACTGTGGTTTGGATGTAATCTGTCTCCTGAGGTCTCTTGTGATCTCTCCAGAGGAAAGAGATGGTTCCAAACGTACTGGGTAGCTGCACAGTATGACTGGATTCAAGCTTCAGCCCCCATCCAGCTGCAGTGTCTGCTAACAAGAGGGGCTGACACATAGACAGACAGACAGACAGACAGCTCCTCCTTCACTACCCTCAGGGGTAGGGGAGACCATATCCGGAAATGGCAAGCTGTGTAAAGGCTGAGTCCAGCCTCCTACCTTGCTAGATGACCACATAGGCCTTCTTCACCCCGGGGTCCAGACTTAGCCTGTCCTCTCATGACAGCTGTGTTCACTCCCGTCTTAACTCCAGTGGTGGGGAACAATCTCCCACACCCAAATCTACCCTGTGTGCTCCCAGGGAGATGGGCAGGTGGCATGGGTTCCATGAAGCTCCTCCCAGGAAGAAACATCCCCCCTCACCCCACTGGGGTCTCCTTTTCTGTGGGCCCTGCACATGAGACCCCAGCACTGGGAGGAGTGAGGACATTCGTGCATGGATTGGACCCCTGCTCCGAGCCCCCTAGGACCATGTTCAGCTTGGTGATGGGGGATGGAGACCAGTGCTGCCCACTGCTGCCCAGTGGTGCTCACTGGTACCCAGGAAAAATGTTGAAGTCACCCAGGCCTGAATCCAGCTCTAGCACTTACACAGAAAGCTCCAGGACATACCCCAGTCCACATGACAACAGAAAAGAACAGGGCTGTGTGATATCCTGCCAAGGCCCGAGGTTCCAGCAGCTGAGTTAGGAGTCCTGTCCCCCATTTCCACCCTCTCATCCCCAGCCTAGGCAGCAGCAGTGATGAAGAAGCCTGTGCGCCTGCTCCCCACCACCTTGATCACAGCGCCATCTTGTGCTGATCTGTCCATCAGAGCACAGGCTAGAAACTCCACAGCCATACCAGGCAAGACAACATACAGGAAGGACAGACAGAGGCACAAATCCAAACAACAGGACACAGCCTAGTACCATAAATGAGAGAGACTTCTTGATGCAAGGATCCCAGGTCAAAAACAGGAAAGGAGCCAAATAGAATGACTGGATTCTCAGTGAGAAAAACACAAGAACAGACACTGTCAGGAACAGAGAGAGAGAGGCAGGGAGAATACAGACCAGCGCTAGGCTGATTGCCACCCTGAGGGCTGGAAGTCAGACTTCACGCTTCCTGGAAGAGGTGTCTGTGCTTGGGTAGATGTGAGCCTGTAAGGGGAGCTGCAGGTTCCTGCTACCAAGTGTAGGACCACCTGTAAAAAACCACAGCTCCCAGAGCAACCACCCTCACAGAGCAACCTAGGGACTCCAAGGACATCCAGAGGCCTTTGCCTCGATCCAATTACATGCAAACACAGCTGACAACTGCTGCTGCCTGGGCTCTGAATCCATCCCTCCTTGATGGACAATGCATAATCTGGACGCCAACACTTCCTGAATTGCCACTGGCAGCTGCCCTGCTGCCCCATCAAATTCACTTCCATTCTAAGTCCAGAGATCCAGAGCCATTAAAAGCGTCTAGTTTTGCTCTATGCTCGTGGCAATGACTCAATACTTTCTGCTCCTCCCCCGCCCCCAGGTACCTGGAGGTCTTGCTCTTGCTGGTGGCTGTGTTCCATGCCTGCCCCCATCCCCACCATGGCCAAGCCTTCCCCTGCTTTGCTCAAGCTCAGCTCCTGCCATGCCCCCCCCCCTCACACACACACAACCCATCAGACATGCCAGGCTCATGATTTTCCTTCCACTTCTTTGCCTCCTCCTTCCCAGACTACCTTGAAAGTTGTCCTCATTTCTCTGACTTTTTACCCAGGGCTAAGTCCTCTCAGATGCCCTTGCTGTGAGACACATCTACCTCCTGTCTCCCAGACAGCTTCCTACACCCAGTCACACAGCCACAGGCCTCTTCCCTGCGGGGGTGGAGGGAGGAGTATCCTTTAACCTTTAGAAAGCCTCTGAGCCTCCTCCTGGTCCTCCTTACCTTAAAACAGTGACCCTATTTCATTCTTGCTTACACTAAATATGCTTAGAGACACTGTGACTCCTTTCTTTCCTTCTTACTCCTTATATTGTCCATCTTCAAAATGCTTGCTGATGCTAGCCAGGTATGCTGGCACATGCCTATAAGCCCGGAGGTCAAAACTAAGCTGAGCTATATAGGGAGACTCTGTCTCAATATGTAAATGAATGGATAGCTAGCTAACTAGATAGATAGATAGATAGATAGATAGATAGATAGATAGATAGATAGATAGATAGATAGATAGATAGATAGATAGATAGATAGAATGGAATAGACAAATAATAGATGAGGGCTATAGAAAGATGATAAACAATAGATATACTAGACATCATACATAAACAGAAAAATCTCTCTATATATAAAGCAAAAGGATGGATTATCTGTTAGCCAAACAGCTGACTGTCTCACATCATGAGAGAAGCTAAAACAATGGAACTTCATAGACTACACCAGTTTCAGGTCAACCCAGGCCCACCCTGGTGAGTTACATCCTCCCTTTTTTGAGACCTAACCTTCCTTGGAGCATAGTTTTCCTCCTGTAAGCCAGGGAAGCACCTCTTAGAAACATCTCTTCTCTTTGCCTTCATGGGCTCTATCTCCTTCTTCCAATTTTACTTCTCACACTACAAGAAAAAATATAAGCTGGGCACCAGTGGCTCATGCCTGTAATCCTAGCTACTCAGGAGGCTGAGATCTAAGGATCATGGTTCAAAACTAGCCCAGGTAGGAAAGTCCATGAGACTCTTAACTCCAATAAACCACTCAAAATACCAGAAGTGGCACTGTTGCTCAAGTGGTAGAGTGCTAACCTTGAGCTGAAGAGCTGAGGGACAGCGCCCAGGCCAAGAGTTTAAGCCCCACGACTGACAAAAAAAAAAAAAAGAAAGAAAGAAAAGAAATATGAGGGATGTTGATGGATATTCCTAATTTGATTATCATCTCTGCAGAGTAAAGACACAGTGAATCCCTCCCACTCTACTTTGGGAGGAAAAGGTGTCGTGATGAAAGTAAAGACACATTGTGCCACTCATTGGCTCTGTGACTGGATAAATCACTTCTCTCTGGACCCTGGCTTCATAAACAATGGAGCCAGCTCACCTTAGTTATAGATTTAATGCATGCCATTTTGACTACACGCAGTCAAGAATTAAATAAATAAATAATTCAGGAAGTGACGCTGTGGCTCAAGTGGTAGAGCGCTAGCCTTGAGCTGAAGAGCTGAGGGACAGCGCCCAAGCCCAGAGTTCAAGTCCCACCACCGACAAAAAAATAAAATAAAATAAATAATTCAAAAGAAATGCCAAAAATCATTCTAAAAGTTTTAATTTCCATGTGTGCGTTAACAGCTCAGTGGTAGCAAGGGAACACCATTAGTCTGCATTATGGCCAGTTGGGTCTAAGTCCATCTGTGATATCCCGTTGTTTTCCTTCCCATTGTATGAAAACACAGTGTGCTTCCCCAAAGCAAAGGGGACCCCCAAAGCAAGGTGAAAGTGATGCACTAATAGAAGTGACCAAGTGAACATTTGAGATTTGTAGAAAACGCATGAGTTTAGCAGAAGCTGGGTTACATTGTGGGGAAAATGAGTCAAGCATCCACAGTACCAAGATGAACTCTACATGCTGACTGTACTGGTTCTTCTTCAACCATAGTGGCCTCCTGGAACCATGTGACCATGATCACCAAGGGTCTACTCTAACAGAAGGAACCTTCATCCTTTGTCCTCCAACAGACACTTCCTACCCTAAACTATAACCAATGTGATGACTTTTCAGGGCCTTTCCATGTAAACATTGATGCTTCCCTTTAGGTTAAATGTGGTTCTGTCCTTCAAGACACATGATGTAGGTTCTCTCATTCCCAGACAACAGGCAGCAGCATCCACAGATGAACTGAACTGCAAACATTCCCATTATGTATACACATACTCAGCTACATGAACTACAGTACCTGCCACAGGTCAGGACACCATGATTGGCTACAAAAGGCACACATGTTCAGAGACACAACATACAAGAGCCCTGTTGTTAAGAAAACTGATGAAAACTCAGAGACACTAGGCCAGGGCTTTCAGGAAGCCAGGCCAGGCCAGGCTCCCAGTGCATGCCCCAATGAGCAGAGGCCATACTGAGCTCTGGGAGTGCTGGCTCTCAGCAGGTCAGTGCAAGGGTCTGTGTCTTGTGGCGACTCCAATCAAAACAACCACATCTCCTCTCTTCCCAGAAGCTCAGGAGGACAGACACAGGATAGGTTATAAATATGAGATCACCTGAAATCTCATCTTTCTGAGGGTAAAAGTCATCCACCTCATCAGAACCATTAACCAACTCTCCCATATCTTGCCAAAATCCAGCTCCTTCTGAATACCTCACACACCACCCCCCCCCAACTGGTTTACCACTCCACATTGTAGTTCCCTTGTCATGGCATCTGACAAGCAGTGGTTTCCCAGCCCTGAGCACTGACCGCCCATGCATTTGCTCTGACAGCAAGTTTCTCTTCAATCATTCCTGTGCCTGTCCTCTTTCTCTCTGAGCCAAACACATTAAACCCTATGGGAAAAAGGAATAATATTAGCTTTGCCCTCCCAGCTGGGCACTCATTTGCCTACAGTCTTCAATTGTAGAGAAGGAAAAATATGTAAGTTATTGTGAGAGAGCCTGGTGGGATAATACTTGGAAGGCTGAGGCAGTAGGATCTCCAGTTGCAGGCCAGTCAGGGCTATGTAGAGTTCAAGGACAGCCTGAACAGCACAGTGAGACCCTGTCTCAAAAAATAAGATAATAAAGCCAGGCACTGGTGGCTCACGCCTGTTATAATCCTAGGTCCTTGGAAGGTTAAGATTGGAAGGAATGCAGCTGGAAACCAGCCCAGACATAAACACAGTTTCCTTTTCAACCAGTAGCTGGGCATGGTGGTATATGCCTGCCTGTTATCTCTGAGTAGGAGAGGCTAAGATCTGAAGGACTGTAGCTCCAAGCCAGCCTGGACAGAAAAGTTCACAGACTCCATTTCATCAGAAAGAAGCAGGGCATGATGCCAGACACTGTCAAGCACTTGCCATTCTACCTATGCAAAGAGCCTAAAATATACATGTCATGTGTCACAACTTGGGGACACACTGGTGTCCATAGGAAAGAAGCTGAGATTCTTGCTAAACACCCAGCATGTGTAGGACAACTTCTAATGATAAGGAATTATCTGGGCAAAGGTATCAATAGCACAAAAGTTGAAAAACCTTGCTTTAGAGCAACCACTAATTTTTTTTTCAAAAAAATACAGTAAGCCGGGCGCTGGTGGCTCACGCCTGTAATCCTAGCTACTCAGGAGGCTGAGATCTGAGGATCGCAGTTCATTCAAAGCCAGCCCGGGCAGGAGAGACCTTGAGACTCCTATCTCCAATAAACCACCAGAAAACCGGAAGTGGCGCTGTGGCTCAAGTGGTAGAGCGCTCGCCTTGAGCTGAAGAGCTGAGG
>NW_012267421.1:1386390-1396254 GCF_000151885.1 Dipodomys ordii
AATGGATCAAGAAAATGTGGTATATATACACAATGGAATTCTATGCCTCCATCAGAAAGAATGACATTGCCCCATTTGTTAGGAAATGGAAAGACTTGGATGATGGCGATTTTAATAAATGGTTTGAGATTGTGAATAATCATTTGGAAAAAGACTAATAGCTCTGTACCTCACACCATAAATAAAGAAAAGCTTCAAAAGGATCAAAACAATAAAACAGGGAAACAAACTAGTACTGGATGAAAAGGTAAATTGAAATTTTTTTTTAGAACCTCAGTACAGGAAAGGATGCAAAATTCAAGTACAATAAAGAAAAAGCTCAACAACTTTGATTACATGGAACTTTTTTTCCAGGCACAGTGATTCATGTCTGTAATCATAGCTACTCAAGAGGCTAGGATCCAGAGGATTATGGTTCAAGACCAGCCAGGCAGAAAAGTCCATGAAACCCCATCTCCAAAAATAACCATCCAAAAAGCAAGGCTGGAGGTGTGACTCAAGTGATACAGTCCCAGCCAAGCAAAAAAGGAAGTGGAGTAAGAGCAAGGCCCTGAGTTCAAACCCAAGTACTAGAAAAAATAATTAGTTGAATGTTTATCACAGCATTACTCACCATAGCTAAGATCTGGAACTAACCCAGATGCCCCTCAGTAGATGAATGGATCAAAAAACCATTATATATATATATATATATATATATATATATATATATAATGGAATTCTATGTCCCATTTGTTAGAAAATGGAAAGACTTGAGGGAAAAAATCATATTAAGTGAAGTAAGTGAAGCCAGTCCCAAAGAAACTTAGGTCCCATGGTTTCTCCCATTTGCAATAACTAGTATACATATAGGATAATTTTATCAGATGGGCAGCAAAAGCTCAAAAACTAGGTTCGTATGACCATATAAGATGATGCTAAGTGAAATGAACCCCAAGATAATGGACACAAGACGTCTTTCCTTGTTATTATTGTTTTAAATGTACTATGTGATTTTTTTTGTTTCCTTTGTATGTTCTTCCCCTGTGGTATATCCCTGTTGTCACTGCATTTTATTTTGGTACCTGCATCTTGTATATACATTTGTCTAATTTGGGGAGGGGAAGGAGAATAACAAAACGCTGAAACCGAGACACAGGATGACCCACTGCAACAATGATACCCAAAAGACAGTGTATTGGAAATGAACTTTACAACTTTGGGCATGGTGGAGGGGGGAGGAGTGAGAGAGGTGGGGGAGGGAAAGGATAGTGGGAGAACAACTGGGAAGGGGTAACAATGCTTGACAAGAAATGTACTCATTACCTTACTCATGTAACTGTAACCCCTCTGTACAGCATCGTTACAAAATAAAATTTAAAAAAATTACTTGAGACCCTCATCACAACCAATCAAAAGCTCGGGAGCTGGAAACAGGAAGATCACAGACCATGCTATCCCAGGCAGAAATGTGAGACCCTATCTGCAAAATAAGTAAAGCAAACAGGCTGGGGGCGTGGCTCCATGGTAGAATACCAATCTAGCAAGTGTGAGGTTCTGAGTTCAACCCTGGTTATATCAAAAAGGGTAATGTGGGAGGAGGGGAGACCTTACTATATACATTCTTATGTACTCTGCTTCTCTTGCTTAAAGTATGCTGGAAGGGTGGCTAGTGCTGCCATTTCAGAGAGAACATGCTAGAAGGTGATATTCACAAGGCCTGATGTGTGAGGCACTGTGGGCTGGGTTGGGGATCCTGAGCAAGTGTTTCCACTTCCTTTCCTGGATCCCAGGGTACAACCGAGCTGGGATGCAGCACCCAGAACCCAGAGCTGGTGAGTTAGAACCGCAAAGCCAAGCAGGCCATCTGCAAGGTGACATCAAAGCCAGGCTGGAGAGCTGCCTCCCTGTCACTGGGGGTACCAGGTTTGAGTCCCTTCCTCCACGAGGACCTTAGCTTTGTGCAGAACCAAAGCTTTGTATCCTGTCACTCTGGCTATGGACATCGGCCACAATGCCCTGAGATCAGCCACAATCCCCCATTTCTTTAGTCCCCAAGAGGTCTCCTTGATGTCCAACAAGCTCAACTTTGCACTTAGAAAGCTGCTTGCTGTGCGCTGTCAATTATTCTAGGAATCTGTAAGCAAATGTTTTGGGGACGGCTGTTTCACTGTGCAGAGCTAAGAACAGTCAGGCCCTCTCAGTCCACTGTGTCCCCAGACACACATTAACCCCCACTCATCCCTGCGTCAACATCTGGTGCTGCCTCGTGCACGTGGCAAAGTGCCTTTGTGTCCATCAGTCCTCGGTGATAGTTGAGGTAAACAGGGAAAGTGTTTACACACACACACAGGCCAAAGCCAAGTGAGACAGAGCGAGGACCAGCATCCACCTGCCAGTCCTCCGTGCAGCCTCTGCTACTCCGATCCAGTCTTCCACACCATCAGCCACTCGTTGCCTGGCTTAGGGTCTAAAACCTGAAGAAAACAGAGTCCTTGCTGGGCCTTCAAGTCAATGTGGAGAAGTAAAATCTTCCAAGCTGACACCGCAGGGACAAAGGCCAGAGTGGACAAACAGAAAGGAAGCACCTGTTTTGCTGTGTCTCTGAGGACCCCTCCTCTAGTACTCAAAGAAGGGGGGATGCTGTTCTGAGCCATCGTCAGCTTCCTCGCATGGCAAACATAATGGCCTCAGCCCTGGCCCTGGCCTGCAGGTGGGGCTGTGGCCCCTCCCCCTGGAAGAGAGTCAGGAGTGGTTTTTGTCCAGCTGTGAGGTTCCAAAGGGTGGCCTAGGAGTCCCTTCCTCAGCTCCCCATCTCCCTCTTCACATAAGTGACAGAATTTTCCAACAGCTGACAAATGTAAAACACCGTCCACTGTGCTGAATTCAAGGTGCCACTGTCATCTCTGTTTAACTTTGAAAGATATGCTTCAGAACATCTTCTGCAGGAGAAGAGGTAAGATCAAGAGAACTAGAAAACTTGCAGAAAATCTTCCATTTTAGTGGGATGGTACTGAGCAAGAAAGAGAAAAGGACAAAGCAAGAAGAGGTATAGAAAGACAACATATAGCAAAGAACCAAGTTCAATATACTCTCTGAAGTTGTAAGGCTGGGCATGGTGGTACCTGCCTACAATTTCAGCTATGCAGGAATAGGGAGGAGGAGGGACATAGGTAAGTGGATAGGTAGGAGGATCATGGTTCAAAAAGGACCCAGACAAAAGGAAAAACAAGTAAAGCAAAAAGGGCTGGGGGTATGGTCCAAGGGGTAATGCACCTGCTCAGTAAACTGCAAATCCCCAAGTTAAAACCTACTCTGCAGCTGAATGCAACAGATAATTTTCTTGGAAAATAGAATTTGCATTAAAATCCCTTATCATAACCAAAAAATATGGTGGGAGGCATTGCTCAGCAGTAGAGGACCTGCCCAGCAAGTGCAAGGCCTTCAGTTCAAACTCAGAACTGACTAAGATAAAAAAGAAGGAAAAGAATGTAATTGTAACCCCTCTGTATGATATTTTCACAATAAAAAAGAAGGAAAAGGAAAAGAAGAAAGGAAAGGAGAGAATGAAAAAAGGAAAAGAAAAAAAGCAATGAAAAATATAACTGGCCCAGTTTCTAGAAAAGAAGTCATCAAAACACTGTGTCCAGAATAAGCACCCAGCTCCAAGGTTTCAGATATTCAAAGAACAGGTCGTTTCAATTATACTTTTCTAGATTCTGAAAATAACCTCAGTTAATTTTTATTAGGAGAGTATTACACTGATAACAAAAGCTGATAACGGTTTCACATGCAGTAAACACTAACGACAAATTTCACTAAAGCATGTTGCTAACAAAAATCCTAAGTAAATTATTAACTGAGAGTCAACAACACAGTAAAGCAACAATATGTGCATGCCAGGAGAGGTGCTTCTTAAAATACAGATGGTAAAACATTAGAAACTCTACTGATTACTCATATTTATCCATCTAGGGAGAAAAGTCCTTAGAGAAAGAACATGTGTCAAACTCCATAAAAACTGGAAGAAAAACACCCTAAAATTATTACCAAATATATATATATATATATGTGTGTGTGTGTGTGTGCATAAAGATATAAATTATGTCTATCTGAAACCCCAGGATAATAAAAACTAGTTACGAACAATCACATTGGATTTTAAAAAAATAAAATGAATAGTTGTTGTATAGTTGTTGCTTTACACCAACTACCGAACCCAACAAGCAAGCGGCTTGCCCTGGAGGACCTCATGTTCTCAGAGGCAGCTTAGATACAGCTCAGGGCAAAGCTGAAGGTGAGAGCTGAGAGATCAGAGATCTGGGTTCAAATCCTAGCTCAAACTTCCTTGCTGTGTGAGTTTCGCCAGTGCAATCACCCCACTGAACCTCAGCTCACAAGGACACCATCTCAGGGGTCTGTTGGAACATTGTAATTGCCCAAATAACACACAAACCAAATGCCACACTAACCCATTATTTCCCAAAACAAACAATTGACAATCTGCAATTAAGAACTGGTTAAAGTTGATTTTGTCTTCCTTTGCCTTACTCAGGTTCGGAGAGCTGACATTGGGGTGCCAGCAGAGAAGTACAGTTTAAACAGAGCACGTCCTCTTCCTGGAATATTTGCTCATTAATTCCCATCAGAGCCAACTGTGACCTAGTCTGGGCATCTCCTCCTGAGCTCAGCCACTCACAGGAAATCAAGTAGGTGAAGGACGTGTGTGTGCACATGCATGTGTGTGCATGTGCCCTGCAAACCACTCTCTTTCTCCCAAGGGTGCAGCTTGCCTTTAATTCCAGTTTTCAGTCCTCACCCTGGGTAAAGTGTGGATCCAGCATTCAGCCTCCAGCGTGGCCTTTGTGGGCCTGCTTCCTCAGCTGTGAAGGGAGAATGGTCTCAGGTAAGCAGCAGTCAGAAGTGCTGTTACGGTTCTGTCCTCTCCTGAGCACAGGAGAGCTGCTTTCCTGTCCCCAGCCTCTGCATCCACAGGGCCAGGAGTGAAGGCAACTCAGCAGTCACCACAAGGTCAGCCTTCAGAGCCTGAGCCTCCACCTCCATCTCCACCACTAACTCCACTCTGTGCTCTGCCTGTGCTCTGCCAGGTATAAGCTGTCATCAGAGGCAGATGACCACAAATTCTTCTAACCCCCCCCCCATGCCCAAGAGCACAGTGCCTGGCATTTCTAATTTTCTAATTTTCAGCGGAAAATTATTCCTAATTATACTCATGTTGATTTTAAAGCCTTTTATTACAACAAGGAACTGTAGAAGAATGGAGGAATCAAATTCTGAGTATCTCTGATCTGTGTGTGAATGTTAACTACTCAGTTCTAGCAGGCAGACTGGAAGATGCACACTTGCACGCACACACACCACTTAGGTTGAGTAAATGACAGATAATATCACACCATAAATCTGTGGGTCTGTCATCATCTCAAAGTGAAGTGACATGGCGGGGGAGCTTTGTGACTTTCCACCTCCAAGTTCTGTAGCTTCAAGCTCCACTCCTTCCCCTCCTCCCCATTCCTTTCCCCTTCCTTCCTCTCCCTCCCTCACTGTTCAACTTCTACCTTACAATCAGCACCACACTGTGGAAAGGACTAGAACCAGCAGCTCTGTCTCTCAGCCTGGACAGTTTATTTGCTGAGGGACTCAGCTGCAGGAAAGGCTTCCCTTGCAGCTACTCTGTTTGTTTATCCCAGCCAGATTTATCAAATGATGCTCTCTGAGGCATGTGCTAAATGAACCCCTGCATAAATTACCCCATTCAAGTGAGGTCAGTACCATCTCCACTTCCCAAATAAGAAAATGGGCTCAGCGGAGTCCACTCATGGAGGCTCCTTCCCTGTCACCACACTGCCTGGAAGCATTAATCATGAGATACCTGCAAATCCCACAACTACAAGTGATCCAGGGGTAAAACACATGCACATACACAGACACACAGACCCACACACACACAATAAAAATAAAGAACTGATTCAAATCCCCTTTATTACAAAAAACAATAAAATCGATCCCATTTACCTCAGGCTGAATAACAAAAAGGTTCCGTTCTAGGAGGCATTGTACAAGATAGTGGGTGCCACCAGCTGCAGATAATTGATCTAAGCTGGCATTCAGGGCTAAGACAATCATTCGGCCCTGTCCCATGTTGAGCCCAACTTCAGAGACGTGACTATCCTACCCCAAGAGAGGGAAGGAAAGTGGTCCTGAGAGTTCTCAGGCTTGATGTACCCCACCAGGCTCCCTGGGGAGAGAGGGTGAAGGGGGGGTCTCCAGAGATGTTTCCTGAGATATCCCCAGAGGTGACATGGCATCTAGGGGCCCAGCTCTTGCCTGTCATGGTTGCTTCTCATCAGCACTGTCTGTCACTAACCTAAGCTTTAGAAGGCTGCGCATGTCTGTTTAAATTAACTCAGACTGGGCCACGAGTAGGGAGAGGCTGTGAGAGTTGAAGATTAAGACACTGGGGTGGGCTGGGATGGTGACTCAGTGGTAGAGCACTTGCCTTGCATGTATGAGGCCCTGGGTTTGATTCCTCAGCACCACATAAGAAAAAAGCCGGAAGTGGCGCTGTGGCTCAAGTGGTAGAGTGCTAGCCTTGAGCTGAAGGGCTGAGAGACAGCACCCAGACCCAGAGTTCAGGCCCCACGACCAGACCGCCCCCCCAAAAAAAGACACTGGGGTACCTCGCCACCCTCCCTTTTAAAGGGACAAGTTTTGCTTTATAGTCACATTCGTCAGTCCTTTTAATTCAGCTAAAAGCCCCAAAATGTAAGAATTCTAAGTTAACAGCTTCCCTGGCAAAGAAAAACTCATAATCAGCCTGACATTTTGGAACCTGGCAGGAGAGTGGATGCCAAGGGGCTGGGAGGTAAAGGGGAGATGAGTTGAGGGACAGCACCTCTCCCTCCAGAGTCTGCTGTACAACATCTTCTCAGACCCCAAAACAACAAAAAGCAACAAGTCCCGCTGCTAACACAGCAGTGACTCTTTCCCTAGCACTAGTAAAAACATCTGGGGATTCTCAGAAATGCATGTTCTCAGGCTGTTTGCCTGACCTGCTAATGAGATGCTGGGGAAGGGTCCAGATCAAATGTTTCAGCCTCCAGTAGCCATGACACACACTTGAGTGGTAACACAATCACCTGGGCTCGTCCGTTGATGTCTTAAGACCACAGCTTTATCCTGTGGAATCCAGCCTGTGCTTCAGAATTCTCTCTCCAGGTGATCTTTCTTGCTGAGCATCAACGTTAAAAATGACAAATCCCAACATCTGAGGGGGCCCAGCAAGAGGCAGACGGGGAAAGCTCAACAGAGCCACAGGAGATGGAAGCCAGGAAGCAGAGAGACATTCTCTCAAGACTGACATTTACTCAAGACTGACATTTGAAAAATACTGGTTGCATTTCAAAATCAGTACTCAGGGGCTGGGGAATGGAGCTTAGTGGTAGTGGGTTTGTTCAGTATATACTAGGCCCTGGGCACAGTCTCTAGCACAAGAAGGAAGGTAGGAAGGTAAGAAGGAAGGAAGGAAGGAAGGAAGGAAGGAAGGAAGGGATGGAGGGAGGGAGGAAAGGAGGGAGGGAAAGGGAAGAAGGAAGGGAGAAAGATCTTATAGGACACACATTTTCCAAATGTTAAAACATCAGGACCAAAAAAAGATCATTTGAAAATAAGAGTCTCCAAAATACAAATGTGCGTATTATTAACCAAAGGTAATTTTTATCACCAACATCAAAGTTCCTCACCACCAGCAACCACAGGAGCTTCCCCCAGCACCCCAGTGCTCCTGATAATGTGCCCCAGGTTACTACATAATACACAGGTAGCTATGAGCTATTCCTTCTGCGTTTTGTTATAATGAATAATGAACCTTTTCCCTAAAAACAGACTGAGCTTCTCTCTCCTTTCTGCCAGTGAGTAGAACCTCAATGCTCCAGAATCAGACACAAAACAGACACACACCTCCCCATGTACTTTGACTGTGATCTCATGCAATTGGGAACTGTCACCATCCTTAATAAATCTCAGAGGTTCATAGAACTGAGATTTCTGGCAGGAACAACAGCTGGTCAGCACTTTGACCTTGACCTTCCTCAGCAGCTTCCGGGCTTTAATTATCAGCTCAGTAACTAACACCCAAGATGACTGTTTCTCCCTGGTGCTCTGACTCCTCCCCAGACACTTTCCACTCCGTCCAATGCACTTTCCATTGGTACCTTCTGAGTAACTGCGATAGAATAAAGCATTCAAAGGACATCACTAAATAATCAAATAAAACATAACAGCCAGGCACCTGTGGCTTACACCTATAATCCTAGCTACTCAGGAGCCTGAGCTCTGAAGATCCCAGTTCAGGAAAAGTGTGAGAGAGTCTTATTGTCAATTAATCAGCAAATAGCTGGAAGTGGAGCCGTGGTTCAAGGGGTAGAGCACCAGCCTCAAGAGAAGATGCTGAGGGACAGCATCCAGGTCCTGAGTTCAAGCCCTAGTACCTCACATAGAGTTTCATGTAGGAAACTAAAGGCCAGCAGATAAGACTTGGCAACATTTTAAGCACAAGTGATTTTGTTGGTGGTGGTGGTGGTTGTTGGAGCTTGAACTCAGGACCTGGGCACTGTCCCTGAGCCTCTTTGTGCTCATGGCTAGCTCTCTACCACTTGCGCCACAGCACCACTTCCAGTTTTTTGAGTGGGGAGATGAGAATTTCATGGAGTCTTTTCTGCCCCTGCTGGGTTTGAACTGCAATCTCAGGTCTCAGCCTTCAGAGTAGCTAGGATTACAAGCGTGAGCCACCAGCGCCCAGCTACAAGTGATTTTTTAATAGATGTACCAACTAAAAAATTTTACTCCCACTTGAACAAAATAGGACCTATGACGTTGAAAATGAACTTTTGAATGTCTCAAAAAAACCCTTTAAAAGTTATTTTTATCCTTTTAACTCTGAAATAATTATAGACTCATAAGAAATGTTCAAAAATACGGAGAGTTCCTACTAGTACCTTTGCCACCCCCACCACCAAACTAAAACTTTGTCAGTTTTCCTGTTCCTTGAAGCAGTTCTGGTCCACACTGAAGCTTTAGCTGACAAAGGCTGTGCAGAGGGCTTCTGGATGTCTGGCTCTCCTCCTATTTTCCAGCCACCTGGTTGATAACTGTCCACATCACCCTGGGTCACCCACGGGGAGACTGAGACCTGGGCAGCCTGATCCAGCCCAGGACCACTGTGAAAGCACAGCAAGGACTTAGATCCTCCGGACTCCAAATCCTGTCTGCAATCCTCACCTCTGCACACTGACTTCCTACCCCAGACAGAAGTCTTGCCAGCCACACCATTGCCTTCTGCCCAGACCGGGTCAAGCACTGGTCTCCTGAACGCGTGTACTCAGTCTTGAACCAGCACGAACCCCTGCCTTTTTCCCACCCCCCCAGAAGGAGACAAGCAGGCCGGGTCCTTCCTCCAGTCTTTGGGGAGAAAGGTATTTCCCAGGGCACCCACACAAGCTGGGTATGGTGTTGGGGTACAAGCTGTGTCCCCAGATATGCAGCCCCCTCTGAGGGGAAGCCGGGCCCTTGACTTATCCGCTATGGATTCAGAAATGAATAGTGACCTGGGAAAGAAGTTAGGGGCGTAAGAGCGAGAGAAGTAAAACTCTGTGGGACTTTAAGCCTTTCATTTCTCCCTGTAAAAGATCTCCAGGTGAGACGCTCCCCCTCCCCAAAGGTCTCCAGATGGGAGCCCCGAGTTCGAGGTCGAGAGGGACAGGGACTCACCTAGCCGGCCGCTGCTGGGCGAGCGCGGTGGGGACACGTCTGGTGTCCGCTTCGGCTCCGCGGGCGGCTCCGTGCGCTCCGGCTCCGCGGGCGGCTCCG
>NW_012267421.1:1397844-1410503 GCF_000151885.1 Dipodomys ordii
CTGTAGGTGGTCATGTGTGGGGAGGTGACTGTAGGTGGTCATGTGTGGGGAGGTGACTGTAGGTGGTCATGTGTGTGGAGGTGACTGTAGGTGACCATGTGTAGGGAGGTGACTGTAGGTGGTCATGTGTAGGGAGGTGACTGTGGATGACCATGTGTGGGGAGGTGACTGTAGGTGACCATATGTGGGGAGGTGCCTGTAGGTGGTCATGTGGGTGATCATGTGGGGAAATCAAAGGACACAGCTCGAAGGACACAGATGTCAGGTGAGCTGGGTATTAGGGAAAGATCAGGCAAATGAAAGTAGATAAAGAAAGAAAGCAGAGACCTCAGCAGTCCAGAACAGGCATTAATCATTGCTGCTGGAGAGGGACTCCATATACCCAGCAGGGTCAGACAGACAATGAACAGGAGCATGGGAGGGCTTAGGTTTTTATACATTCAAGGGTGAGAACTTTGGAATTTCTTTGCCTTGTCCTGTTGGGGATGTATGGTGGGGATATCCTTCTGACACCATAGGTCATGGGTGACGTTCCAGGGGCCTTGGAAGTGGGTGGTCAGTGGGCCATGGGAGCAACATGGAGTCATGAAAACAAAGCAGATTCCCATCACTGGATGCCAGCTCTTCCGCCCCAGGTTTATTCATGGGCCCAGCCAGAGCCACTCAGAAGACTTCTACACTTCAAGCCAGGCAGGAGCCCAGAGGCAAGAAGCCTGCTCTGCTGGGCTCCCCAGACATGGATGGACATGAACAGCTTTCTATGGTCAACTAACCACACAGCTAGACCTGCCTCCTGCCCAGGGGAACTCTGGAAATAGGATCTGGCATTGGAAACAGGATGTGCCAGGGGATGCAGAGGTGAACTGCACACAATACAGCCCTGAAAGGTCAGGGGAATCCTACCCTGGGGACACGTGAGAGCTGAGGAAAGTCATCTCAGAGCAACACCATTGTGATGTCATTGCTAAGCCTCCAGGTGTGGTACAGAAATAGAGCACACGTGGTTTCTCATGAAAACAATGACGCCAGATGTTTTCCTGCTACCTGCTCTGATGCTCCACTCTGCTGTGCAGTGCCCTTGGAAACGAGAGAGGCTGAATGCCCTGTCTCATTCTGTATTCTAACAAAGGCTGGAGGGCTGAAATCCATTGTGTCTGCTGTTTGAAGAAAGGGAAAGGAGAAAAGGAAGGAATATTGTGGGACAGGGTGGAAGGTAAATCTGTTCAGAGTACACAGTAAGTACACATGGAGGTGTCACAATGAGACACCTTTGTGCTATGAATGTCTGAAAAGTCAAAATAAAATAATAATTGGCAGATCCCTTGTCTCAGCTTTTGTGTATGTCTTAAGTTTCCCACATAGAACAGTCCTGGGGTTTATTGCTTTGTTGTTGTTGTTGTTTTTTAGTGGTCCTGGGGTTTGAATTCAGGGCTTCATGCTTGTTAAGCAGGTGTTGTATCACTTGAGCCATGCCTCTAGCCTTTTTTGCACTGGTTATTTTTGAGACAGGATCCCAATTTTTTCCTAGGCCTGCATCTGGACCACAATTCTATTTTATGCTTTTCTCCATAGCAGAGATGGCAGGTGGATGCCCCCTGCCCAGCTTCTTCCATTGAGATGCAGTCTCACAAGGTTTTTGCCCAGGCTGGCTCAGAACTTCAAGCCTCCTTTTCTCAGACTCCCTAATAGCTAGGTTTAGTGGCATGAGCAACTATGCCTGGGTGTTTTCATTCGCTGATTTTTTTTGTCAGTTGTGGGGCTTGAACTCACGGCCTGGGTGCTGTCCTTGAGCTCTTTTTGCTCAAAGCTAGTTCTCTACTGCTTTGAGCCACAATGCCACTTCCACTTTCTTTTCTGGTCATTAATTGGCTGTGAGAGTCTCACAGACTTTCCTGCCTGGGCTGACCTTGAACCCAAATCCTCAGATCTCAAACACCTGAAGTAGCTAGGTTTATAGGCATGATGCACCAGAACCTGGCACTGATTTTGTTTTGGTATTTACTGGGTACTTATTAGTTAGTCCAGGCTGGCTTCCAACTCCTGTTCTTCCTACCTCAGCCTCTTGAGAGCTGGAATTGTAGGCATCAACCATCACTTCTGGAATGTAGCACTGATTTTAGCAGTGAAGTCACATCTAAGCCATGCTGGGAAGGGTTCTGGGAAGGGGTACAAATATGTATGAGGAAAGCCGTGAAGACAGAGGTGCAAGTATGCCACCATTTGGTGCAATACCCCACAGGTTTTACTATAGTTGGATGCCTGCCAAGGTCCTGTGACTGAAATCTAAAGGCCCTTAGTGGGAGTGTTCTAATTGCTCTTAATTTTCAGTACCATGTTATAGGAAGTAATGCTATAAAAGGAAACCTAATGTCTGTAATTCCCTCACCCTCTGAGGACATCTGCACATGCAGGGCTGCCTTCTCGGTGTGACACACCCCAGCTTGGTGAGGAGGTGCACTCCAGATCAGAAGCAGGAAGCCTTACCCTAAAGGAAGCCAAGAGAGGAGGAAGAAATAGTAACGATGTGATTTTTAATTACATACAGCATGACAAGAAGCATGTGTGCGAAATTACATAATTTTATATGTGATGTGTGTGTATTCACCATTACTAAGGTAAATATATGATACAATGTACTATCTACAAAGACATAGAACTGAGCACATGCTAAATGTTCATGCTAGCCAGGTTATTTGATATGGTGTTGTACAATCTTTCTTTCTTTCTCTCTCTCTCTCTCTTTCTTTCTTTCTTTCTCTCTTCCTTTCCCTCCCTCCCTCCTTCCTCTCTTCCTTCCTTTCCTTCCTTCCTACCTCTCTTTTCTTTATTTCTTTTTGTTTATGTGCCAGTCCTGGGCGCTGTCCCTGCGCTTTTTCGCTCAAGACTAGTGCTCTACCACTTGAGCCACAGCTCCACTTCTGGCTTTTTGGAAGTATGCACTAAGCATGCAATGAAAGTTGCTTACATTTAATTAGCATAGTTCAAAACAGCAGAACCTGACCGCAGCTACAAGTATATCCAAAACCACAAATCCCCCCCCATTTTGTTTCTATTTTGAAAACTTCTCTAAAACCTAGAGCTTTCCAGACTCTCTAAGCATGCTGCTATCTACTTCCTTTAAGTGGGTTTTTATACAAAAGTTAAAGTCATTCAGGCACCAGCAACTCATGCTGGTAATCTACTTATTCAGGAGGCTGAGACCTAGAGGATCTTAGTTCAAAGCCAGCCCGGGCAGAGAAGTCTTAAGACTCTATATCTCCAATTAACTAGTAAAAAGCAGGGCTGGAGGAATGGCTCAAGTGGTGGAGTGCCAGCCTTGAACAAGCAAGCTGAGTCCTGAGTTCAAGCCATGATACCGGAAAAAAAGAAGTTAAAATCATGACTCATATAAAATAAACATATGTCAAAGAGTTTATTAAGCTCATTAGTTAATTGAAGAGCTGATGTTTAAAATATATCTGGTTGAGATGGGGGTCTCTCAAACTCTTCTGTTCTTGAACTTTGATCCTTCTAGTCTCTACCTCCCACTTCACCTACTTTGTAGTTTTTAAAAATCCTGCCTGAGTGGGATTTCAGAAGTGGAAAACTGAAGAGTACCTTGTCTAAAAGCTTTAAGCTCTTTGCTCATAAGAATTTGTACATAGGGATCCGTTCTAATAAGGACTGAGGGATGATCTTGCTTGGTTTTGATTTGCTTTGTTGAAGAGTCAAAGAGGGTGGGGCTGGTGGCTGGACATACTGGATCAAGAACAGTCAATCCCAGGCTCTGGGAAGCCTGGGGTCCTGAACATGTCCCCAGCCCTTTGCCTCAGGCAGGCTCTATGATGGACACAAGCTGGAAAGATGAACAGCGACTCTATTATGAGAGACAAAGCCAAGCCAGGCCTCCTACTGCTAATCCTCCCCCTATAGCCTTCTCCCAAACACATACATGTGTGTACACACATACACACACCATTACCCACTTGGATCAGGTGATGATAGTGGACTTTCCCATCTAGAGGGAAATCTACTTTCTCTAAACAGTCCTATTTGCCTCCACTCAGCCTCCTACCACAGGACAAAAGCTTTTGATGCTAATGTCACTTTTCTCAGAGTAATTGCCTCTGCTCTGACCACACACCAAGGCTCAGCATTAGGAGGGGTGAAGGAACCATCAGCAGACTGCCCACGACACACCCTTGGGACTCCAAATCACTTAATGAGAGGTGAGGTGTCACTCTGAGCCAAGTAGTCAGCTCAAGCCTGCACAAAGTGAGTTTGCCTGTCCTTGTGTTCCCAAAGGGGCACATCAGAACCTGGGACTGCAATGGAGTACTGGGATCTTCTTTTAAGTGTGCAATCCAGTGGGGTTTAGTGTTGTCATGATGTGTGCCAACCCCAGCTTGCTTTGGTGTCAAACCTTCCCATCGCCCCATGCAGACACCCTGACCTGGCAGCCATCACATTCTCCTGTTATATGAGGATCTCATTAGTATTTGCAGGCTTCACCCTTCCTCCAGCACATGGAAAACACTGGGCTTGAACAGCCTCCAAGAAATCCCTAGTAAGAGAGCAGTGTGTGTGTGTGTGTGTGTGTGTGTGTGTGTGTGTGGTTTGTGTCAGCCTCCAAGAAATCCCTAGTAAGAGAGTAGTGTGTGTGTGTGTGTGTGGTTTGTGTCCTGGGGCTTGAACTCAGGGCTTGGGCACTGTCCCTGAACTTTTGTGCTCAAGGCTAAGTGCTCTATTGCTTGAGCCAAAGCACCATTTCCAGTTTTTGGTAGTTAATTGGAGGTAATGGTCTCACATACTTTGCTATCTGGACTGGGTTCAGTCCTCAGATCTCAGCCTCCTAATTAGCTGGGATTATTGTGTGAGCCAACAACACTTGACAGCATTTTTTTAGAGAGCATTGTTCTTCTACTGTCTGATTTTCACTTCACTCTATGGCCTTAACACATTTTTAATTCATATGGTTTGAACATCATACAGTAGTTACCCTCATCCCTGGGGTTTTCCAGAATCTCCTGAAGGTCCAGGTGGTCCCAAACCTTCTGGACAGTATACTTGTTTCTACACACATTGGAGCTGTAACTTTAACAGTTTGAAGTATAACAATAAAAGCAATCAAGTTTTTTATTTCTTCTGCACAACTTCATGGAGGATTCATTCTTAGTAGATCTTAGCAATCTCAGCTTGCAATTTTTCTCCTTTTCTTTTTGAGTTTTGACTTTCATTTAAAGGTAGACCTTTTCTGGGTTGGAGGCATGACTCAAGTGATAGAGTACCTCCAGGCAAAGTTTAAGATTCCCAGTTCAAACTCCAAAACCCCCCCTCCAAAAAAAAACCCATCAATGTCAAGTGGGACAGAAGACACGAGGGTATCTGAGGTCCCATTTGTGGTTTTGCTCACAGTGGAAAACTCCTTAAGCTTCTGCAGCTCCCACCTTGGGCTGTGCACACTCCACCTGGGCAGGCTGCTCTAGCCCCTTGTCACCCTGTTGGTGGCACAAGCTGCCTCTTGCCTGACAATTCTCTCTACTAATTAAATGTCACACTTCCAGCTGCAATTGCCCAGAGATGCTCTCCAGACAATTCAGTAGAAGAAAAAAATAAGGGCCTCCCCATTTCTTGCTATCCTCATGAGATGCTAACCGCGAAGCTGTGAAAAGCCATGACAACAGGGTAGTTAGGAGGAAGTGTCAGTGGTCTGTGGTCCAAGAAGCAGCAATTATGAGAGAAAAGAAAATGCTTGAAAGGAAGTAAGTGGAATCCTTTCCAGAGTGCTGACCACGCACATACCTGAGTCACTCTGCCATAACCTTCCCCTAGGCTGCCAAGGTTCTTTTTATTTCCCCCCCACACACCCCCACACCCCCAGTCCTGGGGCTAGAACTCAAGACCTGGCTCTGTCCCCGGGCTTCTTTTGCTCAAGGCTAGCACTCTACCATTTACTGGAGGCACAGCTCCACTTCTGCCTTTCTTCTTCTTCGTCTTCTTTTTCTTCTTTCTTCTCCTCTTCCTCCTCCTCCTTCTTCCTCTTCCTCCTCCTTTCTGCCTCTTCTTCTCTTCTTCTTCCTCCTCTTCCTCCTCTTCCCCCAACGCAGGCTGGTTTCAAACTAAGATTCTTAAATCTCAGCCTCCTGAGTATCTAGGATTACAGATGTGAGCTACCAGCACTCTGCTCAATCTTGCTTTGGAGGAAACGAAGCTTCAAATCTTAAAGGAGTGACTCACTTTAGACCACACAGCCACTTGGTGACAAACTCAGATTTCCTGATTATCTTTCTACTACTTTGTGCTGCTATAATAGAATATCTGAGGCCAGATAACTTTTTTTTAAAGATTGATTCAGAGACCCTGTAATAAAAATAATATATAACTACTCACTGAACACTTGCCATGTAACTGACGCCATGATGGAAGTTTACATATGTGATTTCCTCAACCCTAAAAGGTGGTTATTCTTTATTACATTCAGATCATGAAAAAGAGGTGAGCAGGGTTAAGCAGCTCAATCAAAATCACAAGTAACAAATGTTAATAGGACTGGGGCCCATGGGTCTGACTCTAGAGCTCACATATGAAGACAAACACTGAAGACAGTATTTCATGGTAAAGGTGTCTCACATAGAACACAAAATGGCCGGGTGCTGGTGGCTCACACTTGTAACCCTGCGGCGAACGCCTTCTCAGCCAGCGAGTAAAACGACCACCACACCAGGAGTCTTCTCAAATCACACTTTACTGGAGAGCTTTTTAGTTAATGGGAGAGCTTGAGCGAGAGACCCCGTGTACAAAAATGTGGCCGCTTATATAGGGAAAAAAGAACACGGGTCGTTCTATCATTGGTCGTTTGCCCTTTACCGTTATCAGGTGCCACGGGATTGGCTGGGGACTCCACTGGTCGTTCTATACCGTTATCAGGTGCCATCTTGTAATGGCGTTCGCCCCGGCTCCCCGCATAACCCTACTCAGGAGGCTGAGATCTGAGGATCGCGGTTCAAAGTCAGCCAGGGCAGGAATGTACGTGAGACTCTTATCTCCAATTAAACACCAGAAAAATGGAAGTGGCGCTGTAGTTCAAATGGTAGAGCACTAGCCTTGAACTGAAAGGCTCAGGGACAGAACCCAGGCCTAGAGTTCAAGAGCCATGACCAACACCACACACACACACACACACACACACACACACACACACACTGGATTATATGAATGAAAAATATATTTGCCTTTTAAAAAAGTGTGAGATGGTGGGTCCAGATCTTTATCTGTCTGGGTCCTATGACCCAGTAGTAGGAAGAAAGGATAGGTGCTCAGAAACCTACACACACACACACACTGGATTATATGAATGAAAAATATATTTGCCTTTTAAAAAAGTGTGAGATGGTGGGTCCAGATCTTTATCTGTCTGGGTCCTATGACCCAGTAGTAGGAAGAAAGGATAGGTGCTCAGAAACCTGAGTTCTAAGGGTTAGAGGTATGACTCCATGGTAGTGTGTTACCCTAGCAAGTGTTGAGTCCCTCAGTTCAAACCTCAGTACCACTCAAAGAAATCTGAGTTCCACTGGGGTCTGCAGAACCAAGGCACAGCTCCAGCAACTGTCTAATTCCACAGTGCCCTTGGGTGGCCAATCGATATCATGTATCACTTTTCTAAATTCAATGAAACACTAATATTAACCATTGTCAGGGTGGATGAAAATTTCCCAAGTGTGGCTTCTGTGTTCCTGAGTGCTTCTCCAAGCTAGAAGTGCCAGTTCACGGTATTTTCTGACCCAATGCTTTCTTGGTTCATGAGTAAATAATAGAGGATTTTGGAGGGCCCAGTACATAGTATCCTTATTACTTAGAACAATTGTTCCCAACCAGGGTGGCATCCTGACATCAAAGGACACTTGTCTGTGTCTGGAGACAGTTCTGTCACTGCTGGAAGGGGGTAAAGGATTTTACTGAATCACAGAAGCTGCTAGAATTCCAACAATGCAGATATCCTCAACTGAGAATTAACCAGAAAAATGTCAACAGCACCAAGGCTGAGACACTAATAGTCTGTAAACAAACTGCAGACACAAGTGTAAGCAAGAGTAAAACCACCACCTAATCTAAGACTAGACTTAGGCCCTGACTAATCTGTGGACAAATGGCCTCTCTTGCTACTATAGCCACTAGTGAAGCTAGGAACACAAGTTCCCTGTAGGTCACTAACTCCTAAGGAAAGAAAGTTAAGAGTTGATGGGCTGGGAAGGTGGCTCAGTGGTACAGCGCTTGCCTTGCATGCATGAGACCCTGGGTTTGATTCCTTAGCACCACATAAGCAAAAAAAAGAAAGAAAGAAAAAAAGCCGGAAGTGGCGCTGTGGCTCAAGTGGTAGAGTGCTAGCCTTGAGCTGAAGAGCTCAGGGACAGCGCCCAGGCCCAGAGTTCAGGCCCCACGACCAGACACCCCCCCCCCAAAAAAAAAAGGAAAAAGAAAGTAAGAGTTGAACTGACCACCCTGCTTCCCTGGTGGAGAGAAGAGGGGAGGCCACCATGACATCATCTGTGTTCCCCTCAAAGGGGAACAGAAAGAGCAAAGTATTCCTCCTAGCAAGTCAGTGGTAGCTGCTGTAACCTGCTCTTACTCCTCAAACTAGAGCTAAATCTTTTTCTTTGGTAATTCCTGGCAGGTTGAAATCTGTATTTACACTATGTAAACAAAATATGTATTACAAACCTGTGGCTTGTGTTGTTTTTCACTTGTTGGAGGCAACCCTAGCACTCCTAGGCTAAGGAACAATTAATGAGTTTGAGGCTAGCCTGAACTAATTTCATCTCAACAAAAAGTTAAAAGCCCTGTATGATTCATAAAATCTCAATGGGCTCAAACTAAAAGAAAACCTGGTATTAGGATTTCCTTATCACAGGTGCAGAGGAGAGAGGGAGAACATGGCGGGTGATGGCCAATTTGCAGCCGGTACTGTGGACGATGCTGCAGGGGGCAGGTGAGTACAAGCCTCCTGCTGACAACAGGACAAATCATGCCTTTGATATATGTGCTTTTGAATTTATTCTAAGAAAAATAAAAATATGTTAGTGACTGACTACTCTCGCCACAAGAACAGACTAAATAATTTATAGTAAATCCACTTAATCAAATAGTATGTACCTAAAAATGTTGAAGTATTTTAGATATATGGACAATTTACCACTTATACTCAAAAGTATTTACATGGAGGCTAAATATTCAGGAGCATTTCTCTATGACTACAGGCACAGTAACATGTACTTGAAAGGTCTAATGCAATACAAAGTGCAACAACTGCTTTTCCTTCTGCTCACCTGCATTCCGTGTCTTTAACTAAATCAAGTCAATCAAATAGCTATTACAAAACATCAGTTTGAACTGAATTTTCTAAGTAATCTTGTCAGGTTTTCTAAACACATCTGTTCAAAATCCAAGTCCATCATTTGTCTGAACAACTACTGACAAGTCAGTAAGTGAAGAAGCAAACATAAGCAACACGAGCCAGGGGCAGTAACCAGAGCCTCTGTCCTCCACTGCTTCAGTGTAATACATGCCACAGCAGGTTAACGACATGAGCCAGGTACAGTAGTAACGAGAGCCTCTGGCCACCATCACTTCAATGAATACATGCCACAGACAGTAACCAAAAACATCTTTATTTTGTAATCTTCAAAAAGCAAATTCTTCTTTTACCAAGGTACTCATGATTAACTTAGAAAAATGGCATATGATACACTGTCACACCATTTCCCTTCAACGGGAAACAGCATTTTAAAATATAAACATTAAAGGATTAAAAAAATCCCATTTGCTTGCCATTATAAGACAAAACAGAATCTAGGTAAGCCAAGGAAATCATTCATACTTCAGGTCCTTCTCCTCCAGGAACCAGCTGAATGAGGGAAAAAAATTCATTAGTAACACCACCATGTTATTAATGCTAATGACAGTTACTGATGCTATCCACGTTAGTAACCAACAAACCACCTTTGCCCTGGCCCACCCTCATAGTTCCCAGTCTGTCTGGTCATCGGTATCTATATTCAATTCCCTCACCAAGGGTTACCTGTGTTTAACAATGACTCCTGACAAAAGATTAAAAAACCCAAGCAAACGCAACTTTAGGCCAAATGCCTTTCTTTATTATTAAGTAGTCATACAAAGGGTTACAATTCTGTAAGTCAGGTTATGAGTACAAAGCTTCCTGGTCAATGTCACCCCTTCCTCCATTCCCCCAGCTTCTGTTTCTACCCTCAAGGCTAATGCCTATTCAACAGCTGCTTTAGGTGTGACCAACGAGAACCCCTCTCCCATCTTAAGCACTACAGTCCACCAGTGTTCAGGGAAGCAAACATTGCTTTTAGAATCCCTGCCTCCCAAAATGAGCCGACATCTAAGTAAAACAGCATAAGCATATTGTGTCTTACCATGGTTATATTATTTCCATTCAGCAATATCTGATCCAATTTAGTAATCCGTCTTCCTTCTGGTGTGATTTCACTAGTGAACAGATTAAACAGAGTCAGGATGAAATCAAAGCCAACATTTCAGAAATATTTTTCATCAAAAGTTATTCTAACAACTAGGTTGGGGTTAAGAGCACAGTCTTAGCATCTACAAGGTCCTGGATTCAATCCCCAGTAGATTATTCTTGTTATAAAATGAATGTGAGGTCAAGCATTGTATTAGTAGTTTTCAGAGACAAAAACTGTCCACTCTTCATTAGAGGCAAAAAAGGACTGACTGGCCTAAAATCCACACTACTGAAGCTCCTTTATAAAGAGAAACAAACTTGCCAAAGAAACCAAAAATGAATAAAACACACCTACTACTTCCCACTCCTCCACTTAAGCATCTGTAATCAACTCAGTTTTAAGAAAAGATATTGGTCATGATCTTTGTAATGAGAATAACTGAGCCATCACATCAAATACTCTCATCAGTTCCTTGATTTAACCCGAGCCTTAACATTGTTAGCTGTGTTCTGCACCTTTTACCTTAAAGCTTTGTCTGTACTAATGTCCTAAGAATTTACTAATAAAAACACTAGGGTGATCACTTTCTTTTTTTTAATTAGTAAGCTTTTTATTGCAAAAATACCATATAGAGTGGTTACAATTACATGAGCAAGGAAATGAGTGCATTTCTTATCAAACGTTGTTGCCTCCTCCTTTGTTTCCAAGGTGATCACTTTCTAATGCAATTTTACAAGCATCAGTAAATACTTTGTCTTTAAAGTAATTCTGACAGATAATCATTTCTCATCCATCATTTCCTTAAGAAACATACTAAAACTGCTTTTAAGGAAGGTGACAGTACCCCTCCTCCCCCACCTAATGAGTTTTTTTGGGGTCCGGTTGTGGGGCCTGAACTCTGGGCCTGGGCGCTGTCCCTGAGCTCTTCAGCTCAAGGCTAGCACTCTACCACTTGAGCCACAGCGCCACTTCCGTCTTTTTCCTTTTTGCTTATGTGGTGCTGAGGAATCGAACCCAGGGCCTCAGGCATGCAAGGCAAGCGCTCTACCACTGAGCCACCTTCCCAGCCCCACCTAATGAGTTTTTACTACTACTCACAATTCTGTGACATCTTCCAGCACCATATCTAAAATTTGGTGTTAAGAAAATAAATACACCAGGTTGAATTTACTCTAGCTTCTGTGGCTTGAACTCAGGGCTTAGCCACTGTTCCTTGGCTTTTTTCACTCAAACCTAACACTCTTAAGAGTGCAGTCACAGCTCCACTTATGGCTTTTTAGTGGTTATTCACGCATCTCACAGATTTTCCTGCCCAGGCTGGCTTCAAATTGTGCTCCTCAGATCTCAGCCTCCTGAATGGCTAGCCTTACAGGCGTGAGCCATTGCCACCTGGTCACTAGGTTTTAAAAGGATATTGACAAAGTCGTCGAATCCGAGAAGTGTGCCAACAATTTCCTTGTCACTCTTCATCACTATGTGAATTCTTGATCCTATGCATTTGTCTACGAGCTCTGCGGAGAGAAAGGGGCCATTCTACCCATTCACCGTTTTAACAGGATTGATGCCTACCGGCATTTGGTGAAGAGAAGCAGGAAAAGCATCCACGCCACAAATTCAGGTCTTCTTATACAAGTCTGTGTTCAGTCTAACGCCACAAATTCAGGTCTTCTTATACAAGTCTGTGTTCAGTCTAACAGGAGGGTTTCCCCTCGACATCCACTTACCTCGTTGGTAGCAATTGACTTGACTCTGGTTTTGTACTCAGATCATCTGACTAACATAGCAATGCGCCAACTTCCCTCTGACTCGACTCCCCTCCGTGAGGGTGGAGGTTGTGCTTATTTGGCCCACCGCCCTTTCCGGTGTCCCGGGTACACAGTGCCCGGCATCCACCCGGGGTCGCCAAGGCGTAGTGAGGCCTCTGAATGGAGCCATCAGGTCACGGCCACCGGCACCAGGCAGCTCCGTCTCTCCACCGCCCGCAGCATCTGGGGAGCGAGACCCCGTGTGGCCTCTCCCAGCCTCCCCACCGAGCAACGCCACCCGCTGAACTCCGACGGCACCGACACCAGTCAGCGCAGCGCCAGCCACAGGGCCGGCCGCGGCGACGCAGCGGGGAAGCGACGGCTGCGCTGCGGATGCAGCCGTGGAGAGCGGGGGCCGAGGCCGGGGAGAGCCGAGGCCAGGGAGAGCGGA
>NW_012267421.1:1411288-1464831 GCF_000151885.1 Dipodomys ordii
GAGCGGAGGCCGCGGCCGGGGGCAGCCGAGGCCGAGGCCGGGGGGAGCGGAGGCCGAGGCCGGGGGGAACTGGGCCCATAGGTCCCGAAGGCGCGGAGGGAGGGCCCGGCTCCAGGAAGAGGGGAGGCCTTTACCTAGCGGCAGCAGCTGCGACGGGTTGGTGGTAGCGTTAGCCGCCATGGCCACGCCGGAAGTGGTCTCACATCCATCGACGTCCGCGCGCAGAGTGTAAAAGAGCGCGCTTCCGCTTTGGCCGCAGCGCACGCAGGCACGGACAGTCGCTGGACGAGCTCGAGAGCCAGTCAGCTCGATCCATCACCGCTTTCTCGATCTGCGGTTTTTCTCTGTTCCAGCGTCTGCAGGGCAGGTGGACGCCCTATGCGCCCCTGAAGTTTCGGGGAACAGTAAAAGATACCTTGCCTCGTGGATAGTCTTCCTCCGGTCTTATTGGACTGCTTATTCTGCAGTCTTATGGTCCCGTAGATAGTTGCATCTCATTTTAAGCCAGAATATTTCTTCAAACCAATAAAATATTTCCCGCCTCTAACTCGCTGTTCGGCAATTCCGCCCCCCCAAAAAACCGACTCCTCTTCTGTAGTTTTTTAATCCATACGATTGAAAATCCACAGCCTTTTCTTTTTTACAGTTATAATGCTCTTTGTATTCAGCAGTATTAAAAATTATACTAAGGACTTAAATTTTTTCTTAATCTTTACTATTTTATTTATCTTTCTTATATTGTTAAACATAAAAGTCTACTATAAGCGCCAGTGGCTCACGCCTGTAATCCTAGATACTCAGGAGGCTGAGATCTGAGGATCACGATTCAAAGCCAGCCCGGGCAAGAAAGTCCGTGAGACTCTTATCTCCAATAATCCACTAGAAAACCGGAAGTGGCGCTGTGGCTCAACCGGTAGAGTGCTGGCCTTGAGCTGAAGAGCACAGGGACAGCCCTCAGGCCCAGAGTTCAAGCTGCCAAAAAAATGTCTACTACAGGCATTTTTGTTCAGAGCCTCTGTGCTCAAGGCTAGCGCTCTACCCCTTGAGTCACAGCTCCACTTCCAGCCTTTTCTGAGTAGTTTATTGGAAAATAGGAGTCTCTCTCGGCCTTTTCTGACCAGGCTGGCTTTCAGCTGTGATTCTCAGATCTCAGCCTCCTGAGTAGCTAGGATTACAAGCTTGAGCCTCCTGCTCAACAATTTTTTTTTTAACAGACAACTAATGGATGTCGCTGTAAATTTTATGCTGGTGTCATTGAAGGCGGAAAATTCATGCTTTTGCACTTCTATTTTTAAAAAAAGATAGAAAGCAAACAAATTCTGCACCCTAGTTCTTTTTATATTTGTATCCGGGGATCTTGGTGAGAAATCACGAAGATCACCTTTCATGCCTACAACATATGAGTGGTAGGCACCTACCACCCTCCCATTGAATAAGCAGGGGCTTTTTTTTATACTATTAGACTAAAGGTTTGACTAAAATCATACTGTTTGACTTAAAAGTTTGAGTGCACAGATACATAGACCATGCATGCGTCTATGTTGCTAAATATGATTCAGGAGAGAAACTCTAAGCCAGAGTGGAACTAGTGAACAGAAAACAAGTTTTACAAAAGGAAGGCTGAAGGAAAAAGAGGGAAGGAGCTGGCGTTCCAAGGAGGAAGAATAGACAATAAGGGGGAAGGGATCTAGTGACAAACTTGGAGAGACGTTAGCAGGTAACCTTTCACCCCACCAGCCCGCCCCTCTCCGTCTGGCCTCCTCCCTACTTGCCTCCTAACCCCGCCCTTCTCCATAGCTCCGCCCCTGCTCTATCAATCCCCGCCCCACCAAGTACCTGTCCAGTCCAGTGAGCTCCGCCCCATCCCCCGCCTACCCTGCTCTAACCCCGCCCCGAGCCGCTGGCTCCACCGGCCCCTGAAGGCCCCGCCCCGCTCACGTCGTTAGCCCCGCCCCAGTCCCCTCATTAACCCGGCTCCAGTTCCCTGGCTCCGCCCCGGACTCCTCAGGCCCCGCCCCGCTAGGTCCCTCCCGGCCCCGCCCTGTCCCGCCGCGGGCGGCTGGCGAGTCAGGTGACAGCCCGGAAGCTGCGGAAGCCGATGAAGGAAGAGCGGCTGCGGCCCCCGAGGGCCGGTGCGGACCCGCTCGGCGCACCGCGGCCCGGGCGCAGCCCTTCTGCGCGCGGCCCTCATGCGGCGCCGTCGCTGACAGCTGGAGGCCGCCGCTCTCGGTCCTCCGAGGACCGTGGGGTCGTCCGGCCCGCCGGCCTCAGCGGCTAACGTCGGCGGGGCCGCGGCTGCCTCCCATGGAGCAAGCCGGGCACGGCGGCGAGAGCGCCCCTCGGGGCCCCGTCCTGCACATCGTGGTGGTCGGCTTCCACCACAAGAAGGGCTGCCAGGTGAGGTCGGGGTCCGCGCCCCCGCCGGGCGCCTCCGCCGCCGCCGGCTCCGCTCGTGGGGCCCCCGCCCTCTGCCTGCGCTCCCGCGGATTGCAGCGCGCGCCCGGCGCGGGGGAGGCGGGAGGGGCGGGGGCCGCGCTCCCCGTCCTCCCCGTCGGAGTCCGGTGGTCGCTTTCGGGGCGTCTCGGGGGACGTAGCTCCGGGCCGGTTTTCGGGAGGCGGGCACGGTGAGCTCCTTACCCGCGAGCCCCTGGGTGGGCAGCAACTTCCTTTGTTTACCTCCTGCAGGCCTGGGAACCGGGGTGCGCGGGTGGCGGGTGGGCGCCCTCCCCGCGCACCCTCCCCTCTCCCGGCCAGGCCTCGCGTTTTACTCCTGTCCTGAGCGATTGATTTTGTTTGGCAAGGTCGGCCTCTCCTGGTCGGTCACAGCAAGCAAAATGTGCAAGTCGACTTTTCCCTGCGTCCTCTCACCAGTTCTCGAATCCGACATCTGAAGTGGAACACTTGCAGGCTGGGTCCCGAAGGCCCAGGAACAAAATAGAAAACGGGGTTCGAGAGTCGCAAACCCTGGAAGCAATGATGTCATAGTGTGCCAGTGAACACTGAAGTGCGTCTTATTAAAGTGTCGAAAATCCTAATCGCCACCGCCAGGCAACCTTGCATTTGGTTTCTTGTGTTCTGGAGAAAAATGTAACCTTTAGAAGACTTATTGGCAAAAGTGCAGTCGCTTAGAGGATGGTGACACAGAAGCTTGAAAGGAATAAAGAGATGTTTATTCTAGGCATTTTGAAGACTGAAGTTTCAGATATTCCTTATTCCTCAGGAAGGAGTAGCCTTATTCCCATGTGATAGTAAAAAGTTTAGAGTACTTGAAAAGCCCCCGTGTTTGAACCTGTTGTAAAGTGACTCATGGTGTGTGTGTGAACCTTGATATGGTCAGCACTACAAACAGTCCTGGAGTCTGAGCTGCATTGATTGCCACCATTGCCCACATTGTCAACTCTGTAGGGTAAAGAAAGTTGGAAGTGAGCCAGGTGCCAGTGGCTCACTTACGTAATCCTAGCTGCTCGGGAGGCTGAGATCTAAGGATCCCCATTCAAAGCCAGCTGTAGCAGGAAAATTCAACTGGGAAAAAACTAAGGGGCAGTGCCCAAGCTGAGAGTTCAAGCTCTTGTACTAACAACCCCTTCCTCCCCCTCACACACAAAGAAAGGTGAAGTTGAAGCGTCATTCAGCTGTAGGGAATGCATTTTGTCCCTTTGTTGTTACTGTCACTTGCAAGTCAGAGTTTATTGTGCTTTCTACTACTAGTGGGTGGTATGGCCTTGGTATCCAGCAAGGAAACACGTGCAGTGTTGCGTAGAGATTGTAGAAAACCAAACCGGTTGTAAGAGGAAAAGAGCACTGGAGCCAAAGTAGTGCCTGCCTGGGGCTCTAGGCACAGCCTTTCCCTGCCTTTGGCTGTTTGGTTTTAGTCCCAAGGGGAAAGTGACTAGTTTTGTAAGCTAACCACTGCAGAAAGTCAGGAGACTTGCCTTGACCCTGACCTCAGGCAAATCCTGATACCTTTACTTTCTTCCCACTTCCTCCTCCCAGACAGACACTATGAGCTTTTAGATCTGGCATGAATCTTAGGGATTATCCATCCTAAGATGTATCCTGAGCATTCACAGCTATTTTTTTCATTACAAAAAAAAATCTAACAGCTATTTGTCATCGTAACCACTTAGATGTGCACAACTGGCAGTAAACAGATCCTGGTGTTGGGCAATCCTCCCTGATATCTAGATTTCCAAAACCTTTCACTACACAGAAATACAATGTATTGTTCCAACAGCATTTTTAAAGCTATAAACACTTAAAAAAAAAAAAGACCTGCCTTGTTTCTGTGGCTGTAATCCAGCAAATGGATCCTTACAGATATGATGGCAATGTCTGTGCTTGATGGATGTGGATGACGAGTAGAGTGGAAGAGAGTGGGAAGGATCTGTCCCAGTGTAGTGACAATTGAGAGTCCCAGTGGAGCTTTCTTTTCAGGTGCGTAAGGGGGCTTGATTTGTTGCTGCAGCTTTTGAAGATTACGTACCTGTCTTGTAGTGGAACAGAAAATGAAGCACTAGAAACCTAGGGGTGGGCTTGGAAGTCACTCATTGGTAGAAAGCTTGCTTGGTGTGTTTGTTCCATAGCCCTAAATAAAAATCAAATCTGGCTCTACAATTTAAAAACATGCCAAAAAATAAAAAAAAATAAAAACATGCCATAGGTAGACAAAGGCAAAATGTACATTGAGTACAAAGGTGATTGTAGATAGACATGCATCCTGTAGCTTTTGCAAGAGCCAATCATTAAAGATTTTACTGGAGCTAAGTTTTCTTAGGATATTTTGCTAGTTTCCTGTTGTTGCTTTAATGGAAGTTGGCGGGATAGATGAGTGGTTTCTGGGGTCTAATGAGAGTTCAGGTTAGGTAAGTGGCCTTGTCAGGAACCCTAGCTGACTGTCTAGTTACTCAGCCATCCCTCTCCATCAGCAGCCACTGAGTGGTAGATGAAATTGACACCTTAAGTAGATCAGGAACAGTGAGATTTTGGTAAGGGCATAATTTGTATAAGCCCTGTAATTCATCTAGCTTGACAGGCTGTTCAATGGATATATGCTGGAATCAGAAACTAGTTCCTTTCTCTTTTTCCTTTTCTTTTTTTTTTTCTTGGTGGGACTGTGGACTGAACTCTGCCTGTGCTCGTGCCTCTAGCCATATCCCCATTTCTGCACATTTGTGTACAGTCCAGTGCAAGTACATTGTGTGTTTTGGAAAGTGTGTTACATGCCTGAGTTTGAATGTGAATAGCCTTCACTTTTTTAAAGCCAGTGTGTCCATTTTTGTCAGAGCCGGTGCTTACGTAATATTCCCCTGGCTGCTCCACTTTTCATGTTAAGATTTCCTTCTAGGTGTAAAGAATTAAGCGTATGCCCAGTTCCTTGGATTGTGGCCCTGCCTTGGGATGCTTTTAGTCTGTGTGAATTTGTTAGCCCACCCTCCTCTTACCCAGGCTGGCTATGGTCCTGCTGCATACAGTCAACTGTAGTTGGGATTCAGGTGGACTGAGATAAGAAAAAAAAAACTTTGTCTAAAAGTGCTGCCTTCTGGCAGTGGCTTGCTCAGGTGTGGCTACAAGCAGGGCCGCTGTTCTTTCTGGGGCTAGAGTGGGAGAGCCATCCCTTTAATGGTTCCTTGGAGAACCAGGTGACTAGGGAGAGGCTCATCATGGTGCCCTTTGAAGCCTTCAGTTGTATTTTAAATGGGAAATTTCCTCACTTAAATTAAAGTGAATATCTACTAACTTTATCACATGATTTTTTTTCTCATTTGTAGGAGTAACTTATGAATGAATCCTATAGATAAACAAGCTAAGTTGTAGTAATTTTTCTACTTTATGGCTATATTTAACATTTAGAACATTTTCAGTGGCTTAAAATATTGTCATGGCTTTTTAAAGTTTTGAAATATTTAGCTTTTGCAACTTTTGAGGCATAGCATCAGCCTGGTCTTTTGCTAGTTATTTTGAAGATGGAGTCTCACCAATTTTTCTGGCTTCAAACCTTGATCCTCCAGATCTCAGCCTTCCAAGTAGGTAGGATTACAAGTGTGAGCCGCTGGTGCCCAGCCTTATTCTTTTTAATTTGACAAAAGACTCCTCTGCCTAGAAAACTTAGCTGAAATAAACTCTAACATGAAATAATTTATGTATACCCTTCTATACAGTATTTTCTTGTTTTGCATCGTATGTAGCTCTTATTTGTTCAAACATACAAATAAAATTTGTTAGGTCAGCATACATTTTTGGTAATTTATATAATGAAATAACAGATAAACTCTGGTTCTCTCATAGATGTTAGAACTTTTTTAAACATTCAAATCAATAGGGAACAGTTACTTCCCAAGTGATCTCATTAAAAAAAAGTAGTACTGATTTTTAGTAGAGTTCATTGCTTTGTATGCATCAGTAGTGGTTTTCATTCTTATGTAAGTGCATCACTCTTGGTTTTAATTGTAGTCGTAGAAGGATTGAGCTGTTAACGGGGGAGCTGCAGCAGTACCCTGCATAGATGCTTGCCAGAAAGTCTTCAATGGCTAGCAGAACCTGTGGTGCAGGTTCAGGGCTGGGCTGAGGTTGGGGAGGTTGGTTTATGTGCGTTTGACATGGCTCTGTGGCTCTACAGGAGCCTTGCTCTATTCAGATTTAGTGACAGATGGTCACCAGAAGGCTGGTTGTTTGGGCACCTGCCGTTGAGGGAACCCTGTGGTGACAGTGATGAAATATTCCAGAGGCGTTGCTCAGGACTCTTATAGAGTAGAAGGGCTTGGAAAGAAAGAGCAAAACTTTAGAGGGTTAGAGGCTAAAGGAGAATAACATTTAAAAAATCTTTTAGCTACAGGGTTTACAGAAACTTTGTCCTGAAAGAAAAATCACATTTCCTAGCCTTTCATTGCAGTCTTCTTCCTTGTTCCTCCTCTTTTTCTCCCTCCATCTCTGTCCTTCCTCATGGCCTTCCTTAAAATTCCCATGTTTTGGTGGAGTTTCTCTGAAATCACGTGACTCTCTGACCTTGCAGTGCCCCCAAATGAATGTTTAGAATAGTGGAATCATTTGCAATGAAGGAATTTACATATGTCAGGGGTACTTTGGCCCCTTATAATTCCAGCTAGCTAGAAAATGACTTTTCTTGGCTATAGTCTCTGGTCCCCATAAAATGCTTGTAGAGCTTATCTGATCTCCTTCATATTCTTAATTTGTTGTGTGTCCTCAGGGGTTTCTGACAGAGGCTTTGTCACTATTCTGGTTTTTGGTAGTGTTCTGGAAATTAAGTTGTTAGAAGACTAATTTCTCAATAACCTCTGTCTGGGTGTCCGTTGTGCTCATTGCATGTGCATCACTGCACTCACCATGCTTATTGCAGGTGCATCTGCGCTCACCATGCTCACGCACGAGGATCCCTGTGCTCCTCTTGCTCATTGCGTGTGCATCTCTGCGCTCCTCATGCTCATCTCTGTGCTCCTTGTGCTCATTGCGTGAGCATCTCTGCACTCTCCATTCTCATTGTGCAAGCATCTCTGCTCACCATGTTCATTGCACATGCATCTCTGCGCTCCATGTGATCATTGCACATGTACTGCTGTGCTCCTTGTCTCAAGGTATGCTTTTTAAAAATTTTTTTTAAAAAATTTTTTATTGTGAACATACTGTACAGAGGGGTTACAATTACATGGGCAAGATAATGAGTACATTTCTTATCAAGCATTGTAGCCTCCTCCTCCTTTGTTTCCCCTTCCCATCCCTTCCCATCCTCCCCCCCCACCCACCCAATCCTCCCCGCTTCCCCCCCCCACCAAATGTTTTTTTCTTTCATGCACTTGTTTCTAACGCATTTATAAGATTATTTCTTTGTTGCTTTGTATGTCCCTCCCCCACAGTATAACCCCTGCTTTCACTGTATTTGATGTCGGTATAATTTGTGGAGGGGAAGGGGAAAAACAAGTCATTTAAATAGGGATACAGGTGGACCCATTGCAACAATGAGAAGGACAAGTCGTTAAGTCGAAAACAAACTTTACAACTCAAGGTATGCTTTTGTTTGTTTGTATGGAAATGGCTGCAGCATTGTTGTTTGGACTTGGGTTTACTTCATGGCCTTCACTGGTGGTTCTAGGAATCTGGGAGGTTTTATTTGACAGGTATAGCACATTTCCAGAAGAACTCAGGGCCTTGCCCTCTCAGAAGCTTTTTTCCAAAACTCAAGGATAGTGAGTTCAGCTTTTTGGCTGGTTAAGTGGAGATAAAAGTCTCAAGAACTTTTCTGCCCAGGCTATCTTTGAACTGTGACCCTCATTTCTCAGCCTCTTGAGTAGTTAGGTTTACAGGCACACAAGCCACTGGTACCTGGTTTATGCAAACTTTGATAATCTTAGCGCCTGGGAAGCTGAGGCAGGAGAGTCAGCAGTTGAAGGCCAGCTTAGGCTACATTATGAGGTCTTGTTTAAAAAAAAATATCAAGGTCAGGGATGTAGCTCAGTGGTAGAACACTTGCCTAGCATGTGCAAGACACTGGGTTCCATGCCCCGCATAGTAGGCAGGTGGGAGGGTGAAGCCTTGTTAAATATATATGGAGCTGTTATAAGTGCCCTAAATACAAATCTACTATTACTGTAAATTGTTGCTCTGAAATGCATAGTATACTAACTCTATCTGAGGGCATTTTTGATTCTTTTGAACTGTACATTTATAGATCCTGATGGTTTAGTGAATACTAAATCCCTGTAATCAGTGTTTGGTTTCTTATCATGTATATTTGTATCATGAACAGACATAAATAGTAATAGAGTTTCTCAACTTTACTATTTAAAAGGAGCATGCTTTCATTCCATAAAGACTTCTGTAAGAGATGTGTGCGAGTACATGGTCCATGTCAAGCATGCTATAAGGGGTGTGTTAGTGCACATGGTCCATGTCCACAAGCATGCATACTTCATGGAGCTCTCTCTGCAGTAAACTACAAATGGGATGGTGGTCACTGAGTGCCTTGAGGCCCCACAGTGTGGTATCAGCTGCCTAGCTGCCTGTGGTGGTGGTGGTACTGGCACTAGAGTCCTGTCTTTGTTCAGGGCACTCTTGTTGTGGTCTGGTGCCACCACAGTGACACTAGCAACTACCCAGAAAATACGTTTCTACATTCAAGTTGACATGCATGTCATCTGTCATCCTGTTCATAATACAAATAGTCCTTCTGAAGTACTATGGAATAGAAAGTGTATCTTTGATCCTAGGAGAAAAGTAACAGCCACAGCTTTTTATTCATTTCATTCTACCCATAAAAGCAAATGCTTTACACTAAAATTCTTGTTTCTGTAACTCTGCAAAACCAAACTTACCTTTAATGGAGAAATCTCAGCAGTCTCCTTTTGCCTCTGCAACCTATACTTTATTGGGGGGGGGGGCTTTAGCGCATTCCTGAAACTATACAGTACTCCATTGTGTGGAGGTTTAAGAAGTTAAGTACAAGCCATTTCAAAAATCAGCAGTGATTGACAAATGCAGTGATTTTGCCAACTCTGCAATAAAGCCAACTTACTATAATGCTGACTTTTTTTTTTGTAAAGATACTATACAGAGGGTTACAGTTACATGAGTAAGGTAATGAGTACACTTCCTATTGAGCATTGTTACCCCTCCATTGTTTTCCCCTTACTATCCCTTCCCTCCCTACCTTCCCAGAGGTTTTTATTCTTTAATTGTGATTAAGTGATTACATAATTTCCCAAATTTCACAGTATTGTGGAATAATGATGCTTATTTAAAGTCACAAGTTCATTCTAACTTTCCTGGAGCAAATTGTCTATCACGGTCTATAACATATAACCGTGTACATATATACACCATACTTGTGATCAGCAGCATGGGGATATTTAGTAGTGGTTCGACCAGATGAGTGGGAGTTCTTTGTTTCTTAAGTCCTGTTAATTTTGTCATATCACCTAACATTTTGGATTTAACATCCACTTATCAGGGAGACCATGTACCATTTGTCTCTTTGCTCTTGGCTTACCTTGCTCAACATGATTCCTTCTAGCTCCATCCATTTCCCTACAAATGCCTTTATTTTGTCATTTCTAATGGCTGCATAATATTCCATTGTATAGATACCACAGTTTTTGGATCCATTCATCTGTGGTGGGGCATCTGGGTTGTTTCCATATCCTAGCTATTGTGAACAGTGCTTAATGCTGACTTTTTAAGAGATTTGATGAAGAAAACATGTCTTTGCCTTATAAGATTTTTCTTTCTTTCATTTTTTTGTTTGTTTTATTTTTTTGTTTTTGCCAGCCCTGGGTTTTAAACTTAGATCCTGGGCACTGCCCCTGAGCTTCTTTTGCTCAAGGCTAGCACTGTACCAGTAGAGCCACAGTGCCACTTTGGGCTTTTTCTGTTTATGTGTTACTGAGGAATTGAACCCAGGGCTTCATGCATGCTAGGCAAGCACTCTACCAGTAAGCTACATCCTCAGAACTCTAAGGTGTTCTTGATTTCTCCTTTTGGGGGAAGTTTGGTAATGCTGAGGATGGAACCCAGGGACTCGCATGAGCTCCAAAGCTTTAAACATTGGGACCTGGCCACAACTTTGGTGCCTGAATGTTAGGATTATTGAGAGAAGAAGGATAGCTACCCAGTCTCTGAGTTTCCTAGACTGGAGTGGAGGGCCAGAACCGCTGGTGAGTATTTTTCTGAAAACAGTGACCACGGTGCTTTCTGTTTGCAGTAGTGCTGGACAGGGCAGTGGAGGTGATGGAATGTAGACACTGTGTGCTTCTGAAGTACTCAGAGCTTATCCTAGGGCACTGGGTTTTGTTTTTGTACTTTTCCAGTGTGTTTTCCTTAGTCTTCCCTCCTGAGGACACAGCAGTAGAATCTGACTTGTCTTAGGAATGAACAAAGCAGGTGATAGAGTAATTTCTACTGCTTCTGGACAAACAGGTCATGCTTTCTTATACAGCTTATTCCACATTTAGAAAAAACTGCCCTTTATTCCTTGTGAGTAGAGCATCCCTGTTCAGCTTTCACTTACTGGAAGTCAAGCCTTGTTCTTTCCCTCTTCTCTCTCTGTTAGCACGGAAGCATGTAAAGTAATTGTAATTGAGGTAGATTGGGTCACATGAGTATTGGTTATTTAATAGAGAGGCACTTAAAACTTGCATCAACATTATCCTGTGAAGGACATTTAAGACCTGACACAATATCCTGCCAGCTGCCATCTTTCAATTTTCCAAATTTAACTTGATTTAAATGGAAGAGCATCTTTAGTACCACCCCCCCACACACACACACACTCCAGATTGGACACTAATTAGTATAAATGTTCTTAGTCTCAGCTGGATACTGGTGGCTACACCTGTAATCCTAGCTACTTAGGAGGCCGAGATCTGGGAATCATATTCAAAGTCAACCTGGGCAGCAAAGTCTATGAGACTCTTAATCTCTGATTAGCCAACAAAAAGCTGGAAATGGAGCTATGGCTCAAGTGGTATTGTGCTTCCTTGAGTAAAAAAGCTCAGGGTCAGCACCCAAGCCCTGAGTTCAAGTCCCAGGATTGGCACCAAAAAATGCTGTTGGTCTCTAGGCACCTTGTTAGTTTTGTCCACATTCTCACAGATGCCTCTGTGGCAATTCCAGCTGTATAGACCTGTGCAAGCTGCAGTGGCCATGATTTCCCTTGGGGGTGTGCTTTAAGGCCGCCCACCATACCATACCTACCTTCACTTTCTGGTTAGCTTAATTTGCATTGTTGTTGAAATTGCCTTCTGTTTCAACCAAGTTTGTTTACTAAGAATATCAAGTAATTTTCTGAGCATTCCTCTTGTTTCTATGCCATTGTTTGATCTATAGAAACATAGAGTGGCTGATATTCAAAATATGAAAAATGTGCCATTTAATACTTTCAAATGCCATCAATCTGGTCGTCCCCATGTTAGATCTTTGATTCTAACAATTCAGACCCATTCTGACATTGCCTATACAAAGTTGGCTTTAAACTCAATAGATTTAAGTACCCAGTTCCTAGTCTGTCCTCACTTTAGCTGCCAGCTACTTGTCCCAGGGCCCTCTGCTCTCCCCCCTCCTTCCCCCCCCCCCCCCCGCTCCTGACAGACTTAGCTACAAATTCAGGGTTCCCATGACCTTCAACTTGGGGGTGGCAGGTGAAGATGTACATAGGGCATGGTATGAAGAAGAGTACACAGGCTGGGAAGGTGGCTCAGTGGTAGAGTGTTTGCCTTGCATACATGAGGCCCTGGGTTCAATTCCTCAACACTACATAAGCAGAAAAAGCCGGAAACAGAGCTGTGGCTCAAGTGTTAAGAGTGCTAACCTTGAGCTGAAGAGCTGAGAGACAGAGCTCAGGCCCAGAGTTCAGGCCCCACTACTGACAAAAAAAAGAAGAAGAAGAAGAAGAGCACAGGCCTGCCTACTCCCAGCACCTTTGGGTCTGGACAACTTGGGAACTTCCTAAACCCCATTTTTAGGAGATTTAAAGATTACATAGTCACAATCACTGATGACCACAATCTCTAGTCCTTTTCTGCCCCCAGAGATCCAGGCATGGGCCTAAAAGCTGGTTTTCTAATCAAGGTGTGGTCTTTCTGGTGACCAGTCCTACCCTGAGCTGCCTAGGGGCCCCTCCAGGAGGTACCTTAATGACCATAATTACTTAGTTGCTTTAATTACTCTAATTAATGAATGGCACCCAGGGGTCTCATCTTAGGAACCAGGCACAAAGCCTAAATGTATGACTTTTCATTATACATCTGAATAATCCTGATAATTTATTAAAAATTATTTTTAATAGGCTAAACAAGGAAATAATGCTAAGTAGCCATTAAAATGGTTCTGTGTGTGTGTGTGTGTGTGTGTGTGTGTGTATATATATATATATATATATACACACACACACACAGATGTTTCTGTACCTACTTTGACCTTGATTTGCTAATTTGGGAACTTTGACAATTGGCATCTCCACCAAAAGACACACACAGTACTAGGCAGACTACAGCGTGAATGGGTTGTGTTCCAAACATTGGCTGTTTGAAATTCTGACCACATTTTCCTAAAGAAACCATGTTTTAAACACTGTGGGCTCAAGTCAGCCTAGAATAGCCTTCACTTTACTCATAGAATTCTTGGAGTATATGTAGTACTTTCACATAACTTCCGTTTAAAATAATTTTATGAACATCAGCATTTGAATTCTAATTAGAGACCCTAAACCAAAAAAGTGGGAAGCCCAGCAAATTTTTTTTCTTTTATACCTTTTCCTCTTCTGTGTGTGAGTTTACAGATAATCCAAACACACTGACAGATGTGTGGCTTTTCCCCACTGCAGTCACTGGGGGTCAAAAACATTGGTGCCTCTCTGGATAAAATGCATCCTTTGCCCAGTCACCTAATTACCATCTATTACCATTTTAGGTTGAGTTCTCCTACCCACCCCTGGTTCCAGGAGGTGAGCATGACAGTCACACTCTACCTGAAGAATGGAAGTACCTGCCTTTTCTTGCCCTACCTGACGGTGCGCACAACTACCAGGAAGGTATGTGATGCAGCCACACTTGAGCAATGAGTAGGCGCCAAGACATCTCAAAGATTTTAAAAACTAAGGTAAATGAAAATCTTTGGGCCTAGATGACTTAGGAAATCTATATGTATTGTTTGGAGATAACTCGTCATATACTACAGAACCCACCAGGCTTACATGGGCCGTGCTGTTGATCCTTGGCAAGGCAAGTGACTAGCCAGCATACATGGGGCTTCTTTCCATGGGTTACATGCACCAGCCACACATGCTTGAAGCTCCAGTGTTAGGTTCACTCTTCATTTCCTACCTGGGAACAGCCAGGGTCTGCTGTCGCCGTTGCTGCCCCAGTGACCTGCCCACTAGATTGCATGCTTGCATGGAGAGCAAAGGTAAGCTCAGTACCCCGTCTCCCACCACCCTAGGAATGAAAGACACAATTTTACCATGGTGTTGGAGGCTCACCCAAAATACCAGATTAAGCTTGGTTTGATTACTTGTTTTCCTGATAAAGTATTTAATCATTTCCTTATTAAATGAATCAAATGTGTACCTTTATGTACAGGATTTATAATCTCAGATATCTTTTATCTTTTTAGTTTTTTATTGTAGAACTTTTCAAATATGTGAAAAAGTTGAATTAGGATTATAGGAAATACTTTACAATCATATATTTGTGTTCTATGTACAGTTGTATTTTTGTTTTGGTGGTACTGGGGTTTGAACTCGGGGGCTTTTGCTTGCTTGGCAGGAGCTCTACCACTTGAGCTATGCCCCCAGGCCATCTATACAGTTCTGTATTTACTATTTTATTTATTTATTTATTTTTGGTCCGGTCGTGGGGCCTGAACTCTGGGCCTGGGCACTGTCCCTCAGCTCTTCAGTTCAAGGCTAGCACTCTACCACTTGAGCCACAGAGCCACTTCCGGCTTTTGCTTATGTGGTGCTAAGGAATCGAACCCAGGGGCCTCATGCATGCAAGGCAAGCGCTCTACCACTGAGCCACCTTCCCAGCCCATATATTTACTATTTTAAAGTCAATTGCAAACAGCAACAGACACTTGACCTCTAAATTTTTAATTCTACATAATCTAAGAATAAGGTCACTCCTCAGCATAACATCTAATTTCATCATCATGGCTAAATGATTTGACAGTAATTCTACAGTACTGTCTCACATCCCATCTTTGTTCAAATTTCCCCAGTTGCCCCCAAAATTTCTTGGATCAACTCAAGATTCACACTTTGCCATTGGTTTTTATTATTTGTTTCTTGTGTTTCTTTGTTAATTTATTCTGGGCTTGAACTCAGGTCCTGGGCACTGTCCCTGGGCTTTTTTTTGGGAGGGGGTGGGGTCCGGTCATGGGGCCTGAACTCTGAGCCTGGGCACTGTTCCTCAGCTTTTAAGCTCAAGGCTAGTGCTCTACCACTTGAGCCACAGCGCCACTTCCGGCTTTTTCTTTTTTTGCTTATGTGGTACTGAGGAATTGAACCTAGGGCCTCAGACATACAAGGCAAGTGCTCTACCACTGAGCCACCTTCCCAGCCCTCCCTGGGCTTTTTTGCTCAAGGCTAGTGCTCTACCACTTGAGTCACAGCACTTCTAGCTTTTTGATGATTAATTAGAGATAAGAGTCTCATGGGGGCTGGGAAGGTGGCTCAGTGGTAGAGCGCTTGCCTTGCATGCCTAAGGCCCTGGGACCAATTCCTCAGCACCATATAAGCAAAAAGAAAAAAGCCGGAAGTGGCGCTGTGGCTCAAGTGGTAGAGTGCTAGCCTTGAGCTGAAGAGCTGAGGGACAGTGCCCAGGCCCAGAGTTCAGGCCCCACGACCGGACCCCCCCAAAAAAATAAGAAAATAATTTTTTTAAAAAAGAGTCTCATGGACTTTTCTGCCTAAGCTGGCTTTGTACCGCAGTCCTCAGATTTCAGCTCCTTAGTAAGTAGGATTACAGATATGAGCCAGTAGTGCCCAGCTCTCTTCTTGCTTTTAATCTAGAGCAGTCTCTCTACAGAGCGTTTTGTGAAGAGTATACTCTCAAGGCACTGTGTGGAATTCTGGGAGGTTGCAATAAGTATGGCATGGGTCCCTGTTGTCTCACCACTTTGTGTTAGTGACTGCATTTTGAAGATTTGTGTTTACAAATAAGGTAACCCACCTTAGGACTTTTACTTCCCATGTGTCTTTTAGATACTGTGTTCTTTCACTTGCCACCCAGAAATGGAAGTGGAACCACGGTGTACGGCGTCTCCTGCTATCGACAAATTGAAGCCAAGGTACAGTGGTTGTGGTCAGCAGCAACAGAACAGATGCTGAACACAGACTTTATCTTCCATGTGATACCTGGATGTTTCAGGGTTGTTTTTTGTTGTTGTTGTTGTTGGTCATGGGGCTTAAACTCTGAACCCGGGTGCTATTCCTGAGCTCTTCAGCTCAAGGGTCAACTACTTGAGCCACAGCACCACTTCTGGTGTTCTGGTGGTTTATTGGAGATAAGAATCTCATGGACTTTGCTGCCCTAGCTGCTTTGAACTGTGATCCTCAGATCTCAGCCTCCTGAGTTGCTAGGATTACAGGCATGAGCCACCAGCACCCAGCTCAGGGTTGCTTTTTATTGGTTTGTCAGCACACATTAACAGTGCAAGGGAGTCTCAGTGTGCTGAGTAAATGTGGAACAAATTCACCCTCTATTCCTACAATCCTCCTCGATTACATTCCCACAATCCGTCTCCTGCTCTCCTTTTCAGACAGAATTTAGTGGGTTTCACTATACTGTTTTCGGGTGGATATGAGTGTATGTGTGTAGCATACTTCAGTCCTCCTCCCAGATGCTTAGACTTTATAAATACTTTATAAAACTATTACTCCAATAGTACCAATTTATTACCAGTGTCTTTATAAACTGGCAAAGGTGGTTACAATTATGCTGTTGTATGTTTTGTATACACCATTGTCAGATCATGATACCAGATTATCCATTTTTCACTGAAGTATTATAGTTAAGTTTCATAATTCTTTAAATTTTCTGTTTCTAGTGTTTGATGCTATTGTTAGCTTTCCATTACTGTAACAGAATACTGAGATAATCAGTGTATAAGAAGGAAAGGTTTATTTTGGTTCAGTGATTTCAGAGGTTGTAGCCCATAATCACTTGACCCCATTGTGTTGAAGCAGAGCATGTGGAGCTGCCAATCTAATGAGGGCCAAGAAGCAGAGAGATGGGTGGGAAGGGACATAGTTCCAAGAGCTCCTGTAAGGGACCAGGTCCTCTGACCTCATTTCCTACCCCCACTGGCATCACTTTTGCCTGGTAGGTCACATCCCTGCTGACCATACTTCAGATCCTCCACTGACCTCACTTCCGCACTCTAGGCCCTACCTCCTAAAGGTTCATTACCTTCCAGTAGCTCCATAGGCTGGTGACCAGGCCTTTAGCACCTGGACCAATAGAAAATTCCATAGATTGATTAAACTCAGTAGGGTTTAAATAAAATACTATTCCTGCATTGGGCAGCTCCCAGAACCACAGTAGGTTCTGAAAATTGCAGCCAACAGCATGGTCATAGCATTCAGTAAGTGTTTTGACTTTCTCAATAAGCAAGCTTACGTATTTAACTGGATGCAAGAAATTGCTTCTATTTATTGTTTTCCTGTTGGAAGTACTTTGTGAATAGTGCTGTGGAATACTTCTGATAATAACTATTTTTCATAATAGGCATTGAAAGTAAGGCAAGCCGACATCACCAGAGAGACGGTTCAGAAAAGTGTGTGTGTTTTAAGCAAGCTGGTAAGAGGCTCATAACTTGTGTGCAGATGTGTTGACATTCATGGTAGAGTCTCATTGAGGATGAGGCATGAGCATAGAAGGGATTTATTTTATTTATTTATTTTTGGTTAGTCATGTGGCTTCAACTCTGGGCCTGGACGCTGTCTTTCAGCTCTTCATCTCAAGGCTAGTGCTGTACCACTTGAGCCACAGCACCACTTCTGGTTTTCTGGTGGTTTAATTGGAGATAAGAGTCTCATGGACTTTTCTGCCTGGGTTGGCTTTGGACCATGATCCTCAGATCTCAGCTTCCTGAGTAGCTAGGATTACAACAGTGAGCCACCGGCACCCAGCTAGAAGGGATTTATGAGAGCCACTTGTTGAAATTAGTCAGGGCTTACTACTTGTGTGCTTGCCTTTTTGCTTCCTTTGTGTTCCCACACTTGTACTCTCATTTGTTCCTCAACGGAAGACATGAGAGGCGGGGAGGAGAGTAAGGGGTTTGAGGAGCTGTTGGGGAGGAAATTGACACTTGACCAAAATGAGGGAGCTAATAGATTTCACTCAGTCATTTTTGTTTTGTTTCTGTCTTTGGATGAGTAATGAATAATGAGTAATGAGAATCAGTAATGAATACAATTTTTCAGTGATCTTTGCATCTTATAAAAGACATACACATGAGAAAACATTAAAAAAGGCGGCTAAAAAAAACGATGCGAATCGTAGAAGAGGGTACTAAGTAGAATTGATTTGATACTAAGGGAATAGCTTTGTTCAAGTATACTAAAAATCCTCATGGTACCGGACACAGACTAGTTGTTTTGAGGCTCCACAGAGAAAAGGAAAAGAAAGTGAACTTCACTTCATTGTGAGCATTCAGTTATATGATTCAGGTAGATGCGTGCAGAATGAGGATAATTGAAATCAGGTGCTGAGAGCTGTGTATGTGTGCGAGCTGTGTGCCCTGTGCCCCGCAGTGCCTCGGCTGTAAGGGTGGCACTGTCTGGTTGTGCACACATTCAGCTCCATGAGCAGGTGGGCTGGAGATAGAGTCAGGTATAATTTTCTCAGAATAAAGTGAGGAGGCTTCTTTGTGGTTATTTACTCCCATCAACCTTACAGCACCTTTCTCTTTTCTTTAAGCCTCTCTATGGCTTACTCCAAGCAAAACTTCAACTCATTACACATGCCTATTTTGAAGAAAAGGATTTTTCCCAGATTTCCATCCTAAAGGTAAACTTTCTATCTCTCTGAAAACGTGTCCATCTGAAGGCAGGGTCAGTAGTCTATGAAGCACTGTCATTTATTAGCTTAAGAAAGACGTCCAGAAGGCTGGGAAGGTGGCTCAGTGGTAGAGCACTTGCCTTGCATGCATGAAGCCCTGGGTTCGATTCCTCAGCACCACATAAGCAAAAAGAAAAAAACAGGAAGTGGCGCTGTGGCTCAAGTGGTAGAGCGCTAGCCTTGAGCTGAAGACCTGAGGGACAGCGCCCAGGCCCAGAGTTCAGGCCCCACGACCGAACTCAAAAAAGAAAAAAAAAAGACATTCCATCTGCAATAAAACATTGAAGGATCAGGATTTCTTCATAGTACATACGATGTCTCACCAAAAAGAATAATGACTGTAAGTAACTGCATAGATGTTTTTCTATGGCATAGCTTTTGTAAGTTTGCTTATCAATAAACACCACAGTACATTCATAAGTCAGGCTGTGGCCCCTAGGTCCAATGTTTAATTGAAGATGGATAATGCCTTTCTCAAGGTTCATGCAGGCACAGATACAGGTCTCCTGGACACCAGGGAGAGTGAGACAGTAATTGGGTAGGGAGGCAGAGGGACTTACTCTGAACTTCCTACTCCCATGTGGTGACTCAGGCTGTACAATGAGGAGAGAGCAAGGAGAGGGAAAGAGGAGAGAGAAAGACATTGTAACATCCACAGTTGGTGTCCAGTTCTCTTTCGCAGTTGCTCTGTATGGAAGAGACCTAGTGCTAAAAACTGGCAGGTTTCTGGAGATATCTTGATGGTTTCTAAACTTAGTATCTGTCAGAATAAGCTGCCCAACTTTTTCCGGCAATCCTATGTCTGGGGGTGACCTTGAGCTCTGATAACCATGTGCCTGGGGGTGATGGTGAGCTCTGACAACCGTGTCCCCTAGGAGCTCTATGAACACATGAACAGCTCCTTGGGCGGGACCTCGCTGGAAGGATCCCAAGTATATCTCGGTAAGTCCCTTCTACACGTCATATAGGGGAAGCTGCCTCCTAATGCACATGGGGCCGGCCCTGTTGGTGGGCATATGATAGGGCACATAAAAATTTTGATATTTGCATGTCCTCTGTGTACAATCAGGGTTTTTCAGTGTTAGCTGCTGCTGCTGCTTCAGCCAGCTTCTTAGCCAGTGTTTGCACTCATGGCAGAGTTCACAGCTTTTCCTAGGTACACATGCACTTACAAAATTAAATAGATGAAGTCAGTTTGTCAGTCAGTCACCCCCACCATATATCTAGGTTTCCATCTCCATACTCGGCTCAGCTGCTGGTTTCAAACTCCCTCCCCTCCAGACCCAGAGTCCTGTTGGACAGCTCTGCTTCTGAGCAAGTGTGTATTTTGACAAATATTTGAATATTCGTGTGCTCCCACTTGCTTTGTTAACCCTCGCTTTCTAACTAACTTTCCACAAAAACTGTAGAATTCAGTCACAGATTAGCTTTGCATTACTGTTACAGGTCTGTCCCCTCGAGATCTGGTCCTTCATTTTCGACACAAGGTAGGATTCCTTCTTTAATTTATAGTGTGCTAAATGCTATGTCTTTGGTATTGTCTGGGCATGTGTTTGCTACTACTGGAGTTTCTCAAAAAAGGGATTTATACTTGGTAGGCAAACACTTTCCCTGCTTGAGCCACACCTCCAGCCCTTTTTGCTGGTATTATTTTTCAGATTGGAGCTCACTTTTTATCCAGGCTGGCTCAGATAGCAGTCCCCTCTTTTTGCTTCCCATATTGCTGAGGAGCTGAGGTGACAGGCGCATACCACCATGCCCAGCTGCTTTTGAGATAGGATTTTGCTAACTTTTTGCTTGGGACTGCCCTGAAACCTTGATCCTCTGGTTCTCTGCTGTTGGGTGTTTACAGACATGAGTCACTGCATTCATCTGAGACACCATTCTTACTGCATTTCTTTTATTGACAGATGCAATGTGCTATATAAGATTCAGATTCGTGCATAACTATTTTAGATCTTTGAGGACTGGTGCTTGGCCTTAGAGTCATACAAAGTTGAAACTGTCAGGAATGTTTGTATCATAGACATTTTTAAAAGACTACAAAACTGTCTATTCTAGCAGGGTAGATTTGTGTTTTTCTAGTGTCTGAAATTTCAGCTATGCTTAGATCAAAGTGGGGAAGAACATGTTTTGATTTGCTGAATATTGCTCTGAGAATGGAACATTTTCTGGCAAAATAGCTGTCCTTTACCTTTCCAATCTTGTATTCTGTTTTTGGCTATGGGGATTATGATCTTGGTTATTAAAGCAGATGTTGTCTGAGACATGTATTCATTTCCCAAATGTGTATCAAAAACCTGAGGTTCAATGCCCTGCACCCTTGCCCTTTAAGATACTTGCAAAAATTTCAGGCAAAAATTCCTCCATGCCTTCCACCAAAGATAATTTGCTTCAAGATTTGCATGATTCTTACATTTTTAAGGGGGCACAATTATTATTAATTTCTTGGTATAAATCCATAATGTATCATACGGTTTTAATTTACTCCAATTAGTTCGGTTAGATGGCACATGGCTGTATTTAAGAAGGGGACACAGGACTACAATGTCTAATTTTAATACATTGTTCTTTCTTCAGGTCTTAATCCTGTTTAAACTAATTCTTCTTGAGAAAAAGGTATGATACAAAAGGATAAAGAGCTGTGTGCTGGTGGCTCACATCTATATTCCTACCTACTCAGGAAGCTAAGATCTGAGGATTGTGGTTCAAAGCTAGCCTGGGCAGGAATGTCTATGAGACTGTCATCTCCAGTTAACTACCAGAAAACTGGAAGTGGTGTTACGGGTCAAAATGGTAGAGCACTAACCTTGAGTGAAAGAGCTAAAGGACAGTGCCCAGGCCCTGAGTTCAAGCCCCATGACTGACCAAAATAAATACATAAATAAAAAATAAAGAGATTAATGGAAGGCTGCTATAGTGTTTACCTTTTATTAACATTTTTATAGAAATTAATAAAATATTTAGGTATTTTTTGCTTATGAAACTGGTGACCTGGAGCATGTGTTCTGAGTGCTACTGCTGTCCACGTTTGAATGTTGGACACATATTCACTCCATCATCAGGATCGTTTTGGATATAGGTAACAGAGCTCCAAGGTTAAGCTAACTTGACTTTAAAGCAAGTGCCTGGCCCATGCAGACTTCAGGCTTGGCCGACTCAATGGTCATGGTGAGTTAGTCACTAAGCACCTGGATTTCCCCTCTCTCCTGTGCAGTGCCCCATCCAACTTTCTCTGGGGCTCCATTTCCCTGGTAGCACAGGAACTAATCTGCTTCTTGCTTCTCAGTCCCAATTGGTGGGAAACCACTTGATATGAATTCTTCACTCCAGTTGGTTTGGCTTGTCAGGCTGTGGGTCTAGCCCTGCCTGCACTTGTTTCCTGGTCTGCCTTGCCCCTGAGTCTTTGCATGCATTTCTCAGACCTTGTAAGCAGGCATGTCCTCCAGAGTTAGTTATATTCAGTAAAAATCTCAGCTGTAGAGACTGGGGAAGGGCTGGATGCACTCTGTGCTATAGGAAGTTGAGCCACAGATGAGCTTACGGTTCTCCATGCTCTGTTCAAGCTCAGCAGTCCCCTGCAGTATCCCAGCATTGCCGGTCCCCCAGGGTCAGAAAGCTCTGTCACTGTGCACTTGCTTTATTTTGTACTCTGTGACACTGGGACTCTTTAAAGAATCCAGATTTGGATTAGAGTTGTTTCATATTAAACATTTTAATAAGAATGTTACTCAGGTGAAGGGCTCCTTGGTCATGTTGGAAGGCTCATAGTTATGTGGACAGCTGGTAATAATTCGCAGTTTGGTGGATTGGTTCAGGCGGTGTCCCACCTCATGGGTGCCAGGGATAAGGGATAAATCTAACACACTGAGTAAATACCCTATGCCAAACACTTCCATGGTCATTTTAGTATCAAGTGTTTTCTGTCAGTGCTTGTACACCAGTTAGCTATGATCCTTCTGCAGAGAGCTCAACCCCTACCCCTTTTAGTAGCATTCAGGCTTCATGGATTTTCTAATTAATTTCGGTTGACTCCATTTCAGGTTCTTTTTTATATTTCTCCAGTGAACAAGTTGGTGGGGGCGCTGATGACTGTGTTATCCCTCTTCCCAGGTAAGAGGACTGTGGTTTCCCATCTACTCTTCATTACACTTGGCTGTAATAAGAACAATCAAAAGATAAGTGTTAGGGTTAGTCTTCGTATTTTTACGTGACATTTTCCTTTGGGAATAGGTTTTCTTTTTTGTCTGAGTTTTCCTTCATTTCTTTAAGGTTTTTTTTTCTTTTTATAAATGAATACAATAATAACTTTTTGTTTTCTTGGTCTTATTGGCAGTACTGGGCCTTGAACTAGGCAGACCCACATTACCTTGAGCCTTGCTGCCTCCAGCTTCTGTTGGCATTGGTTATTTTTAAATCAGGGGCTTGCCTAGTGCCTGGACTGCAGTCTTCCCACTTGTGCCTCTCCAGGAGGCTGGGGTGACAGGTGCACACACAGTGCACACCGTTCCAACACCATGCTTCCCCAAAGCTTGAGTAACAGGTGCACACTACCATGCTCAACTGTTGTTGAGATCGAGTTTCCTAAACTGCATTCCCCAGAACTCAGCCTCTGAGTAGCTGGGATTCCAGGATTGTGCAGTGCCTGGCACAGGCACAGCCTTCAAAACCTTTAAATGTAGGAGCATTCTGCTGCATGAAACTGCACAGTTCTAGTCTTTCCTGTTTTAAACACAGCTCTAATCTTACGTGTTATTATCTGTTATAAACCATGCGGATCTCCACCCCTGCGTGTTCTAGGCATGATTGAGCATGGACTTGGTGACTGCTCTCAGTATAGACCCCGGAAGAGCGTGTCAGAAGAGGCAGGACTGCAGGAGAGCAGGACTCCAGTGGATGACTCCCTCTCTGAGCCTGCTTCTGAAACTTCCAGTGCTAATGTGAAGATGGAGGTGAGCAGCAGCCACAGAGGAGATGCAGCCCTCACCTCTGAAAAGCCTCTGTTCCCAGTAGATGACAAGGGACAGGAAGGATCCAGTGCCCAGCAGTACTTGAAGCCCCCCTCCCGCCTGTCTCCAGAATCTTCAGAAAGTGACTGGGAGACGCTAGATCCCAGCGTCCTAGAGGACTTGAAAGAAAGGGGGCCAGTAGAACCCGACCTCACAGACTCGCTTCCTAAAGACTTGGTGCCCTCAGACAGCCCCCCGATTACTGTCCAGCCGCAGGCCCACACTGGCCAAGTGGTCCTGATGCCAGGACTCATTTCAGGGTTGGAAGAGGACCAGTATGGCATGCCCCTGGCCATCTTCACAAAGGTAGGATGGGTGGCTGGGTAGCTCAGTGCTGAAGGCCATCGGGTCTCAAAAGTGTTTTTTTTTGCTTGTGCTTTAATCATTTATTTAATCATTTTGAATCTTATTATTTTTATTTTTATTGTTATTATAAAGGTGATATGCAGAAGGGTTACAGTTACATAAATCAGGTAGTTTTTCTTAAAAATGTCTGGGGCAGCTGGGCACTGGTGGTTCATGCCTGTAATCCTAGCTACTCAGAAGACTGAGATCTGAGGATCGCGGTTCAAAGCCAGCCCAGGCAGGAGAGACTGTGAGACTCCCATCTCCAATAAACCACCAGAAAACCGGAAGTGGCACTGTAGCTCAAGTGGTAGAGCGCTCGCCTTGAGCTGAAGAGCTGAAGGACAGCACCCAGGCCCAGAGTTCAAGCCCCATGACCGACAAAAAAAAAAAAAAATGTCTGGGGCAGCACCGCTTCTGCCTGGAGTGCAGGTGAAAGGTTCTGTCAGGTGCCGTGAGGTGCCATGAGGAGCTGAGGGCCTTGGTATGTATGAAGGCAGCAAGTCTCCAGGTCTCCTTTTAAGTACATAAGTTAAATCAAGGAAGTCCAGAGTCCTGATGGCACTTATGAATGTATAGTACACATTACCTTGGTAGCCCCACCGGCCAGGAGATGGAGGCAGGGCATCCATGAGCCCCAGACAACTCAGCAAATCACACAGATCCTGTGTCTCAGGAAATCACATTGTAATGTCATTATACGTAGGGAGCTGTGATAGATAAGACATTTTCTGGAAGCTACAATTTTGGGGCCTTTTTTGTTTTCGTTGTTTATTCTATCCAGGAAAAACTGTTGTAGTGTTATTTGCAAGTTATTTTTGAACATGGAACGGAAAAAAAATTCCATTTTGTTCTTTTACCATAGACAAGGAGCACTAACAGGCGCAAATGAAGCCATGTGGAAATGCATTTCATGTCTTGTCAATCAAGCTTGCTTAGCAGAATGTTGGGAGTCGTGTACTTGATGCTGAATGTTGTTGAGCTCTATTTCCAACTTACCTTTTGTCTTTCTTTTCCCTCTCCCCTTTATCCTAACATGTTCTGCATGTGTATGTGTATGTATACAGGTATATATGTGAATGTACATGTCCCTCAGTATGTATGTCTTTTAGGTGCGGCTTTTTGAGTGTGGTTCATCTCAACATGATGCTCTCTAGTTCCATACATTTTTCTGCAAAGGACATGATTTCATTTTGCTTATGGCTGTGTAATAATCTGTGTGTGTGTGTGTGTGTGTGTGTGTGTGTGTGTGTGTGTCAAAATCTCTTGGGAAGGGCTGGGAAGGTGGCTCAGTGGTAGAGCGCTTGCCTTGCGTGCATGAGGCCCTGGGTTCGATTCCTCAGTGTGTGTGTGTGTGTGTGTGTGTGTCAAAATCTCTTGGGAAGGGCTGGGAAGGTGGCTCAGTGGTAGAGCGCTTGTCTTGCGTGCATGAGGCCCTGAGTTTGATTCCTCAGCACCACATAAGCAAAAAGAAAAAAGCAGGAAGTGGCACTGTGGCTCAAGTGGCACTAGCCTTGAGCTGAAGAGCTGAGGGACAGCGCCCAGGCCTAGAGTTCAGGCCCCACGATCGGACCCCCTCCCCTAAAAAAAAAATCTCTTGGGAAGCAAGCAGTAATGTTTTGGATTTGGATTTGGTTTTAGTTGTTGGTATGGGGTTTTGTGCATACTCCAGTGCCTCTGAGGTTTACAGACTCACTAATAACTTCCAAGGCAGTGTTGTTTGAAATAAAACCCACAACTACTGCCATTCAATTTTGCTTTATCTGTTGGTAGCAAATTGTCTAGACGTATCTTTACCTTTGTTTCTGTTTTTTGGCTGGTCCTGCAGCTTGAACTCTGGGCCTGGGTTCTGTCCCTGAGCTTCTTTGGCACAAGGCTAGAAATCTTCCACTTTAGCCACAGCACCACTTCTGGCTTTCTGGCTTCGAACCTCGATCCTCATATCTCAGCTTCCAAGTAGCTAGGATTACAGGTGTGAGCCATCGGCACCTGGCTCCTTTACCTGACTTTTTGTAGTAGGGAAATAAAATATTGTGGTGCTTTGCCATCCTAATAATGGTATTTTGGTGATCATGTGCAAGCGCATGTTTGAAAGAAAATTTTTTGGCTGTACTGGGTTTTAATCGGTTTGAACCAAAGGCCTTTGTACTTCCTAGGTAGGAGCTATATCACTTTAGCCACACTTGCAGCCCTTTTATCGTAGTTACTTTTCATATATTCTCACATTTATAGCCACGTTGACCAGGACCATGATCCTGTTTAGACTTTCCTGTTTGTCTGGGATGACATATCTACCACATCAAGCCCAGATTTTTTTGTTGATGATGAGTCTGTTATTGTTTTGCCTGTGCTGGCCTCTAACTTCGGGTTCTCCAGATCTCTGCCTCCTCCAAAATAGTTAGTATTATAGTGTGAGTCTGTAATAGGACTCACTGGTGTTTCTAGGGGCAGGCAGGGAAGGCTGGGCAATGTTCTCTTCCTTTCTTACCATGTCCTCTGCCTGCAGGGTTACCTGTGCCTGCCTTACATGGCTTTGCAGCAGCATCACCTTCTCTCTGATGTCACCGTGCGCGGATTCGTTGCTGGAGCCACTAACATTCTTTTTCGACAACAGAAACACCTCAGCGATGCCGTGGTGGAAGTAGGTTGTGTCTGGTGTTCTGGCACTGATGGGCCCTGCCCCTTCCTCAGCTGCTTCCATAAGGCACAATGATAGCCCTGTAAAGGGCACCCTCAGCTTCACATGTGGCATGAGACCCCGGAAGATGGGCAAACGTACTCGTGCAGAGGCTGAGGTCAGAGGTCAAGTCAGTGCCAGGAGAGCAAACAGCCAGTACATGTGTGAGCCAGCGCAGCTTCCTGTCAGCCACAAGTCACCAAAACACATTTCCTGTGTGAGTTCCTCCTCCTAGTCCATGTAGCATGTGCCTAAAGTAAGAAAGAAGCCAAGAATAGGTATTTGGTCTTATCATTACACAAGAAGTTCAAACCATCTAGTCAATTTTACAGTTCAAGGAGTCCTTTAAAAAGCAAAAACTGGGCCTGTGATCCTAACTACTCAAACAGCTGAGATCAGGACATCCCAAGCCAGCCTGGAAAAGTCAAAGAAATCCCATGTCTAGTTAACTAGCAAAATATTGGACTGGAGGCATGACTCAAATGGCAGAGCCCCAGCTGTGAGCAAACGTGCTGAGAAAGAGCACAGACCTGCAAGCCCTGTTCTGCAGAGAGAGAAAGAGACACAGACAGAGAGTCCTTGCTAAGGTTTTTGTAGGTCCTGACAGGAGGTACATGCTTTATGGGGAGATAGTTCCAGGTTATTTATTATGGTCTGAATTTGGAGGACAGTGTCTTTCCTTTCCAAGCCAGGAGGACACAGAACCAGAGCTGCTGTGGCTTGTAGGCAGGCTGGAGGGCTTAAGGGTATTTGCTAAATCTGTGGGCCTAGAGTGCAGCTGTGGGGTAGAGCACTGGCCCAGTGTCTGTCTCTAGCCTATGAAAGCAAACCCAGTTACAGCTAATATGTATTCATTGTATATCAAACATTACATAATAAAATGTTCCCCCAAATCCACACATTCCACAGGAAAAGTTAAGGTTGTTCATTTCAGGTGATTAAAGATTTTTATCATAAGCTGGGTGCCAGTGTCTCACCTATAATCCTAGCTACTTAGAAGGCTGAGATCTGAGGACAACAGTTCAAAGCCAGCTTGTGCAGGAAAGTCCATAAGACTCTTATCTCCAATAAACCACCAGAAAACCGGGAGTGGCACTGTGGCCCAAGTGGTAGAGTGCTCACCTTGAGCTGAAGAGATCAGAGACAGTGCCTGGGCTCAGAGTTCAAGTATCAAGATCGGCAAAAAAAAAAAATATATATATATATATATATCAAAATGGTGCATTTATGCATGTACTTTCTGCAAACAAAACGAGCATTTTTTGAATATACTGGACACAAGTGTAGGAGCCGGTTTCCTGAGTGTGGTTCTGTCCCTTGACCTGTCCCTTGCTGGCCTTAGTTACAATTCCTCTGACCAAGGACTGGGCCTGCTGACTTACCCCTCATCCTCACTTCCTGTAGGTAGAGGAGGCGCTTGTGCAGATCCATGACCCAGAGCTCAGGAAACTGCTGAGCCCAACCACGGCAGACCTGAGGTTCGCGGACCACCTGGTAAAGCATGTCACAGAGAACCGCGATGACGTTTTCCTGGATGGCACAGGCTGGGAGGGTGGCGACGAATGGATCCGGGCCCAGTTTGCAGTCTATCTTCATGCCCTGCTGGCTGCCACCCTGCAGCTAGGTGAGGTGCCCGTAGATACGTAGAGGTGCACGTTGTGGTTGCCCTGCACACAGAGACCGTCCTGAGCCTGCCCAAAGCCTTGGCTTTGCATCCATTTTTGGCATTTCTGTGGGCTGGGATGGTCCCAGGGCCTTGGACATGCTAGGCATGTGCTTGTCCCTGTGCTGATCCCAGCTCATGTTTTGTCAGGGCTTTGTTTTATGGTCTTTTTACAGAAATAGAGCCCTTTGAGCATATTGTACCAGTCTTGCCTTTTCTGGCTCTTAAGTAGAAACCTAAAACAAACACTGAGCCCTGCCTCAGGAGTCTTCACAGTGTGGCACCACAGAGGGCATGTCACCTGTCAGCCTTCATGGCCATGTACACAGTGAAGACCTCTGGAGAAAACAGTCACAAGCCACATTCCCCACTTGCTCCTGCTAAGAAATCCTTCCAAGAAATGGGCAAGATGGCTCCCCATAGAAAGATCTGGAAAGTAGCACTAGAGCTTTGCCCAAGCTTCACCACCTCAGGAGACTAGCAAATATCTAGCAAGTAGAATTGTTCTCCTCCAGGACTCCCTAGTCCTCCATCAGTGTTGGCTGGATGTCAATAAGATAGTCTAAAAGGGAGGCCCCAGTTCCTGTCACTGGACTTCATGAGTAACCCATTTATTTTCCTTTGTAAACTACTTTTCCAGGAGGCTGTAAGAACTAACTAACATTTTATTTGAAACATTTAACAGGGAGAAAGACCTTTTCTGGGAGCTGGGAATGTGGCTTAGTGGTAGAGTACTTGCCTAGCATGCATAAAATGCATAAAATGGGTTCAAGTCAGAAGTGGCTAAAGTGGTAGAGTGCTAGCCTTGAGCAAAAGCAGCTCAGGGACAGTGCCCAAGCTCTGAGTTCAAGCCCCAGGACTGGCAAAACAAAAAACAAACTTTTCTGAATACCTGAAATCTAATAATTCCTGCCATCTTTGCAACAATCCTGAAGGCAGTGTCTTGCCATGTCTATTTTATTTTTCTTTTATTTTTTAACAAGTTTCATTTTATCTTCTAGCGGTATTTAGGTTTGAACTCAAGGTCTAGGTTAGTTGGCAGTTGCTCTACCACTTGAGCCATGCCCCCATTCCGTTTTGCTTTTATTATTGTTCAAGTGTTTTACCTGAGCCAGCCTTGACCACTGGCTTCGTACTTAAGATTCCTACACATCTGGGATTACATTTGTGATCACCATGCCCGGCTTTTCCATTGAGATTGAGTTTCCCTAAGTTTTTGCTGGGGTAGGCCAGCCTTGAGCCACTGTCTTTCTGATTGCTACCTCTCTATAGTAGCTGGGATTGCAGGCATGTGCCACCTCTGGCTGGCATCCCCATTGTGCAGAAAACAGAATGAGACATAGGGAGTTTAAATAACTTATGACCCACTCCCCAATCTGGTGAGAGCCTGAGCTAGGGTCCAGCTCCAGTTTAATAAGTTGAGGCACTGTCAATGGAACTGTCTCCTACTGCTCCTTTCCCAGTAATAGAAAGTACTTAGATTTACCTTCAAAGCAAGCAACACAGCAAACCTGGTGGTATAGTCTATAATCCCCTTGGGACCATGGTAAGGATGGGGACTTCCAGGCCCACCCAGGCAAGCACACAGCTAGATCCTGTCTCAAAAACAGACAAAAAAGTAAACTACATACGTTTGACGTGGGACATGGTCTCATGGACCCATCTGCCAGAACTGCTCTGTGGCTCCCAACCATTGCCACAACTCAAAGTTGTTGTCTTGGAAGTCCTCGTGATTTTAAGTAGTTTGGACTGTGAAATGCTAGAAAAGTCTAGAACAATGTCCCAGAGGGTGCGACAATGTCCAAAGGAAAAGAAATTGGGCGAAAGAACCAATTTATTATATCTTGATAGAAAAATGACATTATAAAAAATACTCCTCTTTTCCATATGCATTGTTTAGTTTTTATTAATAAGTTATATAGTCTTCCATCATGGAAGGTGAACTCAGAAACATTTTGAAGTTCAAGGAACTTTGGAAAATGTCTGGCTCAACCCTGTTCTCTTCAGTTAGGAGGTGAAGTTCTGAGTGACTGACTTTCCAAAGTCCATGTATCTGCTTAGGATTTCTGGAGCCAGACCCAGGTGTCCTGACAGGTGGCAGGTGCTCAAACCAAGGACAGGAGCTCTGCCTGCCTCTGCTTGTCAGCCTGAGCCCCGTGGCTGCACAGCTCAACTCTGGCCAATATTTCCTCTGCAGATAATGAAAAGATGCTGTCGGATTACGGGGCAACCTTTGTCACTGCGTGGAGGAACACACACAACTACCGGGTGTGGAACAGCAACAGACACCCCGCACTCGCCGAGATCAATCCCAAGTAGGCACCAGGGAAGGGGGAGGGTGTACCCAGAGTGTCCCACACAAGTCCTACCCATCCCGCAACTATTAAGAACAGCCCTCTGTGGGTTGTAAAAAGGCTGCACAGCCTGAGATCTCCTTTTGTATGCAGTCTTTACACAAAAAGCATCCAACTTCTGTTTGGTGTATCCATGTGTGAGTGAATACCATGGAGGTGAACTGTTGAATGCATACACGCTAGAAACTTCTTTCCTAACTTAAAAGATAAAAATATTCATGTCGTAAGCATACACTATTGTTATTTAAATGTGACTCAGCTCAGTACTGACTTCCATGTTCATGTTTAGGGCTGACTAATGTGCCCTGTGCACATGCTCACACTTTTCCTAAACATGCACTCACCACACCTGGCAAAGCAGGCGCCTATGCTGACAAGTGGATGTAAATAAAACAGTACCAAATGGTACATGCCATTCTAGCAACACTAAAGAAAGGACCCAAGTTATCTCCCTCCTCGAGCGTAGGCCTATGATCCAAGACACTGGAGAGGGCCAGTGGGGACTGTTTCACAGGAGACATGGGGTGGGGGAGCAGTGCCAGAAAGCAGGGGCCTCCTGTTAGCCATGCAGCACTGCTCTGGTGCTTTTTCACTTCTGTCAGCACTACAGACTTCAGGGCAAGTCTTCCAGAGGCACAGCTGGAATGGGTTTGAAATCAGGGTCTGGGTGCTGTTCCTGAGCTCTTTCCATCAGGGCTAGCACTCTATTTTAACTTTGAGCAACAGTCCCATTCCTAGTTTTCTGGTGGTTAGTTGGAGGTAAGCGTTTCACACTTTCCTGCCCAGGCCAATCCTCAGATCTCAGCTTCCTGAGTAGCTAGGATTACAGGTGTGAGCCACCAGCTCTCAGCAAAGAGGCTACATTTTGAATTTCTTTTCTAACTACAAGGCTTATGCTAATCCACTAATTAAACTTTACCCATTTATAAGGTGTCTGGGACCATGTCCTAAATTGGTGATTCCCTGACTGTCCCACCCCAGACTCAGTGAAGTGGGAACAGAGGGCAGCTTTATCACAGCATCAACTTGTGTACCCATGCGGTTTTACAAGGAGGAAACAAGCTCCCATGAGTTTTCCAGTGGGTCTCAGCTCCAAGGTAACAGGAGCTATCTGGTAGATCACAGCTCTAGGCAGAGAGCTGTCACCCAGCCAGCTCTAACCCCACCTTGAGCACTTCTCCCCACCTGCTCAGCCAGGAGCTACTGGCAGTGAACCTGTGGCTATATGGTGAAGCCCCTAAGCCTAAGCTCACACTTTGTTTTACAGCCACCCATTCCAGGGGCAGTACTCCGTGGCGGACATGAAGTTAAGATTCTCTCAGTGAGTACCTGGAGGATATGGCCATGTGCAGAAGTTCTACACCTGCTGCTCACAGGAACCTTTTCCACCTGAGAACTTGACGCTTCTAGTAGCTCAGCAGTACATGCTACAGAGTTGAAGCTGCTGTGGGGAGGGCTGTGGTGTTCAGTGAGGTACTGTTAGCCAGCCAATCTATCTGCCTGTCTGTCCATCTGTCATGGACACTTGACCAGCCTTTCTTCACTTTTGACTAGCTCTGTTCTTTGCTATGTTCTGATGATCTGCATGCTTTAATCAATAAATTTACTCACAAATACTGAATAACAGTTTCTCAGTACTAGTTTGGGACAGTCACAGTATGTGGGGGTGGAGGGGTGTGCACGTGCAGGTGCGTGCAAGACTTGTCAGTTGTACTCACACTCACACTCCTTTCCTCTCCTCAGCTCTGTTCAGAACAGTGAGCGCGGCAAGAGAATTGGGAATGTCGTCGTCACAACCAGCCGAAACGTAGTGCAGACGGGAAAGGCTGTTGGTAAGGTGCCAGGCTGAGGCCTCCACACTGTGGTCCAGCTTCAGCAAGTAGAAAGTGGTGAGGTCTGTGTAACACACAATAGTAACAAGGTATATCAATCTCATTTCAAATGAACATTCTGAAGATTTCACTGAGTTCCTTTTCCCATTTCCCACCACTGCCCAAGGCCCCTGTGTGTAGCCAAGAATTCCAATAGAGTGGGCATTAGGAGGTGCTGTCTCTAAAGTAAGAAAATGAATGGCCAGTCATGAAGCTCATGACTATAATTCCAGTGGGAGAAGGAAATGGGAGGCACACCGATTCCAGGCCAGCCTGGGCTGCATAGGAAAAGAGAAGGTGAACACTACCAGTATTCGGAGAACAGAAAGATGAAGGAAGAATAACAGGAGTGGTGGCGGCCCTTGCTTATAATCAAGAGGCAAAGGTTGGGAGGATTGTGGCTTGAGGTCAGTTCAGGCAAACAGAGTTAGCAAAGTCATCTCAGCCAACAAGCTAAGCATGGTGACACATTATCTGTGCTCCCAGTTCTGTGGGAGACATAGGCAAAAGGCTAATGATCCAAGGCTAGCCTGTGCAAAAGTGTAAAATGCTATCTGAAAAATAAAGCAAAAGAGAATTGTGGCTCAAGAGGTAGAGCATCTCCCTACCATACACGAAGCCCTGAGTTTGAGTCTCAGTAATAACTAAATCAATAAGGTGACTAGTTATGTGTGTGTGTAAACACTTTTACATACGTAAGTGGATGTTCAGTAGGATCTGAGATTGAGGGACACAGATCTGTATGCTGTGCTGCAGCTGTGTGAATTCCACAAACTGTTGAGCTACAATAGAATTCCAACTTTCTAGAAGACATTCCCAAGGGAGGGGATTACTGTAAAGCTAGAAGTTTAGGAGCATCCATGTAAGTGGCCAGCTGTGGTTCCTACTGATCTCAAGATTGAAGGCATGGTCTGGGGTGTGGCTTGTAGAGCCAGGCCTGGTTTCCCTCTCCAGCACCACCAGAGTTCACCGTGGCATCTCTCTTCCTCCCCCAGGCCAGTCCGTGGGAGGTGCATTTTCCAGTGCGAAGACAGCTGTGTCTTCCTGGTTGTCGGCCTTCAGCACCTCGTCCCCCCAGAGTCTCCCCGAGCCATGCAGCCAGGACAGTGGGAAGCCCTGAGCTGGGACCCAGCTGTGTGGCCTCAGGTGTGGGGGTGCCCGTCACCTATGGCTCCAGACCCTTCCTTTGCCACAGGCCCACAGCAGAACTGTGCTGGGTGGCAGCTGTGCCTATGGGGAAGTCCATCTGCTGAGAAGAGGGACCCCACTATGACGAGCAGCACGGCGTCCAGGCCAGGCTGGGCTCCAATTGACAACTTTTATCTCCTGAGCCTGATTAAAATACAGCAAACCTTCCAGTGAGTTCTACATTCTGAGATTGTACATTTGTTTACTCCAGAGAAGTTTTTACTTATGTATATTTTGTTCTATTTTACTGCTGGAATATCTAGATGGTGGTTGTAATTTATATGTACTAAAATTAAGTTATATTCCTGTTTTAGTTTTGCTGAAGTTGGCCTTAGTACGTGCTGAGCTTAGAGTCAGGCAGCCCACCTTGTTCTCCTGTTTACCAGGCCACCTCCCCTGGGACCATGAAGGCCAGAGGGGGCCCCAGGCTGGGACGCCCTGTTTCAGTCTTTATTCTTTGCTGACTGGATTGCTGAGGTGACAGGAGGGAGGCATAGTGCAGAGGAGGCTGGGGGATCATGGGAGGCCAGGTCCATGGGCCAGGCTCAGTCTGTAGGGTTGAACTTCAGAGCCCACCAGTGAGTTTGGCCCACTCTGTCCAAAACATGTTCTTCATCACTGTTTAAACCAGAGCTTTGCCTCCACCTCCCAAGGGAGCACTTCTTTGCTGGTATGGACAGAGCTTCAGACGTCTGGGCCTCATTGTTGAGAAAGCTGTGCTCAGAATGTGGCCTCCTTCCTCACTCAGAGTCCTCCACAAGGCACTTCCTGCCCCTTCCGAATCTATGACTAGAAGAAATCTCACCCAGCTCACATGTGTAGTGCACAGGAGGCAAGAGAGGCCAATGGCAGGCCACCCTGGTCACCCGCTGGTAAAAGGGCATCCTGCTATGTTGGCCTCTGCTGGTTTTGCCCAGCAGCTAGTGTTTGCCACACTCGATACCCACTGCAGGCTGCAGTTGGTGGACGTGTGGTGGCTCAGGGAGTGCTTGTTGGGAGCAGTCGCCTTCTCAGTGACAGAAGACACACGTGGAGGGGGTCAGTGAGCAACGTCCTGCTACACTGTTTTTCAGGAGTACCAGAAACAGGGGCATTGACAGATGATGAGTTGATTTCTCCTGGTGAAATGTTGGTTTATAAATATGTAAATGAGGCATGTGGAAAAGCACAGTGTATGCTCTAAATATCCCTAAACTTTCCAAACTGGTGCTTCTGCACAGGTCACTAAATCTCAGAGCATATACTTCTGTTTGAGCATAACTTGAGATATCAAACTGCAAGATTTAACCTGAGAACTCCATTAATTTACTTCAGCCAGGAAAATTAGCCTCAGGAAACATTATTTGAAGGAAGAAAGTAACAGCAAAACCACCCTTAAAAGGTAGTTAATCAATATTGTACTGAGATTATAAAGAATTAGTTGTAAAGTCAGGCATGGTAGTACATATCTATAATCCCAGCCCTTGGGATTTTTTTTATTTCTTTGCTGGCCCTGGAGCTTGAACTCGGGGCCTGGGCATGCTGTCCCTGAGCCTCTTTGTGCTCTACCTCTTGAGCCATAGCAACACTTCTGGCTTTTTTCTGAGTAGTTTATTGGAAATCAGTCTCATGGACTTTCCTGCCTGGGCTGGCTTCAAAATGGGATCCTCAGATCTCAGTCTCCTGAGTAGCTAGGATTACAGGACACACACACAGAGGCAGAACAGAATACTAAAGCAAAATAAATGTAACTTTTTCAGTGGAATCTGAGGCATGGGTTGGGCTCTTTTGAGCAGTTAGAGAGAGTTCCCATCCCACAGCCTGCTGTGGCCTGTTCCGGCTGCCCCTGGGCCCTGGGCCATGTGAACGACATCTGTGAGGTCACAGCTGCACAGGCACCATCATACCACATGAGGTGAATTCTTTTTGTCTTTAGATCATTTTTGAGACAGGGCCATGTAACCCAGCTGGCCTTAAGCCCTCAGTCCTATTGCCTCTGCTACCCAAGTAACTGAGATTACAGGTGCACCTCTGCCATAGAAATGGTCATTAGTCTGTGCCAGTTCTGGGATGTCAGTGTTAGGAAGGGGCACAGGTGTTTCAGGGTCGCTGGCCTTGGTGGCAAGCTTGCATGCTAGGTGGCTGAGCCCTACTAAGCCAGGTTGTGATGCAGCTGTAGTAAAGGTGTGGCAGGAATTGCCAAGGCCTTGTGCCTGACAGCTGAGTGCCTAACACTCATGCCAGGGGAGCTGGGGCCAGCCAGCTGCCTTCTGCCTCTTGGGCACAGTCCATCTGCAGCCTGGCAGCAGTCCCACTGCGGTCTGACTTAGGAGCCAGTATCCTGGCGTAGTGACAGGGGCATGGGTAAGGAGGACTTACAGCTGGCTGAGTCCTTGTCACCCAGATAGAGCTCACAGGACTAGTGTGGTCTATCCTAGAGTCCATGAGTGATTCCAACCATGTACGCTTTCCCTTTAAGAAACAGTAGCAGTTTTTGTTGGCAACAAAGATGACTCCATGCTGTCCAGGTTGTGACTCAGTGCTCTGTGTGTTCAGTGCTCTATGAGAAAAACTTCCTTTGTGAAGCCACTGAGAACATGGACTGCAGATACAGGGCAGGTGGCTGACAGCGCAGGTGCTTCAAGTGAGGGGATTTTGACAGTAGCATTTAATCTGCTTAAGGTTATAAGAATTCTTCTGGAAAGAAGTTTCAATTTTAATCTGCCAGGTCCACATTTCAGAGTGGAGCAGGGCATCACCTCCTGGCAGACCCCTTGTGTTAGGTTTTGTGTTCTGTGGAGAAGTTTTGCACAAATGACAGTTCCCTTGGGCCAGTGTTGGTGGCAAGCCTGGCAGTCTTTAGAGACTGGAGGCCAGGCTTGGTCCATCTCACCCACCCCTGTGGAATTGCCAGGCAGGGCAGCAGTGGTCACCTGAGGGCAGTGCCAGTTCTCCTGGAGTGATGCCAACCCTGGAGGACATGCCCCGATTCTTTGGTGAGACCACCCAGCCTTCATGCCTTCCCACCTTGTCTTGAGAGCCTTTCACCGTGACAGGGTCACACAAATGACGCCAGCCCGCATAGCATACCTGCTGCAGACCATTCTCATTCCACAACTTCCAACTCCGTAACTTTTAATTCTCCACAATTCCTCACATTCCACAGTGAAGGACTGAGAACATGTGCCTATGTCCCTTCACATAAGGGCTGGTGCGCATGGCCACTTTCCCGCCCCATGTCATCACCACATTTGCCAGGTGTGTTATGTCTGAGGGGCTGCGTGTATTTTGTAAAATTAAATGCGTTTTGTATTTGTGCTGTTGAGTTTAGCTTTCTACATAAAGATACAGAAACTATTTAGATCACAATCAGGGCTTCACATCTAACCCTTGCTCTGAGTCTCACACCCACAACTTGCTGCTCAGTTTATTTTGTGTGTACTATATAAACATTTGAACATTTCAGTCAGGTACTGAGCCCAGAAAGGCCATTGGCATTTTCAGAAGGCTTCTGTGAAAATACTGCCTCATTTCTTAATATGATTTCAGTGCAAAAAGACTTAGAAAGTATCTGATGAGTAAGCTGGTAAAAGCACTTGGTGACAAGTGTCCCTCAGGTATTGGGAAGACGGTGTCCACAAGCCACCGTCAGAAGCTTCTAAGATTTGGCTGTGGCATCTCCTGATCAGAAGGAAGTCTCTCTTGGCTTTAGTGCTTTTATCATTTGCATCACTTCTTTCAGTTGTCCGTTGTTTTCAAAAATGATGAATCATGTTTGGTCACATTGAATTGTAAAATTCTTATTGTCACTTTAAGAAAAAGCAGTAATAAAATGACCATCTGCCCTGGAATCCTCTGGCATGTTGTCCGTGTGGTCTGTAGCCCAGCTTGGCAACAAGATGCCAGCCTTGGGGTGCACTGTGTGGTAACTGCCCTTGGCTCCCCACAGAGACCTCAGCTCGTGGGCCACACAAGGCACCGAAGAGGCCAGTCAAGCCATGTCCTCTCCCATCACTGGTGTTACCCTCAGACAGCTTGGACTCCACCTGGGCCTGAGGACTTCAGTGTTGTCATATGTCCCTTCAGGTGCTGTCTTGCACCTGCTCGACAGCTTCACAGGGGAGCTGAGCTATGCCATGGTTCAGGCAGTCCATGTCATACCCAGGGCGGAGCCACTTGCTGTTCTTCTGATGCACCAGGGAACTTCTGACTTTACCATCCAGGGGCCTGGAATGGAGTCAGTTCTTTCTGACTTGACCTGATCCACACAGGGCTGGGAGTGGGGAAGCCCCATCACCAGATCCTACCTCAGGTACTTTTCAAGCACAACAGGGTTGTTTTGTGTTTTCTGTTCTTGACTCCACCACACTTGCCTCAGGTGGTCCCTGATGTTATCCCATGTTGACAGGACTCAGACACTGTAAATGCCATGTGTCCCTGGATGGGGCTGCACTCCGGGAACAAAGTGGCCATGGGAAAACAAGAGCCACTTGATGAAATAGTGGGCATAGCTGAGTGGATGGTGGTGCACAGGCATTCACAGGTGTGCATTAGACTTCTTGGCATTGCCTTACCAACAGTTTAGAACTGCCAGGTGCAGTGCTTACCTATAATCCCAGCTGCTAGGGAGGTGGGGACAGTGAGGGAGTTTGAGGCCAGCCTAGGCAAAGTAATCTCACTGAGAATGTTGAACAGAATCCGGTTACTAGGCTGTGACCTGAGGTCAATACTATTCTCATGAGAACCTGATAAGTGTTCAAGACAGAGTTGTTTGTACCTTCTGCCTTTGCCATGTGACCTCACATGTGCACTGGCCATTGCAAGGCCTCTGCCACAGAGAATGAACTTCACCATGGCAGAGCTGATGCCAGCACCAGAACCCTGAACTTCCAGAACTGAAACTATACAAACTTTCAAAAAGTAGTAGTGTCTGAGTACAATGGTGCCCACCTGTCCTTCCCAGGAACACATGGGGAAGGAAGTGGAGGACTGTAACCCACATTGGCCAGGGCATAAAGTGAGACCCTGTCATGAAAATAATCAGCACCCAAAGTGGATGGTGGTGTGGCTCAAGTGGTGCAGTGCCTCCCCCTGGTGCAAGGCCCTAAGTCCAATCCCCTGAACCACCAAGAAAAAAGGAAGAGGTGAAGAGAATAGCTCGCTACATGAACGAAGCTGTTGGCTGTTGCCAGTGGAGACTCCAATGGGTTCTGAAGGGCAGTGCTTGTGTGCATGAAGCTTACCTGATATAGATGTTCAGGCAATCCTGTGACTAGTTGTATGGTAGAGAGGAGACAGCCATAGAAAGTGTCATGCAGGGAGGAGGCCCACAGGCCCATTTCTTCTTCCTAGGTGTTTCCTCAGCTTCTCACCTGGTTGCCAAGAACATGGAAGTATGAACTGCATTAGGGTGACTTACTATGGCGATCCATCTGCTTTTGAACTGTCCCTGTTGAAGAAGGGGTATATAGGATCTAAGCATGGCAAAAGGCAGAGAAGCTGCTACCTATCAGTGAAATGCAAAAGCCCTGGCCCATTAACAGTTTCAGCCAGGCAGGCACATCGTCACTGTCAGGCCCTTACTACATTCCCATGGCTGTGGCAATGGCTCTGGAGGACCTGCTTGGCACTTGGCTCATGCCTGTAATCCTAACTACTCAAGAGGCTGAGGATCTGAGGATCACATTTCAAAGCCAGCAGGGCAGGAAAGTCCATGGACTCTTATCTCCAATAAACCATTTAGAAGTGGTACTGTGGCTCAAGTGGTAGAGCACTAGCCTTGAGCTAAAGAGCTGAGCGTCCAGGCCCAGAGTTCAGGCCCCACGACTGACAAAAAAAAAGAGCTTGAGGATAAGCATTCTGACACCCATCAGGCATTCGAAGAACACCAAGACCCACACAAAGCATTCCTTTCCCACATGAGGACTTGTGGTTATGTGTGACCAACATGCCCTATCACACAGAAAAACCAACTCTGGAGGAGAAAGAACACTGTGCATTCAAGCTCTTCTTCCTTTACCAAGCTCTTGAACTGGGAAAGGAGATTGAGAACCACAGGAAGTAGGCTTAAGGGTAAGAAAAACTGCATACCCAAGGGAACTCAGATGACCAAATCCAGACAAAAAAGCTCTCATCTGGAAATCTAGCAGTTCCAGAAAGTTCTGTCCATCTGCATAATTACATAAGCTTTCTGGAAAGAATGAAGTGGCAGACTCAGGAAAATGGTCCTCAGTCCTCCAAAAAGACAAAGGCAACAGCTCCTAGGCCTTCACTATGAACTAGAATGCTCAGATTTTCCAAGGCTAGCCCATCACCCAGAAGCTTCTATTATCAACTCCCAGTGATGAAGTGGGAAAGGGACGAGAAGATAAAAGAGTTCTGGACAGTCCCAATGGTCACAATATAGTGTGAACTTACTAGTGCTACTGATGTGCACTTTAAGATGATTAACAGGTTTTAACAGCAGACAGCCATCTATCTTCACTCCAGTGAAGATAGCCCAGGCAGCAAAGTCCATGATATTTTTATCTTCAATCACAAAAAAATGCCAGAAGTAGAGGTGTGGCTCAAGTGGTACAGTGCCAGCTTTGAGTGAAAAAGCTAAGGAACAGGCTCCAAATTCAAGCCCTCTTATCAACACACTTGCATATAGGCTGCAGTGTAGAAAAACTATGAACAAGGAACTGTCCCCTCCATCTAGAGGGGAATGGAGAATGTCCTTTTCATTGAACACAAGGTCTTAACACTCTCACTAGGCTTTTCCTGCTCATGGCTGGTGCTCCACCAGAAGTCATGCCAACAGTCCCAATGACCATTGACTAATAAATAGCAGAGGAGGCAGTAGTGGTGGGTGCAGGTACAGATTTGGTGATGTTCTATCCCTGTGAAGACTGTTTCTCCTATGGAGTATGAGCACCTCATCCTTTTATTCGGCAGGAGGTGAGTCCCATGAGCCCCAGTCTTGAGTATTATTGAAACTGTGGATGTCAAACCCCCATATGCTGTTTTCCTCCACACATGTTATCTATGATAGTTTTGTAACTTGTAAATTAGGCTCAGTAAGAAAGTAACAATTTTAACAGAAAATGGTACCAAAGAACAGGAAGATGAGAGACCTGAAGTCTGGAATGGCCAAGGGCAGCACACAGCATAGGCACATTGCTCAGAAACACAAATCCCAAGCAGAGAGGCCACAACTTAAAACCCAGGAATTAATTCATTTCTACATTTTTTCCATGTAGTATGTTCAGAGCGCAGGAAGGGAAACTACTGTATACACATACATCTCACACAAACTCCTGAAGATACCAATACCGCTACCTGAGCTGTACCAGCAAAACCAAACTAAAAGCAGCCCACCCTGATACACAAAAAAACAGATGTTGAATATATACAATTTATTTAATAAATTAATGTCATTCAAAATACAGTGCGAGAACATTACAGAGTTGGACATGCCGGCGATGTTGGTCACAAGCGCCCATGCTCACATCCATGGGGGCGCTACTACTGCCAGTGGTTTCTGGGATAATGCCACAGGCACCAGTCATCTGCCCTCCTGCAGATACCAGTGCAGACGGCACCTAACCCGACACACACACATCAGGTTTAAAAAACACACTCTGACAGCTAACAGATACCTACACACAATCACTCTACAGTAATGCTTGTTATTAAATTAGGATGTAATGACCTGGTTAACCCACTCTCAATCTTGAAGATGGAGGACTACATCAGCAGCAGGTAATTCTATGCATGAGCAGTGCTAACGCATAGAAGAGGTGGAAACCTTCATCATGAAAGCCCCACAGACCCGCACAATTCTCACTGCAAGCCCAGCAACTGGGTTCATGTACCTGGTACATGGCCAGTTGACTGGACGACCTGTATTCTAGATAGACAAGTTAGTGGAGAGAGGATACATGCACCTAACTGGATAGACTGGTCCTGCAGTCGTACCTTTCCTGTATAATACCACAAAATTACGGAGTGTTCTCAACTATGGCAGAGGACATGGACAATACTGCTACACAAATGTGGACATCAGTGTTAAGCGCAGCTGGTTAGTTACTGGAAAAATGTATTCCAGAACTTCAGAACAAAGCACAGGAATGAGATACACTAAATAATCTCAGCATAGTCTGTGATGTCCCACACTGGAAAGGAAGCTACTTCTCTAAGTGAACTTTGAACTGTACGTGCACAGGCCTAACAGCATTAGCTGTTCATCCCTCTGCTCTCAGAGTACTTAGAGGTTCTTAACCTAGCTCCTATTATGGAAGCACATCTTCCTGTGAGACTCACTGATATATATTATACTGAAGCAAATATTAAGTAGGGCATAAAAATAAAATTTATCAAAGATAGAATTTTTTGTACTCCCCATGTGGTCCTCTCCTAGCCTGTCACTTAGTGAAGGAACGGAACCAAGCAGCACTACTCCAACTTGACTATACAGGAGGGAGTGCAACCATCTCTCCGTCCAGCTCAAACTCCTCTGTCCCATCTGGCGAGAAAAGGTAAGTTGGTGGTTTCCATGGTGATTCTTCAAGGCAGGATGGATAAAGTTTTCCCACAGTGCATCGAAAATCTCTGCCTAAGTCCCAAAGCACGCGCTCTGATATATGCTGGCGCAGAGACCAGCGGTCAAGTTCCAGGTCGTACTGGTAGGTGACATATTTAGCTCGCTCATTTAAGTGGGTTTCTCGCATGAACACACAGAGAGAATTTGAGATCACAACAGCTCGAACACAGGGGTCCGAGTACCTCTTGGCAGGGATGTTGGCTGCCATTTTCCATTCGTTTTTGTTCACATCATAAATCTCTACAGTCACTGAAGATCCATCTACAGTGCCAGAGGGGAGTCTTAGACCAGAATTTGTAGCAATGTGCAACCCTCCAATGTAGAAAATCTTATCACCAAAAGCTGCAGCTGAGGCAAAGGATCTGCTTGTCTGCCTCATGGCCATCTCCACCCAGGAGTCAGACCTGGGGAAGTAGCAGTACATGAGGTTCAATGTCATCACATAAATGCAGTCATGGACCACCACTGCTGCACTCCACTGCCATGCACAAGGTAGAGGGCTTACCATCGTCCACTCGTCTTTTTCAGTGTCATATCTTTCTACGGTCCTCCGATTAAGTTCTCCCCCCACACTGTCACCCCCAATCGCATAGATGTAGCCTTCACAGCAAACCAAAGACGGCTTCACACGGACAGTAAGCATTGGGGTCTTTGGGAACCAGGTGTTTTGCTGTGCATCAAACCAGTAGAAGCAGTTCACAGTTCTAAAGGCAGTCTGTAGTTTACTTGTCTTGCTGTGATTGCTCTTTGTGTTTTTCAGAGGAACCTGGCCCCCTGCTATATAGATGTCATTATCAGGGGTGACCACAGTCCCAACCTTATGCAAATCTGCAGGTGGGCTGCACAGCTTGTAAACTTTTTCTGCCTGTGGGCTGTAACAGACCGAAGAGTAAAGACTACAAGGGTTTTCTGAAGAAGCTTCAATGAAGATCATCATCTCTTCTTTAGTCATCCCAAGACGTGGTTTGAAAAACTTAGGCATGGACTTATAAAGACCTTGGACCACCACAGACTTATCATTGGGTGGTAGGCCTTGAAACCAGGCTCGCTGGGTCACTTCTGAAAGTGCATCAATTCGGATCTGGCTAAGGACTGAAGATAGGTATTGGGACCGTGACTCTGTGTTGTACTCCAGCCAAAGCATAGCAGCTTCTCGAACGGTCTCTTCCTTCTCTACATTTAAATTGTCACTGCTAAGAATGTCTATTAGCAGGTCATGGGACAGCTGCATGAAGGCTTCCTGGTGACACACAGCCGTGAACTTGTGCTCCACCATCCTTTTAGCACTCTGCTTTAGTTCCTCACAACTAAAGAGGTCAGCAAAACTCAACAATCTCACACAGTTCTCTGCGTTTATTTTTTTAATTAAATACTCTCGACAACGGTGCAGCACATCTTCTACCTAAAATAATAAAGGGAAGAAAGTTGATAAGGACATGGGAGACCAACAAATAAATCAACACACAACAAATTATTGCAGTGGGGACAGAGGCCCTGAATGCAAGTTCAAGAATGTGTCTACCCTGAGCCATAACCCCACCCCACATTTTAGGTGAGATGCAGGGTCCTGTGTCATCTTTCCCTTTCTGAGAACTTTATACTTAAGATACATCTGTTTAGGCTAACAGAAAAGTTTCCCCAAAATAATTAAGACTAGTAGAGGTTTGCATTTCCTTGATCAATACCTTACTTAACTGGCCTACTTAAACAGTAGTAAAGTATTAAGCAAGCATTGAAAACATTTGAACAGCCTAAAGCATAAGGAAATTCATAGGGAAGTTAACTTTTCTAGGCATTAAAAAACAAGGTTCTTGGGGCTGGGAAGGTGGCTCAGTGGTAGAGCACTTGCCTTGCATGCCTGAGGCCCTGGGTTCAATTCCTCAACACCACATAAGCAAAAAGAAAAAAGCCGGAAGTGGCACTGTGGCTCAAGTGGTAGAGCACTGGCCTTGAGCTGAGGGACAGCGCCCAGGCCCAGAGTTCAGGCTCCACGACCGAACCCCCCCCCCAAAAAGAAGAATTGTTATTGCCACTCTTATATAGAGAGGGAAGATGCAAGTCATCAGAGCAATGTGCAACCCTCCTTTGGTCAGTTTCAGTGTGCTGGGGACTGTAGTCAGAACACTAGGTGTTTAGACAAGTGTTCTACCACTGTGCTATGTCTAGAGCCCTAGCTTACCTACACTAAAATGATGCATCTGAACCACCCAAGCCTTCTCTTCTACAGATTTCTTTTTTCCTGAGAAAGCAGGCACATCTCAGCTGACTCAGAAGTGCCATCCACTAATCACATTTATTCATCCATACCTCATTCACCACCTGGTTAACTAAAAGCCACTTACAGTGAAGAGTCAGGTCATTTCAATCCAAGACCTCAACTGGCCAGTCAGTACTTGTATAATTACAGGCAAATGGCGTCTCTCTAAGCCTGTCTTCTCTCATATAAAGTCTACCTTAAATGATTAAGGATTCACTTTGAGGATCAAAGTGAATTGTCAGTATATCTGCTACCTAAAAATACTATCGCTTCAACTTGGTTACAGCAACGAAAGCCAAGGAGCACTCACTGATATCCCAAGAGGCAAGCCTACACATTACACATACAGAATTCATTAACATGGCAAGAAAGATTACAACCTTACCAAAACCTTTTAGCACCTGAAAAATGTGATCGTGTTAGCCATAAAGAATGCTTAGTACAGACAGTACTCTCTTCCAAGTCCGGCCTTGGGAAGTGAAGGCTACTAATTCTGAACTATGAGAGAGTGACCAGAAATGACCACACACAAGAAGACCAGTGTATGACTAACAAGGAGGGAAGCAATGTAAAAAGGAATTAACTATGCTCTGGTTCCTAGGCTATACCCAAGTAAGCATCCCACCACTGTCATTCACATGGAGGGCAGACCTCAGTACCTACCAGCTATCATCTACTGTATCCTCACTACCTACCAGCTATCATCTACTGTATCCTCAGTACCTACCTGGTATTATCCACTGTGACCTCAGTACCTATCATCCACTGTGTCCTCAATACTTACCAGACATCATCCACTGTGTCCAAAGTAGCTAATGAGTACCATCCACTCTGTTTCTAAAACCCTTTAAACTTTGTTTTGAAGGTTTCCATTTAGATAAACCTTCTCATTTTTTGTAGTGTTTTTTGACACAGGGTCTTGATAGGTACCTCCTCCTGCCTCAACACTTCCTGAGTTCCTGCACTGACACACCCCACCCTGTACCCTGCCTAAAACTTTGTTTCTAAGTAGAAAGTGTCATTCCAAGAAAGGAAATGAGGGGAAAGAAAAAGCAATAACTCCTGAGGTTGGAGATGGTGCTCAGGTGGTAGAGCACAGAGTCAGATTCTAAGTTTGAGTACATGTCTCAGACAAAACGATGAAAATAATATGACTATTAAAATCTGAAAAGAGGCCTATAAATCTTAACTACTAAAGAGATTGAGATCCAAGGACCATGGTTCAATGCCAGACTGGGGAAAAAAAATCTGTGAGGCCAGGCACTGGTGGCTCACAACTATAGTCCTAGCTACTCAGGAGACTGAGATCTGAGGATCGCACGTCAAAGCCAGCCCAGGCAGGAAAGTTCAAGAGACTCTTATCTCCAAATAACCATCAGAAAACCAGAAGTGGTACTGTGGCTCAAGTGGTAGTGTTTGCCTTGAGCTGAAGAGCTGAGGGACAGTACCAGGCCCAGACTTCAAGCCCCATGACCGACCAAAAAAAAAAAAAAAAGTCTGTGAGACTGTTATCTCCCAGTAAGAAGTGGAGCTGCAGGTCAAGGGGTATAGAGTAGTAGCCTTGAGCAAAAAAGCTCAGGGACAAGCACCCAGGCCCTCAGTTCAAGCCTCAGTACTGGCAAAAGATAGAGGGGAGGAGGGAGGAGGGAGAAGTCCGAGGGAGAAAGGGAGGCAGAAATGATAGGAAAATAGAAAGTAAACCTTAATCAGGGAAAGGGAAAGTGGAAGAAAAGGGAAGGGGTGGTAACAATGTTTGACAAGAAATGTACTTACTACTGACAAGCAGAAATGGTCAGATAAGTTGATGATGTTAGGCGAAATGAACCAAGAGCTAAGGACTCAAATGTTTTTTTCTTTCTTGCGATTGTTTCTAACATCTTTATAAGATGATTTCTTTGTATGTCCCCCCCCCCCCGCCACGGTATAACCTCTGTTTTCACTGTATTTGATATTGGTATAATTTGCGGAGGGGAAGGGAAAAAACAAATTGTTTAAATAGGGATACAGGTGGACCCACTGCAACAAGATGTACAAGATGTCAAAAACGAACTTTACAACTTTGGGGGTGGGTGGGAGGGAAAACAAAGGAGAAGGCAACAATGCTCAATTACCTTGCCCATGTAATTGTAACTCCTCTGTACGGTATTTTCACACACACCCAATATATATATATGTGAAAATGCTGAAAAATTAGGAGTAAAAAGCACATACCTCAAAAAAATGTACTCACTACCTTACATATGTAACTGTAACCCCTCTGTACATCACCTTGACAATAAAATTAATTTTAAAAAAGTTAATCAGACAGGGCTGGAAAGGTGGCTCAGTGGTAGAGTGCTTGCCTCCCGTGCATGAGGCCCTGGGTTCAATTCCTCAGCACCACATAAGCAGAAAAAGCCAGAAGTAGTGCTGTGGCTCAAGCAGTAGAGCGCTAGCCTTGAGCTGAAGGACAGCGCCTAGGCCCAGAGTTCAGGCCCTACGACTGACAAAAAAGTTAATCAGACATAAATATAACAACCATCAATATTATTTAACTACTAAACAGCATAATATAACTTACCATAACCATTGTAAATATTTAAATTTCCCAGGCATAATAGGCAAAATAAGAAACCAGTATGACATTTTGGCCTGAATGAGTCTTCCTTTATGTAGTGCAGGCTGGCCTCAAGATGGCAAACTTCCTGCATCAGCCTCCCCAGTGCTGGGATTACAGGCATGCCACACCAACACCCAGCTCACCTGTCATAAAAGTAACTTAGTCTGCCAGCTGACTACATTATCAGATTCTTTTTCATTTCACACTCCCCCCGACTTTTTTTTTCAGATTTAGCAAGGTTTTATTTTAGTGTAATGGGTCAAAGAAGGGAGAAATGGGAAAAAGGAAGTAACACTGTTCTCCATACAGGAAATGGGAGTTAGATGCCGCTTTCATTTCATACCTTATAAAACACCCAGTAAAAACCTTACAGACACAGGTCACTAGTAAACCAGGACTTCCTGACACAATATACACCCTCAGAGGTATCGCTGAGGAAGAGCAGCTTTACCTGTAGGAAACAGGCTGTCTCATACAGCTGCTCCACCGTGTTGTCACTGAGCGCCAGGTTCCCCGTGTAGGCATAAGTGATTATGATCTGGAGGGTGGCGGCATCCACATTCCTCAGGTGCACATGTGTCTGCTTGCTCTCACTGAGTCCACTCATGAACATGGCCCTATAAAAGACACAAACAGAGCTGAAGGATTCAAGGTAAACCAAATGTAGCACTACAGAGAGAAATGACATAACACAGGAAGATTAATGCAGGGTCCTTTTTGATAAGGAAGACTAGTCCAACAGACAACAGAAAATAGTACACAATTCAATGCCAGACTCACTCTGCCTTTCTGATTACTTACATACAATGGAATAAAACAGAACTACTGATGAAACACTTAAATGAGCCTCAAATACAATGGTCAGACAGAAACATAGATGCCAGACACAAAAGACCATATATTATATGAATTCATTTGTATGAAATGGTCAGAAAAGAAAAACAGAGACAGCAAGTAGATTAGTAGTTACCTAGAGCTACAGGCAAGGATAAGAGTGACAGTAAATGGACACAAGGTGACAGAGAGCTCAGTTAGATGCTAGAAATGGCACACAGTTTTGTAGGAGTACTAAATTTATCACATCATATAGTATCTGCTAAGGACTACTTGCAGGAGAGACTAAGACCTGAGGGTACTGTAGTCCCCTATATAAATGGCTACTTGTATGAAACCTATACTCTATCCTCAAGACTTTAAGCCATCACTAGACTGAAAACAATGTAAATACATCCTAAGCAGTAAAGACTATATTGCTTAGGGAATAAAGACAAGAAAACTCTATTCAGTAGATATGAAAAATTTTCCCAAGTATGTCTGATGTGTAGTTGGTTGATACAAAGAACGTACTGGTAAAGGGACCAACTATGTATTTATAAACATTAGTAACTTTACGGTAGGTAAAATCTATGTCAATAAAGGAAAAAGAGTACAAGAATTTCCTAAAATTATGCAGGACACTTTACAATGCCACACTAACAAGATTCCCAGAATGTAACTGTGCTTCTTGGAATTACATAACAGTACAACAGAATGAAGCACCATAGTTCAAGTGCTGAGCAGTTCACAAGTGGGTTTCTAATTTGGGTCCAAAATGAACAGTAAACTACTATTCAAAACTACATACGGGTTTTGGTAGGACAGCACTGATAATCCAAAAGGAAGAGGGTAATCCTTCCTAATGTAATTCAACAGGCAGAATTTCTGGATTGGTGCCATGGCTCAAGTAGCACAGCACTTGCCCAATAAGTGTGAGGCCTTGAGTTCATCTCCACTACTATGAATGAATAAATAAGTGAATTTCTTAAGTCACAGCAGTATTACATGTTAATGACCCTGAAATCTGAGAGGAAAATATAGTTAAGAACATTTGGGAGGGCTGGGAAGGTGGCTCAGTGGCTCAGCTAAGCACTAGTGTTTTACTCCTGTAATCCTAACTACTCAGGGGGCTGAGATCTGAGGATCACAGTTTGAAGTCTGAGCAGGAAAGAAAGACAATTAACCACCAAAAGGCCCGAACTGTAGCTATGGCTTAAATGATGGAGAACTGGTTTGAACAAAAACTCAGCAACAAGGCTTAGGCCCTGAGTTCAAAACCCCAAGATCAGCACAAAACAAAACAAAAATTTTCCTTTCAGCCTCATGCCAGTAACTCATACCTGTAAATCCTAGATACACAGAAGTCTAAGATCTGAGGGTTGCAGTTTGAAGCCAGCCCAGGCAGGAAAGTCCAGGAGACTCTTATCATCTCCAATTAACCACCAGAAAACCGAAGTAGTGTTGTAGCTCAAAGTGGTAGAGCGTTAGTCTCTAGTGCAAAAGCTCAAGGACAGTGCCCAGGTCCTGAGTTTAAGCCCTCTCACCAACACAAAATAAAAATTAAAAAAACAAACAAACAAAAAAAACCTTCTGGCTGGGAAGGCGGCTCAGTGGTAAAGAGCTTGCCTTGCATGCCAGAGGCCCTGGGTTCAATTCCTCAGCACCACATAAGCAAAAAGAAAAAAGCCGGAAGTGGCGCTGTGGCTCAAGTGGTAGAGCGCTAGCCTTGAGCTGAAGAGCTGAGGGACAGCACCCAGGCCCAGAGTTCAGGCCCCACGACGGGACCCAAAAAAAAAAAACCTTCTTTTCACCTGTCCTATGACTATACATACAAGGAAACGATAAGTACTGCTGAACTGAAAACTTAAGAAAACTGAGCATTGAAAATTTTAAACATTTTAAAACATTCCTATTAAAACATTCAACTAGGTCAATATTTTATATTTGATTGTAAAATAAGATTAAAGTACTTACCTGAAGTAGGAGCTACAGGTTGCAAGAACCATCTTATGACAAGGGAACTCTGTGCCCTCGACAATCAACACTATGTCTGTGAACAACCGCTGCTCATAAAACAGTCTCAACTGTTCCAGCAGAGACACAGCGTACTCTGTATTGACCCGCCTCTCGTCTGGAGTGGCCATGTCTGTATTCCATTAATATCTTCAGGAGCACAATGGAAAACTCTGTCTGGCTAGAAAGTCACACCAATTCTTCAGAAAGAAAAAGATAAAGTCTGCTTGCAGTTATCTGCAGCATTCACAACCAACACTGACACATTCTCTAATATGTATCTTGGCAGGCTTAAAAAAAAAAATCCCTGTTAGGTCATCATGTGTCAATTGTGTTCTTCAGAGTTTTTCAACAGTCTCCAGACATTCTGCTCCAATTCGGAAGTGCACTGCTCATTGGTGAGTGAGACAAATTCAGGAGGTAGATTTGGTGGCAGCATCCTATGTTCATAGGTCTTCTGGAGAATAAAAAAGAAAAACAGTTGAGTTAAAGAGTATCTCAGCTACCACTTTTTTAGAATATAGTGTTAAAATGGAAGCCTCAGGACTGGAGGTTCAGCTCAAGTATTAGAGCCATAGCAAGCCTGAAGTCTTGAGCCAAACAACCCAAGGGGAAAAAGTCTCAAGAATAGTTATACCATAGTTACCATAAAATGTTGACCGTGTAAATAGAGCTTGAGAAAAATACTTTTAAAGTTACACATTTAAAATAAAAAGTAGACTACAGAAAATGAATAGCTGTATTTCTAACCTTTTGCCTTCCATATGAAACAACATCCTGGAGCCGGGCACCAGTGGCTCACGCCTGTAATCCTAGCTACTTAGGAGGCTGAGATATGAGGATCACAGTTCAAAGCCAGCCTGGGCAGGAAAGTCCATGAGACTCTTATCTCCCAATAAACCACTACAAAACCAAAAATGCCACTATGGCTCAAGCCATAGAGCACTTGCCTTGAGCTGAGGAGCTGAAGGACAGCACCCAAACCCAGAGTTCAAGCCCCACAACCACCACCACCAACAACAACAAAAGAATCCTGGAAAATAAAAAGCACTTGAATAACCATAATTTTAAAGTTCTGTACAAAGTTTAAGCTATCAAAGCCAGATCTCACAGTTACTTGATAGTATCACATGATCTTAATTATGGGTGAAAAGAACAAAAATCTCTTTTGCAGGAATTGTCATTTGAGGACTGGTTTTATATAGTTTTAAAGGCTTCATATTTAAGTTACTTATTAAACTAAATGGCAAAGGGACTTTAGAAACTAATTTCTAAAGTCACACATATACGTATGCATACACACAAGACACATACATAGTGTAGTTTTTATTTGCCCGAGTTGCTAGGACTAGAACCCAGGGCCTGCAAGCACTCTTCCACTGGGCAGAACCACTAACCCCATGCTACATGTTTTCAGTCCTTTGAGAGAAGCACCTGTAACTTATCCCTTTGAAGAACTTCCTGATAAGCATATCTTTCTTTTCTTTCTTTCTTTGTCAGTTGTGAGGCTTGAACTCTGAGCCTGTGTGCTGTCCCTGCACTCTTCAGCTCAAGGAAAGTGCTCCACCACTTGAGCTACAGTGCCACTTCCAGGTTTCTGGTGGTTAATTGGAGATAAGAGTCTCATGGGCTTTCCTTCCTGCCCAGGCTAGCTTTGAACCGCAATCATATCTCAGCCTCCTGAGTAGCTAGGATTACAGGTGTGAGCCACCAGCACCCAGCCTGATAGGCATCTTTATAAGAGCATATACTTTCATGGAAAAATCTATGAAACATGATCAAGTGGAGATACATGTTCCAAACACAGAAAACACCATTACACAGACATGAATAGTCTCCAAATTAATGTGAGTTTAATACAAATCTAATCTAATTCTTATTTATGTACCTAGAATCATGCATAAAACATGTCAAGGCATTTGTAGAGACAGTGTTTTCCCTCAACTCTTATCAAACACTAAAATGTATAACAAACCAAAACACAAAATATTGTACATGATAACTATGGCATTTGAAATCAGGAAGATTGGCTTATTTCAACAAATAATGTTGGAACTGGCTAACCACATAAACAAATAAGAAGCACCTTAGACTTTAGTCATACTACATACCATTCATCAAAACATAATTCCAGTTCAATTAATATTTAACTTTAAAAATGTTATTTGAAACTCTATTTACATGTGGCAAAATAATTACAAACCAGAAAAAGCCAAAATTAGACTGCTACAATGTTAACTATAAACCCGTATCACCCTTTTTCTTATTAGATGACCCTGAGCTCCCATAATCAGAAAGTAAAATGATTTGCATATAATAAAACCTATAAAAATGACCATTACATGGGGCTGGGAATATGGCTTAGTGGTAGTGCTTGCCTTGCACACATGAAGCCCTGGGTTCCATACCACATAAAACAGAAAAAGCCAGAAAGAAGTGGTGCTATGGTTCAAGGGGTAGAATCCTAGCCTGGAGCTTAAAGACCTTAGGAGGGCTGAGAAGGGGGCTGGGAAGGTGGCTCAGTGGGACAGTGCTTGCCTCACATGCATGAAACCCTGGGTTCAATTCCTTAGCACCACATAAACAGAAAAAGCTGGAAATGGTGCTGTGGCTCAAGTGGTAGAGCACTTGCCTTGAGCTAAATAGCTGAGGGACAGTGCCCAGGCCTGGAGTTCAAGCCGCACAACCAACAACAACAACAAAAAAGACTTCAGGAATAGCGCGTTGGCCCTGAGTTCAAGCCTCACAACATACCAGAAAAAAAAGAAGACCATCACAGAACCAAGAATATTTTCCTCACAAATTACATCCAGTATGCCAACAAGACAACATTGTATCTTCTCACTAAACTATACTATTATAGGAACTGCTAAATTGGTAATATTGACTGTCAACTTACCAGCAACTGAACTATTGAAGTGACTAGACCAGGTGCAAAGACAGGGTGAGACTCTGGGTTATAAAGTAATGTCTTTACTCTTCCCGGACTGAAGGTTATACCTAAGTTTTACCACTACAATCTCTAGGGAGAGTAATACCTAAACTCCCGAGCTGCCGCCACCACATATTAACAATGCAGCAATGATTAGTGTTGGTCAGAAAAGCAAGTCACACACAATCCTAGTGCCTTATTCAAAACTCTTGGGACAAGATTATGCTCTAGAATTTCTTTTTAAGATTTTATAGAAGTCACATGAGGGGCTGGGACGGTGGCTCAGTGGCAGAGTGCTTGCAGCCTTGCATGCATGAGGCTCTGGGTTCGATTCCTCAGCACCACACATAAGCACAAAAAGCCGGAAGTGGCGCTGTGGCTCAAGTGGTAAAGTGCTAGCCTTGAGTGAGGAGCTGAGGGACAGCGGCCAGACCCAGAGTTCAGGTCCCATGACCAACCAAAAAAAAAAAAAAAAAGTGACATGATATGTTATCATGTTACCAAATCTTCTTCAGGCTACTAGGGCAGCATTCCATAAGTGAACACAGGGTCTATGCTAGGAAATCTGAATAGTGATAAAGACTATATACCCATATTATTTGGTTGTTTTTTTTTTTGCCAGTTGTGGGGCCTGAACTCTGGGCCTGGCTGCTGTCCCTCAACTCTTCAGCTCAAGGCTAGCGCTCTACC
>NW_012267421.1:1465691-1466340 GCF_000151885.1 Dipodomys ordii
AAAAAAAAAAAAGACCCAAGGAAACTCTAGCAGGCAGATGAAAGAGAGAAGAGCGCAATCCCACATCCAGGGAACTGGAACGAACTTGACTTTCCCATTTATCTTAGGTCAGGGGAAAAAAAAGTTCTTTGTTCAACGATAGATAACTACAACCAAAAAGGCCTAAAGTCCCGACCACTCAGATTCGGGCCGAGTCAGAAGGAAAAGAAAACCTGTGATCTAGTGGCACAGAACAGGCGGTGATTTCGATGGGTGCGCTGCGGACCGGCTGCTTCTCCTCGGGAAAGCAGAGGGCCCGACTTCCAACTTGTGACCAGTGGTGCTTCCCCCCTCCCCCGCTCTTCCCCGGTCCTGCCCGGAGACGCCCGTGGACGGAGCATAAAGCACACCTTTTCTAGGCTGAATGGACACTCGCAATTCTCTTTATCTGCACTGGCAGGAACCATCATAGAAGCGCCCACTCGAGAAGTCAGCAGGTCGGTGGAATATCAACTTTACGAGATCAGTCGCTGCAGAAACAGACGCATACCAACCCGCCTGCAGCCAAGCATCCGCCTAGCGCGGCCTTCGACTGGCAGCCCTACGCATCCATGCGGTGCGGCCTGGGCCCGCCCGAGCCGCCTCTGGTCGCCGGCCCCGAGCGCCGGGA
>NW_012267421.1:1466390-1475786 GCF_000151885.1 Dipodomys ordii
CCACTTCTGGCTTTTTCTGCTTTTGTGGTGCTGAGGAATTGAACCCGGGGCCTCATGCATGCAAGGCAAGCACTCTACCACTGAGCCACCTTCCCAGCCCCTGTAACAAGATTCTTTAATTGATGTGATAGCTCCTTTTATCTGTCAACTTGATTGGACTGAGTAATGCCAAGGAGATCAGCAAAGCATACCTGTGGGCAGGTGTGTCAGAGGTCAATTTTAAGAAGATGGATTGAAAATGCCAACAGAAGGCTAGCCATGTAGCTCAGAGTGCCAGTACAGCACAGACAAAGCCCTAGGTTCAATCTCCAGCATTACACATACATGCAAGTACATACAGGAAAAGTAAATGAAAAAAATCAAACGTGAATAGTTAACTGGGAGAAGGCAGGTCTGGTTGAAAGAAGTAGGTTACTTAGTGTCATTGTGCTTGTCCTGGCCCCTTACTCTTAGAGCCTCACTCTGCTTCCTGCCCACCAGGGCTTGAGCTGCTCAATCATCCTTCCTGTCAGGGTGGGTAAAAATCTTTGAACCTGAGCTATAATAAATCCTTCCTCCTCTTTTAAGTTGGTCTCTTGAATGCTTGTTCTCTCTCACACACAACCACAGTTTAATAAATTACTCATTTAGTGACCAAATGATAGGACGTTATAAATTTCTCTCTCCAATAACTATTGTTTTGTAGGTCATTCTACCTTATATCACAAATTGAGAAAAAGCTGGGAGCCAGTGGCTCACACCTGTAACCCTAGCTACTGAGGAGGCTAGGATATGAGGATCTCAGTTCAAAGCCAGCCCAGGGCAAGAAAGTCCATGAGACTCTTATCTCCAATTAACCACCAAAAAAACAGAAGTGGAGCTATGGCATAAGTGGTAGAGCGCTAGCCTTGAGCTGAAGAGCTCAGGGACAGTGCCCAGGCCCCACGTCCAAAAAAAAAAAAACTGAGAAAACTAGGATGTAATTCACTGGTAGGGCATTCAAAAGGCACTACGTTCAAGTCCCAGCCACAAAAGTGTCTGCACTGCAAGTATAAGGCCCTGAACTGAAACCTAGTACCACAAAAAATAAATGAACAAATAAAATAGCTCCAAAATCATACATCCTCATCCATGGAAACTGGTATCTTCAAACAAAATAATTCTTAAGTATCAAGGAAAATGTTTACTTTGTTATAAATATCTACTTAAATTCAACCCATGTTTATTATTTACTGTTAATCATTGCATTATGTATGCTTGGAAAGTTGCCAACTGCCAAAGCTCAAAAATCAAGGGCATTTACTCTTACTATGACTACAGCTAAATCCACAGCTAACATTTACAAAAGAATTCTAAACTCTGTTATCTTAGACAAACTTAAGCCATTAGAGTCAAATAAAATAAAGCAAGCTGAGTCTAAGAAGTGTTTTTCTTGCCAGGTATAGAGGCAAACACAAGCTACAAAGAAGGCAGAGATAGGAGGACAGCAGTTTGAGGCCAGCCAGGGCAAAAAGTTAATGAGACTCTTTCAAAAACTAGCTGAGTGTAGTGTAATCCTTCACAGCTTATTGGAAGGCAGAGGTAGGAGGATCAAGGTTCAAGGATGACCAGGGCAAAAGTAGGACGCACTATCTGAAAAAACTGATATCAAAAGAACTGGGCATGACCCAAGTGGTAGAGTGCTTGCTGGCAATGTCCAATACCACCAAAAGAAATAGAGAAAATATTTTTGTTGAAATCTATATATGTATCCTTTTGTTTCCAAACTTTTTTGGGGGGAAGGGGGTGGGGGAAGCAGGGAGCACTGACTTTATGGCTTTGCACATGCTAAATTAATGACCCCCCTTTTTTGTCTGTCATGAAGCTTGAACTCTGGGCCTAGATGCAGTCCCTCAGCTCTTCAGCTCAAGGCCAGTGCTCAACTACTTAAGCCATAGCACCACTTCCAGTTTTCTGAGTGGTTTATTGGAGATAAGAGTCTTGCAGAGGGGCTGGGAAGGTGGCTCAGTGATAGAGCGTTTGTCTTGCACACATGAGACTCTGAGTTCGATTCCATAGCACCACATAAGCCGAAAAAGCCAGAAGTGGCACAGTGACTCAAGTGGTAGAGCGCTAGTCTGGAGCTGAAGAGCTCAGGGACAGCATTCAGGCCCCACGACTGACAAAAAAAGTCTATCCAAGTCCATAGAAAAGTGAGAACAAACAAACAAACAAAGTCTCAAGGAACTTCCTGCCCAGGCTGGCTTTGAACCACGATTCTGAATAGCTAGGATTATTGTGAAAATACTGTACAGAGGGGTTACAATTACATGGGCAAGATAATGAGTACATTTCTTATCAAGCATTGTAGCCTCCTCCTTTGTTTCCCCTTCCCATCTACTCCCCCCCCCCCCCCCCGCCAAAGACAGGGTCTTACATGCTTCCCAGACTTTCAAACTCTAAACTTTTGGCGCTGAGATAAAAATTGCTGTGCAGTTCAAGTTGGCCCCAAATTACCTTCCTGCCTCAGCCTACTAAGTGCTACAATTATAGGCCTGCTCTACCACATTCAGCTCAAACTCCCAATTTTTGATGAGACCCAAGTGCAAGAAATTTTACTCTGTCATAAGAAAAATCATAAAACTGAGCAAAAGTAGATAGTTGGCACTTGATCCCACTGTTGAGAGTGATAATGGAATTCTATGCCTCCATGAGAAAGAATGACATTGCCCCATTTGTTAGGAAATGGAAGACTTGGAAAAAATTATATTAAGTGAAGTACGCCAAGCCCAAAGAAACACAGGTCCCATGGTTTCCCTCATTTGCAATAGTTAGTATATGTCTGAGTCAAGCAGAAAAGGTCAGATAAGGTGATGTTAGGAAAATGAACCCTAAGATATGTATTTAAATGTTTTTTTTCTTTCATGCATGTTTCTAACGCATTTATATGATTATTTCTTTGTTGCTTTGTATGTCCCTCCCCCACAGTATAACCCCTGCTTTCACTGTATTTGATGTCGGTATAATTTGTGGTGGGGAAGGGGAAAAACAAGTCGTTTAAATAAGGATACAGGTGGACCCATTGCAACAATAAGTACAAGTTGTCATGTCCAAAACGAACTTTGCAACTTTGGTGGGGGGGTGAGGGGAGGATTGAGTGGGGGGGGGGAGGCTTGGAAGGGATGGGAAGGGGAAACAAAGGAGGAGGCTACAATGCTTGATAAGAAATGTACTCATCTTGCTCATGTAATTGTAACCCTTCTGTACAGTTTTTTCACAATAAAAAAAAAAAAACACTGGGAAGAAAGGAACAACTGACCCAACACCTACTTAAACATCCCAGGTTTCATTAACATAAGAAATGATTACTTAGAGGCTGGGACTGTGGCTTAGTGGTAGCGTGCTAGCCTTGAACTCAGGGACAGTGCCCAGGTCCCCAGTTCAAGACCCAGGACTGGCCAAAAAAAAAAAGTAGGGGCTGGGAAGGTGGCTCAGTGGTAGAGTGCTTGCCTTGCATGCATGAGGCCCTCAGCACCACATAAGCAAAAAGAAAAAAGCTGGAAGTGGCGCTGTGGCTCAAGTGGTAGAGCGCTAGCCTTGAACTGAAGAGCTGAGGGACAGCGCCCAGGCCCAGAGTTCAGGCCCCACAACTGGACTCCCCCAAAAAAGTAATTAATTTTAAAAAACTTTCAAAAGTTTTACTACTTTCCCGTTCCCCACCAAAAAAACCCCAAACAAACAAATAAAAAAAAAAACCCAGCATTTTAGGCTTTTAGAAGCTTACCATCTCAATCCTGAAGACTTAACCTGGTTGCCGCAGCCAAAAGTAGTAAGTGTGTGACTATTTCAACTGGACAATATTAGCAAAAACCAGTACCACTGACAGGATCTGGCTACACGTAGTTTAGGCTATGTAATCCAGGCTGACTTTGAACTCACAATTCTCCTGCCTCAGCCTCCCAAGGGCTGGGATTACTGGCCTGTGTCACAGGCTCTTTTAGACCATTTCTGAAAGAAATACTTAAGTGACTAAAACATCTGGTTTTACTAAAATAAATGCCCCTTCAGAGCACAAAAAGAAGGAAAAACACAAGCTGTACAGTCCTGAAAATATTGAACTAAGTATCACTTGGGTCATTAACCTAACATGTATATAGTCTTGTGTTTCCTCTCAACATCTCTTCCCTCATCTAAGTGCTTCTCAAAGTGGACATCGGAAAGTATTTTTCCTAATGTGAGTTTTCTTCAGTGAACTTCTAAACCCCAAGCAAGCAAAAGCAAAAAGACTTCCTTTTACCAGACAACCTGCTGAAAAAAAATCTACAATGAGAAATGCTCTAATACAGATGCAAAAAGTTTGCACGTGGGGTTGGGAAGGTGGCTCAGAGGTAGAGCGCTTGCCTTGCATGCCTGAGGCCATGGGTTCGATTCCTCAGCACAATATAAGCAAAAAGAAAAAAGCCAGAAGTGGCGCTGTGGCTCAAGTGGTAGAGTGCTAGCCTTGAGCTGAGGGACAGCGCTCAGGCCCAGAGTTCAGGCCCCACGACTGGACAAAAAAAAAAAAAAAGTTTGCGTGTATGAGCACCTGTTATCTCAGTTAATGAGATTCTGAAGCAGGAGGAACACCAGAATCCAGGAGTTCAAAGCTAGCTTAGGTAACATAGCAAGACCTTACCTTAAAAATATACTACTGGATAAAAGCAAGAGTTCACACTTATAATCCATAGATTACAAACTCTAGGCCACTCTAGGGAGACATCATCTCAAGAACAAAACCATATAATACTGATGAGACTCAAAAACTCAAATTACTACTATTTTATCAACTACAATAATATCTACATACATCTGAAAAACCCAAGATGGAGTGGGAGATGGAGCTCAGTGCCTAACATGGGCAAGACCCTAGGTTTGATCCCAGCACAATAACCAAAACAAATGTAATTTCACAAAGACTGAAAGTAACAAGATTGTGTCAAATAATGATTCTATAAAGACATGTACTAAACTCATATATTCAAATTAGATGAGTCAAGGGCTAGAGAAATTTGGAAATCATTGCTACATGTCACAATTCCTGGTACCAGTTTTTCAAGATTAACAGAAAATGCCCTGTATTCTAAAGATGATTATGAAAATATATTCCAGAGTGAAAAATGTCAACTATTAAGAATTAAGGGCTGGTGACTTATGCCTGTAATCATAGCTACTGAAGAGACTGAGGATCATGGTTTGAAGCCAGCCTGGGGAAAAGTTCCATGAACTTTATCTCCAATTAACAAGCAAATGCAAAACTAGAGGCATGGCTCAAGTGGTTAAGCACAAGCTATGAGTGAAAAATATGCAAGAACATGAGGCCCTGCACTTACTGGCACACACACACACAAATTAAACGAGAACCACACATCGCAATCTACTTTGACATAAAGACAATGGACAGTCTTAAGTCCTGAGCTCAATTCAATGTTTCTGACTGATTTTCTTTTTCCTTTTTTTTTGGTCCGGTCGTGGGGCCTGAACTCTGGGCCTGGGCGCTGTCCCTCAGCTCCTCAGCTCAAGGCGAGCGCTCTACCACTTGAGCCACAGCGCCACTTCCGGCTTTTTTCTTTTTGCTTATGTGGTGCTGAGGAATCGAACCCAGGGACTCATGCATGCAAGGCAAGTGCTCTACCACTGAGCCACCTTCCCAGCCCCTGACTGATTTTCTTGAGGTATTTTAGGGCCTAAGTTTGTAAGAGCCTATATACACCTGAAAGTTTATCTGCTAAAGAAATTACATGAATTTGTTTTATAGATTCTTTTATTTATTTATTTTTTTTGTCAGTCATGGGGCTTGAACTTGAGGCCTAGGTGCTTTCTCCGAGCCACTTCTGGCTCGGAGTGGTAGAGTGCTAGCCTTGAACAAAAGAATTTCAGTTCTAGGCCCTGAGTTCAAGCCCCAGGGCTGGCAAAAAATTAAAAAAAAAATCAGAGCAGTGTGTGAGTGCTTAGTCTTTTGGTTTGTCTTGCAGGGTGGAGGTTAAAGGAAACAGTATCTACTTTCATTCTGAAATCTCACTTTCATTCCTACAGGTCTATAAGTAGACCCCGCTCTACTAAGTATAGAAATAGAGAAGCAAAGCAAACTTTTCCAATGTTAGCCAGGAAAATTATAGAAGATGAAGGAAAGTAAAAAGGATTAAATACTACTAAATATGAAAATGAAACTTAACAGTAAAGGCTACCTGAATTGTGGAGGGGAAAATGAAGGAAAAATAATAAGATGGGGAAAACTGTGAACACTGCTTGCACACAAAGTACATAGTATGTTAGCATGGGAACTCTATTAAGAACCTGTGGCAGAGCATAGCATGTAGTTGCATAAAATCTGCTTAGACTTTAAATGTTACCACCACCAAAAAAAGAAAATGTAAGGTACTGATTATATTAGCTTAATCTTTCCACATGCTTATACTGAAGTATTTTATTGTACCCTCCATACATTTAATTAAACAGAACAAAAAAAAACAGAAGAAAAATTAAACAGAAAATACACATGGCATGCATGTGTATTTAATTCCAGAACGTGGAAAACTGAGGCTTGAGGCTAGCTACTTATGAGCCAACCTGAGCTACAAAACAGGTAACTCAAAAAGCCCAAAGAAATCCACCCTAGGGATGAAACAGAGAGTGAGTAGGGTGTTTCCCTTCAGAAAACTCACTGTAGGGCTGGGATGTAGCTCAGTGGCAAAGCGCTAGCCTAGCAAGTGCAATGTCCTGGGTTCGATCCCCAGTACCAAAAAAGAAAAAAAGACAAAAAAAATCCAGTTAAAAAACCCCAAACAGAAAACTCACTCTACCTGTAGGAAGCCCTTTCACATAGTGTTACAAATGTCCATACAGAAGACTGAGAGGTTTTGTGGGAAAAGGATCCATGGCATTCTGGATGTCAAAGATCAGGAACAGAACAAGAAAATGATTGCAAACTACTTGAAGTCCAGCTACATACCTAAAGTCATTATTACTCTGCTTAATTTGCTCATCTGTAAACAGCAATGAACACAAACTCTTTAATCCTCTCACACTTGGAACAGCACTGTTACATATTTTTCTTAGTCTGCTCACTGGTGAAGTTTTCCTAACACTTTCCCAACTTCTGAATGTACATACCTAAAATAATTCTAGAGATCCCAAATCCAGTCCTTTATTCTTATCTTGGCTAAATCAAACTTAGATATGAAGAATCCGAAGTTTTTAGGGAACATTTTGATGTTACAAATCATGAAACAAACTAGCCCAAAGAAGAGTGATGAAAATTAAGCAAAATATGAATGCCAGAAGTTACCATAAAACACTTGACAGTTGGGAATATTTAGAAAAGACTATTTAGGCCTCTAGACAGTCGAATATTATACAAACAATTTCTCAAGTTATGACAAGTAGCAACTAAGAAACAAGCACCTTGCCTTTACTAGAATTTATCAAGCTTAATATATTGATTTCAACATCATTTGCCCTACTCTAATTGAAGGCTTAGGTCTATCCCACGTTACTTCTTTCCCAAATTTAGAAGAGATCTCATGGCCAAATCAGCTCACACTAAACAAACTCAGGCCTCAAGTATTAGTTTCTGCACAGTATGACTAATAAGCTGTCTCACTTTTAAAAAAACCTAAAGGAGGTAGGTGCTGGTGGCTCATGCCTGTAATCCTGGGTACTTAGGAGGCTGAGATCTGGGGGTGGCAGTTTGAAGCCAACCCAAGCAAGAAAATCCGTGACTCTTAACCACCCCAAAACCACAAGTGGAACTGTGGCTGAAAGTGGTAGAGCCCTAGCCTTGAGCAAAAAGATCCAATAGTTGTCCCTCCCTATACTGCAGTTCACTTATCAGTACTTCACACATTTTCACCTGTCGCATGGGGTCTCTGGACCATCCCAGCTCCTTCACAGATTTTCACCTGTCCCATGGGGTCTCTGGACCATCCCAGCTCCCGAGATAGGTGAGGAATCAATATGTATTCTAAAAACCCAGGGTATAGTGAAGCCGCAGTAAGTGAACTGTGATATAGCGAGGGATGACTGTATACCCTTCTGTTTTGGAAAGTGCTTTTCTTTATTCTTCTCATCTTTTCAGTAACTTCCTAGGAAAGCTGGGAATGGTATGGTAATCCATAATTGATTTTAACCTTTTCAATTATCAATTTCATTTCCCCAAGTCTATCATTTCTCCCATCACAACATTGGATGGTCATATTACTTAGCTTCCCAGACACTTATGGATGAGGTTATGAAGAATGTAAGGTTATGATTTACTTAAGGTGGTTTTAGTTTTTTAAATACATAGCAGATGACACCCATGCCTATAATGTCAGCACTCCAGAGGGAGAGCACCAGTGAAGGTGAGGGCAAGTTCAGGCCAACATGGGTACATAGTGAGATCCATTCTCAAGCTACTTAGGAGGCTGAGTTGTGGAGAACTGCAGTTCAAAGCCAGCATTGATAGGTCAAACAGTCTGTTCCACTCTTGTTCCAAAATAGCCAAAAGAAGATCAAGTGGTAGATCACCTAGCCATCGGTGAGGTCAATTGGCCCTCATTTAAAACCCCACTACTACCAATAATAAATTAAATAAATAAACATTTGGAGATGCAGCTCAAGTGAGAGTGCTTGCTTATCATGTACAAAAAAAAGATAAACATTATATTTGAAAGAGAATTAAACTCTTAGAAGCCCCTGTTTATTGTGGATGCTACTACAGGTCACTATTTGTCAAGGTATGTGCCTTGAGAAAAGGAAACCAGCCTCTCTTGTTTTACGGCTGGACTTCCTCCAAATTTCCTGCTGCAATTCATTTTTCTCTCAAGAAAAAAAAAGGATCTTTAACACTGCAAACTTCTGACAGAACTAGAAACACTTTTCATATACCTAAAAAACTACTTGAAAGCAACCTACCCATTCTCATTTGAATATTTAAATATCACTCAATATACTCAAACCCTACAATGCTGCTGTTAAGATGTCTATGCAAAACCAACCTTATCTTTTGGTTTTAGTGCCAGCGCTTATAAGAATACGGTGGCACACACCTGTTACCAGGAGGCCTCTCCTGGACCACATGAAGACACAATCTCCTACAAGAAAAAAAATTCCAGTTCTGGGAATTTACCACGTGCCTTAAACACATGCAGTTAGTCAATGTTCACATATGAAAAAATCCATTCTATCAACGAAGGAGAAAGCAAGCATATGGGATGCACATTTAAAAAAATCCAACACTTGGGACTGGGAAGGTGGCTCAGTGGTAGAGCTCTTGCCTTGCATGCCTGAGGCCCTGGGTTCGATTCCTCAGCCCCATATAAGAAAAAAGAAAAAAGCCGGAAGTGGCGCTGTGGCTCAAGTGGTAGAGCGCTAGCCTTGAGCTGAAGAGCTGAGGGACAGTGCCCAGGCCCAGAGTTCAGG
>NW_012267421.1:1478249-1491766 GCF_000151885.1 Dipodomys ordii
GCTACTCAGGAGGCTGAGATCTGAGGATCACGGTTCAAAGCCAGCCCAGGCAGGAAAGTCCATGAGACTCTTATCTCCCACAAACCACTAGAAAACCGGAAGTGGTGCTGTAGCTCAAGTGGTAGAGTGCTCGCCTTGAGCTGAAGAGCTGAGGGACAGGGCCCAGGCCCAGAGTTCAAGCCCTACTGACAAAAAAAAAAAAAGGAACTTTGAGTTCTAGTATCCAATCACAGTGCTTAGTCTGGCCAAATGTTTGATATTTAAGAGTTAATCATGGATGGGTTGGAGGGGTGTGTGGCTCAATGGTGCTTGGAATGCGCGGAGCCAGAGTTTAAAATCCAGGGCTTAGGGAAAAGTCTTTGAACCTGAGCACTGCCATGCCTGGAAAGCTGCAGGGACAAAAAACATCTGTGATTGTAAAGCACTGAAGATACTGGGCTGGGAGTGTGGTTACCAGGTAGGAGGCTGCTCAAATAGTCTGGACAGGACTTGGAGAGAAAGTCTAAACTAATGGTGATTGAGAGCTGCTTTCTGCGGAGCCCCTGAATTACAAGAGAAATGCTTTTCAGCTCTCTCCATCTTGTACACGTCTCTTCCTGTAGCCATTTTCCCTGCGGTCAGTATGCTGCCATGCTGGACTCTGAGAAGAACGGAACTTATCACCATCATAGTAATAGGAACTTCAGAGCTTCCACAAGACAGACCACACTCCAGACAACAGCCTGACCAGTGATGACAGGAATGACAACTTGTAAACCCTTCCCAAAATGACATAATGATAAACCAGATATACCTCATCTAGGACCATTATGCCCATCTCTTTCCCTTATGCCTGTTATAAACACTAAGACAAATGTCTGTAGGTCTGAAGACATACTGAAATGCTATCTTCCCATGGCTGCCATATAGAAAATTTTTCTCTGCCCTTCACCGCGTGTCTATTTGCCACTTAGAGGCAATCGGCCAGACCTGGCATACAGAACTCCTGGCATTTGCATTTGGGCCTGGGGTCTACAAATTCCTGTTTCAGCTTTGAAAACTGGCCATGATGAACAAGTCTTGGTTATCAAAAGTGTCAAGGAAATTCGTCAAGGATGAGTTTTTTACTTGTAAGGACAAGACTGATATCAGCTATAGGAGGAATAACAAATTATGAGTAAAAAGATACTTAGAAACTACTTTTGCTAAAAAGCACCAACTCCTTACTTTGAGGCCTGCAAAGTAACTAAAACCAAGATAAAAGCTGAACAGGCATCTCTGCCTTTACTTGGTTTCTCCTTTACTTTAGGTCAGACACTTGCATAATTCTGCATGTAGGAATGTTAATTACTCAAGATGTGCCAGATGAAGGCACAAAGATAGGTACAATGGGTATTGTGTCATATTGTGGGTTGAGGGGGTTGAACTCAAGGTCTACATGCTGTCCCTGAGCTCTTTTACTCAAGGCCAACACTCTACTACTTGAGCCACAGCTCCACTTTAGGCCTTTTAGTGAGTGGAGATAGAGCACACAGATTTTCCTGCCCAGGTTGGTTTTGAACCACGATCCTCAGATCACAAAAAGTGCCTGTGATTCCAATCTGCAGTCACATTGGATTCTAGAAATAATTGAACAGATCGCCCACAATGAGGTTATCCTCCAAATGAGCCATCTTCTCCTGGGAACTGAATTGTCTCCTTGAACAATAAAACCTCTTCAAATCTTCACAGAATCAGAACTGTTAGAATGATCAACCAGACCACACTGCCTGGAACTGTTTAGCTATGCATACCTCTTGCCCCTGTCCCAATTCTTCCTGTTTAAACCTAAAGCTTATTTCTGTATCCTAAAGATGAATACTTAATATCATTTGACTACACAACACAGCTATATTGGTTAAAATCCTTTCCTACCTCTCCACATTCCTCTGGCTGTTTTCTTTGGGGCCAGAGGTTCGAACTAAATAGAACCTCAGGAGTCAAGGCTCTGTATATGTGAAAGTGAAAGGACTTTTTAGTCCTTTAAATTGCTATGCAGTCAGGAATGTATTTGATTGCAAGTAAAATTAGAAAGATTTAGCCGGGCGCCGGTGGCTCACGCCTGTAATCCTAGCTACAAAGGAGGCTGAGATCTGAGGATCTCGGTTCAAAGCCAGCCCAGGCAGGAAAATCTGTGAAACTCTTATCTCCAATAAACCACCAGAAAACTGGAAGTGGCTCTGTAGCTCAAGTGGTAGAGCACTAGCCTTGAGCTGAAGAGCTGAGGGACAGTGTTCAGGCCCAGAGTTCAAGCCCCACAACCGACAAAAAAGAAAGAAAGATTTCATTACAATCTAGTAAATATACGGTCACAAAACATCTACAGGTAGGCAAAACCTTTGTTGACTCAAAAGCTAAAGAGCCAACATTTTATTAATTCTCTGGACATTTTCCTCAGGGTTGCAAGCTGTCCACAGGAATTTTAGGCTTTGTGCCCTTCTTTAAGGCAGGGGATTGGGAAAGTTATTTTTTTCAGGACAGCAAAAGCTTTTTCAGGACCCTACCTCAGCAGTGATTTGGCAAACTTCCCCAGACATCTCACTTCCCAGAGTCCAATCTGGCCACCTGTAGCTGCAAAGATTGTTTCCAAGCTCTAGCTCTGCCTTGCTCCCACATTTGTCAGGAACAATCCTAAATAAAAGGAACCCTCAGCTGGAAGCTTGAGGCAAAAGCAGATAGGGTGAGTAGCTGTAAATCAGCTACACCCCGGTAGCCTGTAGTAAGTCATGCATTGAAGGTTAATCCTAGTCACATATCTCTGACTGAAATGGGCACCTGTTAGACAATCTGCAGCTTTCTAAGCATAGGCATAGGATGCTTGGCTGTAAATATGTCACCATTGCATATTCATTCCCCATTTTGTTTCCTTCAACAGGGAAAGATGAAAGGCAGGAGAGAAAAGAAGGAGGAAAGTAGGAAGGGAGAATATACATCTATATGTATATATAGGAAACTTTTAAATTATACATAGAGCTGGGCACTGGTGACTCATGCCTGTAACTCTAGCTATTCAAGAGGCCTAGGCTGACATGATTCTCAGATCTCAGCCTTCTGAAATGCTAGAATTTCAGGTGTGAGCCACCAGCACTCAGCTGCATTTCTTTATGACAGGAAAGTAAAATAGAACAATGAAATTGTTTTAATAGGTAAGGGGAGAGTTACAGGGGGAATTTGATGAGGTACATTGTATGCACATATGGAAATGTCACAATGAACCCCCCTTTTGCACTAATACCAATAAAAGTCTAATGAAAATATTAACTTTTTACAATTAAGTCTTTAGAGACTTACATTTAAGTCTAACCCATTTTGTGTTGGTTTTTATTATTAGTGGAATAGGAATCTAGTTTCATTCTTCTATATGTGTAAATCCAATTTTTCCTGCACCTTTTGTTGAAGACTGTCTTTTAGCCAATGTGCTTTTTTTTTCCTTTTGCCAGTCCTGGGGCTTGACTTCAAGGCCTGGGCACTGTCCCTGGGCTTATTTTGCTCAAGGCTAGCACTCTAGCACTTGAGGCACAATGCCACTTCCGGCTTTTTGTTTATGAGGTACTGAGGAATTGAACCCAGAGCTTCACACACTCTGCCACTAAGCCACATTCCCAGCCTGCCCAATGTGTTTTCTAAGCAAGTTGTCAAAAATAAGTTGGGTGCAGATGCATGTGTTTATTTCTAGGTCCTCTATCCCTTTCCACTGGCATAACTTCTGCAGCATTCTACCAGAGAGCCACATTCCCCAGCCCTAACTTATGAGTACTGAATCATTTCTCTGAATTTTCTTGAAGTTTTTTCCTTAGAACAGCTGCTTTTAATTCGCCATACTAATTACTGTCCTGTTATTTTCCGGCTTTATTCCTGTTATTTTGACATTTAGTTAAGGTCATGGTTTCTTGAAAGCACTTGATGTGTTTTGATGTATTACATCATCTGAGCATTGAAGAATTAGGTATTTATTCCACTCTTCATCTGGCCTTATTGGTGCATGTCTTTCCAGAAAGCATGTCTTTCCAGAAATTCTACCCAAGCTATGTTCTCTGAGTCACTTGCACTATTTCAGGAATGGATGTTGTCCAAATTCTATAATAGACTATTGAGTCTGCTTAATGTGTTGTCATTCTTTCAACACTAGAGGGTGATGCAAGCTCAGGTTCTCAAACCAGAAGGAACTAGGGAATTACCTAGAAAGGGCAGTCCATAGCACAAGGCTTACTGGGACCACATACTTCATCCATGCTCATTGGCTAACAGTCAGGCATTGTGGGATGGTGCCCAGCGTTGGGCGGAATCATTGCATGAACGAGCCCCAAGGTCCTTTGCTACCTGTTAGCCACAAGTACCACCAGGCTGGGTAACCCTGTGAGTCCACAGTCCAAGACCACCCAGACTAGCCCCCCCACCCCAGAGTGGAAGGACAAAGGTCTACAATGTTATGGGCTACCTACTGCTGAGGTAGACTCATGGCCTGAGCTGTTGTAACCACCCAGGGCACTCTGAGATTTGTGTGTGTGTGTGTGAAAACCTCTGTGGCTATCAGGATGAGGTGGGAAGTTAAAGGCATGGGGTAGCTGATCCAGTCTACTACTAGGCTTATTATGTTTGTTTCTAGTCAATGCTTGTGAAAGTCTTGGGACTTTGGGAGTAATAGACAAGCAAGTTAAATGTAATGAAGTCACACCAGATTTTTCACTGTTGCTATAGGAACCCTTCTCCTCAAACCATCAGATACCAGAATGTGCATGGAAAGATTACATCCATACACTGTTAAATTTTTAAAAGAATATCACTCACAGCTTTTGTACATAAAAAGCCCTTTGTGTTCATGATATACTGAAAAGTGCACTACAAATTGTAAGCAGGAATGGGAGCTTCGGGGAAGTAACGGGTAGAAATGAAGAGTCCAGTGTCAAACCTCTGAAATTCATTCTACATGTCCATGCTGTTCATGAATAGATGACTACACTTTAAAAAATAAATCATGAACTTTTATTACCCTCAACAGCAGAAGGGTCCAGCCCGAGGCTTGTGGGCACTGAGCTGCCCAGGATGGCGGGCAAGGCTGGGGGCAGCTCCTTTGTCCCATGCCCTGAGCATTCCACAGGCACCAACTCCAGGGACCAACAGGGAAGACACCCAAGCCACTCTCCTGCCTGGAACTGGCCCAGCCCCAGGCAGCACCTGGGAAGACAACCCACCCTGCTGGGAGTCAGCTGGCCATGGGAAGGGATGAGCATCCACAATGTGATGACGGCCCCTCTGGGTCTATATCCTGACTTTCATCCCATCTTCCTCTGCTCTTCCAGTGCTTGAGGACCCCCATCATTCCGAGTCTGAACTTGAACTTGACTTGGAAGACTTATGCTTCTGTTTTTTCTTCTTTTTCTTCTCTTTCTTCCTTTTTTTATGTTTTTCCTTTTTCTTCTTTTTCTTGTGCTTCTCTTTACACTCAGAGGAGCTGGAGCTGCTCCCATCCTCATCTGAGGTGGAATCCTCCAGCAACTGCTTTAACTGCTGTATCCTAAACACCAAACCAGAGGCCACAATCTGTCACTGACAGTGCTTTTCTGTACATAGGTAATTTATCAAGCACCTTTGGGGGAAGAATTGGGAATGACTGTGTCACTAGAGGACATCTACACTCCACTGTCCATTTCTGCACGTTTCCAATCTATCATTTCCAACTGAAAGATTACTGAACCAACACATCCTTACTGAGCTTACCTACTGCTCAATTTCATGGTTGTTTATCTCTAGAACTACACCATAAATAAATTATCAAGTCTAAGAATAAATTTTAAAAGCTCAGATCCTCAGAAACACTGGGTTAGAAACTAACTCACACAAGAGTTAACTGCACGCCACAGGCAGATCCACATATGCATCACCATTATCCACTCCTCACCTGCACTCACAGCTGGGGCACCAAGCCCCTCTCTTGCTTTTAAGCAAACCCCAGAAGGAGGCTGGCCTGCTGCTACCCCTCACCCCCTGCTTTGGGCCTTTTCAGGTGTACTTTCTGCCCTCCCACTATGCACTATTTACGATTAGAATGGAGGTTTCCAACTCAAAGACTATGGGAGGCTGCTCAGGGTCAGATGACCTCACCTCACATCTTTCTCATGCCTTTTATTCTCCCGAATGATGTCATACATGGGGTCTTCATGTGCCTGAGGGCGAGAGAAGAAGGTTAAGCTTCTAGAACTATAAAAATTAGCTCCTATATCACTGAAACCAGCTTCTTTTTATTGTATCATAGAGCTTTATGCTTAACATGTTCTCATCTTCTAAAAAAGTCAAATACCCATTAAGGCTACAAACAATTTCTGAATAGAAAAACAAAATAAGGAAACATTCTTCATCAGCAATGAACAATATAAGTGAACAGTGGTCCAGTCCTGCTATAAAACAGTACTTAGGCTAAGAAGATTGAGGTAGTATTTGTTGACCTATATAGGCTGATGACCAAGAAACAGTGCTCAGTGGAAGAGATGGGCTATGCACTGCCATGTAGGAACGATCCATCTCAAGCACACAGAAAATGTCATGCCAGGAAACATGTAAGTACATGTGCCTGCTGGGGGAGGTGTCAGCATGATCTGCCCCGCTGTGGGGGCATGAGTACAGATCCTACTGTGTGTATGTATCTCCTCTTCAGTCAGGCAAAGGCATTCTTCCATCATTAAAGTAGCTTCAAACATACATACACAACTCTTTGTTTTATGCTTGTTTTCCTAAGCATTTTCCCATCAGGTTATACATTTACTAAAGCCATTCCTAATATCTAAATAACCTGTATATTACAGTAATTAGGTGGGCATGTTTGCCTTTAGTTTTCATTAAACCTATCAGCATATAATAGTTAATATGATGTCTGTAAAAGTGATGTTTATGTGGGTACCCTATTAAATTCCTGTGGTATAAATTCTCAGAAGCTGGATGGTTGAGTTTATTCCTCTTGGCAGAGCAGTTACTGAACAATGAATGATCACTCTGAAAAATGAACCTATTGAAGATGAAATGAAGATTTACTCTCATTGGAGAGTTGATGGACACGCATGTACAAAGACCTGGATTTATTCCTCCATGCAAGGGTGGCAGGGGAGAGCTAATTTGTGTGGTTATCAAGGCATGCTTGGGCCAAGAGGCTTCTGGGAACGCCTTTCTGTGAAAACTCATTTGCTGATGACAATCTGGCTCACAGCTGTCCACCATCTGTGATCAATGTAAATCAACACTGCAGGTTTACTTACTACTCTGAACTGCTCTAACTTTTGGTTGCCTTTGATAAAGAAAGGGCATTCTTTGTCGCCTGTTCGGTGACCATACCGTTTGCAACGCCAACCTAAAACAAAGAAAAAGGGAAATATTTCTGTAAGGCAATGCGGTTTCTCACAGTGAAGTTTTCCTTCCTGAGACTAGATGATGCAGTTCTAAATGCAGAGGCCAACAGTGGGTGACATAAGAAAGTGACATCCCAGAAAACAGGCAAGCCAGCTGCTTCCCACCCAGCCTGTAGCTTTAGAAGTGAATGTTCCCTAACCAGTGTAGATGGGAATTTATCTTTAGTGTGTCTCTCTCTGTCTTCGAGACACTCACACTGCATAACCTTGACTTCTTTCCCCAGGGGCATCCACAGTCCTTTAGTTGGCGCGTGAGCAAGAAACTCCCTGGCATGCTCATTGCCTGGGACATCCGGTATACAGTCTTCCGGCTTAGTCTCGTCTTCCTATGGGAAGGAAAGCACGTGTAAGCAACAAGGGAAAGCACTGGCTTCTGCTTCTCCTGCCCACGACCCCACCACCACCTGCTTGTCCTGCACAGTTGGGCTCAAGGCCATTCTTGATCACTCCAGGAACTGGGGAGAACAGTGACCTGACAGGAAAAACAATGAGACCTCACAGAAGAACCAGAAAGTCAAGACAGCTGCTCCTGGAGGATGACTGTGAGCACCGTGTTCTGATGGGAGTAAGACTCCATCAAAGGTTTCACCACACCAGATGTGTACCAGGCAGGAGCCGGGCATAAGAACTGAATCAAGCCAGGCTACATGAACACTAGAGACAGCCTGTATGTTCTGATGGCTCCTCTTACTGCAGCAGCCCGACAGGGAACTATGCAGGGTCCCTACACTGAGGGCACTGAGACACTATTCTGGAGTATACCGAGGGTGGGGTACACCCCAGCCTGAGTGAGGCAGACAAGGAACATGGCATAGTTCGCAAAGATGCTACCATGAGGGAACCGTGGCAGAGGAGCCCATGGGAGCCTGCACTGCTTCCTTGGGGAAGGGATACTTGGCTGATTCAATTCCTCAGAGACACAAAGCCCCACACAAGGACCTGACACCTGTGGAAAAGGACATAGGTTTCCACAAAATGAGGAAAGAGGCAACCATTTCTCCTACCTAGTTATTGAGGAGGAAATACAGATAGAGTAGCCAGTAACTAATACCACACTCACCTTGATAAGTCCAGGAGGAGGTTTCTCATAACTAGAAGATAAAAAAAAAAGTGAAACTTCAGGAATGCTAATGAAAACACATCTTAGCTGTAAAGTCACAGCAACAGTCGTAGCAAAAACTTATGGCTAGATTATGTCTGCATCAGCAATAAAATAGGATCTGCCTTCAGGATCTTAGTGAATAAACGGGTGCATCCCACATCCTGAAGAAGTGACATAATAATTTACTGCCTGGAACTCTGGATGTTTTCTAGAAGGAGAAGGGAGTGAATGTAGGTTGAGTGTGACACTGTAAATTCCTGGCTAGCTTGGCACGAGAACTGCCCTGCAAGCAGGTTTACAGGAAAAGGCGATGTCACTGACAGGCAGGGCATCATCCATGTGCAAGCACAGCAACATCCACACACAAGCACAATGTCATCTACATGCAAGCACACAGTCAACATGCAAAGCATGACATGAATCATGTGCAAGCATGATGTCCTTTTGCAAGCATGCCATCCACGTACTCAACAATGCCCAGGCTCCTGGGGAGGTGCCTTATGTTCCTATACAGCTGGAGGAGCACAGGGCAGGAGCAGCAGACTCGAGCCCTCCTCTGTCCAGTTGCTGTGCTCCTCAAACCCTCATCACTCTTCACACCTGTGTTGACCAGCCCTGCGTGGCACCCCATCCTGACTGCCCTCATGCTGACTGGTGCCAGATGCAGTACACAAAGGGACGGGGAGCCTTTTCTCCTCTTCCTCAATTACAATGAGCTGTGAGTCTCCGAGTCTCCCAGGGTTTGAGCCTATCTTCCACTTCTGAAACAGCCAGAAGAGGCTGCTGGTCAGCAAGTGTTGAAAATCAGCAGCAGATGCTCAATCTCATTTTTTAAGCATCAACATGTAATCATGTGAGCCAAACACAGTGTGGGAGGTTGCTTGTTTGTCATGAATGCAGGTCAGGAAAAGTGCAGAAAGGAGGCAGACGTGGAATGCCTCCCCTGGGAACTGACGTGTCATCAGGGTACTGAGGCTGCCCTGACACAGTATCTGGACTCCAGAAAATTGGAAGTGTGGAGCCTCAAAATGCTGCAGGAGTGACTCAGGGCCTGCATTTCTGTATTAGAAATTTCTGTATTGCTATTCTTATCGGAAATACCAACACTCAGGAATACCAGTGCTGGGCTACCCACAGGGCCTCAGAGGCATTGGAGGAGGGGAACACTATGGAAATACCCACTAATCCAACAATACGCTATTTTTGCCACACGAGTTGTACAAACAACATATGGCCAAAGGAGCCCAGTTCCAAATTCCTGGAAAGCCTGTCAGTGTTTCTGCACTGGTGGAAAGGGGAGTGAAGAACTGTATGTTTTCAATTCTTCTATTATTAGTAATGGCACTGCCTTAAAAGTGTATCTTACAACTGTGCATGCACAGTTAGAGGAAGACTTTTTTTCCCCCCAGAGGCAAGCAGCCTGGTACATGGTGTACAACTTTAGTCTCAGCTACTCAGGAGGGTGAGGCAGAGGCCCACTTAAGACCAGAGGTTCAAAGCTACATTAGAAGTCCATTGAATTGTGTGTGTGTGTGTATGTGTGTGTGTGTGTGTGTGTGTGTGTGTGTGTGTGTTTTCTTCTAAAAATCATTATCTAGTAAATAAATAGTACATTGCGGAGCAGATGGGAGAGGCTGGGCTGAAGAATGAACTGACAGAGCTGGTGTGGAGGGACATGAGAAAGGACCCTCAAGCTTCTGGAGCCCAAATGTAGGGGGTGGGGAGAGGAGGGGGATACCAGCAAGGAAAAGCGAATTAAGCAAATGGAGAAACTGAGCACCTTACTAGAAACTTGGATGACAACCCTAGAAAGCCAAAGAAATTACCAGAATGCTATCTGGCCCAAACCTGAACAATGTGGTACATTAACACTAGTGATTTAGCAGAGTTTCGTATAGTGCAGTTGTGAGATGGTCACCTTCCAGGCTGTTCTCACTCCTCTCCCTTAGCCCGCACTCTAAATGCTACAGCAAAGATGCAAGATTCAGACATTTACCTTGAAAGCATCTGAACCCAGAGCTATCTGACAACAGAATGTGTAACACTCTCCATATTCTGTGCCCCTGACCACACATGTGAATGGTAGTAATGTGGAGAAAGTACAGGAAGCCAGAGGAGTCAAATCCTCCACACAGAAATGCAGAAGAAACCTCCAGTTCCCTCCCATGCGCCCTTGTGAGTGGACTTGGGTGAAGTAATGCAACTGAATGGCAGAGACCACAGGATAAAAAAGACAGGTGGACAAATCCTTGTGTGCTGTGTCCTGAGGTTCCAGGTACAGGAGGCCAGGGCACTGCCCAGCACACTGTGGAGGCCTAAGGATTACTTTGACAAATAATGAAAGGGATCTCCTCCTAAGGACCATCTGTGTCCATAAAGGAAATCTCCATTTCTGTTCTCTCCCAAGAACAGAATGCCACTGCTCACTATCTTATAGATTATTGAATTCTAACATTTTCTACATATAGAACACACATTTATTGATGGTTCCCCAAGACTGCCTGAGAGGAGGATTTAGTATGTCATATGCACTTACCTCGACATTCAACTATAATGTTCATGCATTGCTTAATTTCCTTATAAGCCCTGCAATGGAAAGACTTAGGAGATCAATCTAAGTTGGGTGCCCATGGTTCACACTTGTATGTAAACTACTCAGAAGGCTAAGATTTGTAGGATCAAAGTTGAAAGCCTGCCACTCAGGCAGGAAAGTCTGTGAGACTCCATTTCCAAAATAACTTTCAAAAAGCTGAGCTGGAGGTGTGGCTTTAATAGTAGAGTGTTAGCAATGAACAAGAAAGCCAAGTAAGAGTTCCAGACCTTGATTTCAGGCACCAGCAAGAGTTAGATTATCAGTTATGTGAAATTATTACATGTATGTTTCTTAAATTCCTGCTCATTAATTCATATTCATTCAATTACATTTGGAGGAAAGAGAAACAAGCTTTTCTGTACCATTGGATATTTAATTTACACTAAACATTATTACCATGGAATGATTAGAAGTTTATTTAAGGGTACACAAAGCCCTCAACTAGCCAAAGTAAACATGTCAGCAGCCTAGCCAGTCTTAATTGTGTGAAGCTGGAAAAGGCCACTGGCCTGGGAATTAGTCAAACACATAGGTTTCACTAGTTTACAGGCAGACATGGCCTGGAAATGGACACTCCAATTTGCTCATTAGCAAAAGTAGTTTATAAAGTCTCTGCTGTCTACAAACTACAAAATAATTATGTTCATAAATAGTTCAGGACATTATTCTGAGCTAGGCTCTGGCAAGGCTCCAACCAACCCAGTTAAAAATCAAGATGGGGAAGCCGGGCGCTGGTGGCTCACGCCTGTAATCCTAGCTACTCAGGAGGCTGAGATCTGAGGATCGAGGTTCAAAGCCAGCCCGGGCAGGAAAGACCGTGAGACTCCTATCTCCAATAAACCACTAGAAAACCAGAAGTGGTGCTGTAGCTCAAGTGGTAGAGCGCTCGCCTTGAGCTGAAGAGAGGGACAGCACCCAGGCCCAGAGTTCAAGCCCCACCACCGACAAAAAAAAACAACAAGATGGGGGCTGGGAAGGTGGCTCAGTGGTAGAGCGCTTGCCTTGAATGCTTGAGGCCCTGGGTTTGTTTCCTCAGCACCACATAAGCAGAAAAAAAAATCCGGAAGTGGCGCTGTGGCTCAAGTGGTAGAGTGCTAGCCTTGAGCTGAAGAGCTGAGGGACAGTGCCCAGGCCCAGAGTTCAGGCCCCATGACCGGACCCCCCCCAAAAAAAAATTAAGATGGGAGTCATCCATAATAAAGTTCCAAAGCATCAAACCTAAACTACCTTGTCACCTGACCTAAGAATCCAGGAGAGAAGAACAGCATCCGAGTTTCCGCACAGATAATTTTCATGTGCTTAATAATAATGTTTCCTGAGCCTTAACCAGAAAGCAAATGCTCTTAATCAGATGTTTTTCTATTGTTCTGCTAATGACACCCCCCTTAAGGAAAGTAACTTTGAAACAAACTTTTTGTTCCTGGCTACTGTTTTCTTCTACCTTTACACAAATATCCTAACACTACTGGAAGAAGCGATGGTTAATTCTACACTCAAACCCAAAACCAGTTCAGATCTTTGGAATAACTGCAGTTATTAGGTCCCCTGACAGTATTAACCACCACCTGGCACCTGACATTGCAAGATACTGGGTTGGGCTCCATTTTGGACATACTGAGGATTGTGAACTCAGGACCTCACCCTTCCCAGGCTAGCACCATACCACTGAGCCATACCTCTAGCCCCCTACATTTGCAGATACAAAAGGCTGGACAGAGCCAGGCTATGAAAAGGTCTCTGAGCACCTGTATTGCTGGGCCCAAGCATGAGCCCTTAAGCACATAGTGGTAAGACATAAAGAGTGGGCTCAGCCCAAGAAGGAAGGCACTTTTCCATCAAAGGTCTCCTCAGATTAACTCAGAGGACTTCTGCGCATAACTTAGTAACTATGAAGCCTAGAAAGTAGATTGGTGAGTAACTTAGAGAACAGTAAACTCAGAAAAGTGGTTAACTATACATTAATTATATATACAAACAAAAACTCAAAGGCTGACAATCTAATTCCCACCTGATTCCTGTATTGGGGGAGCTAGATAGCCCCCCTCAATTAAAACTGCAAGAGGTTATCAATACCCCACACCAAAATATGACACCCTGATACTTTATTTGTAGCTAAAAGAAACTGAGAAACCCAGCACAGTAATCCTAGCTACTTAACAATTTGAAGCCAGCCTGGGCAGGAAAGTCTGTGAGACTCATATCTAATTAACCAGCAAAAAGTCAGACGTGAAGATGTGGCTCAAGAGGTAGTGTGTTAGCCTTGAAGGAGGGGGGGGGGAAACTAAGGGATGGCGCCCAGACCCTGAGCTGAGCCCAAGAACTAGCACAAAAAGAAAAAAATTAAAGAAATCGAGAACCAGCCCTCACTAACCCCTGGACAGGTCCATTTTCTTTTTTTTTTTTTTTT
>NW_012267421.1:1492751-1581019 GCF_000151885.1 Dipodomys ordii
CCGCCGCTGGGACGACATCGCGGCCCGCGGGGCTCCGGGGACGGCTCCGGGCACTTCCTCCTCCCCGACCCCGCCTTCCCGCCGAGGGTCCCCGAGTCCGAGCGCTGAGCCCCGCTCCCCGGAGCCAGGCCTGCGGGCGCCCCCTGGCGGCGTCCTGAGGAGGGGAGGGGCGCGGCCGGAGAGAGAGAGAGGACTTCCGGGAGCGTCCGGGCCCGCAGGCCACGCCCCTCCACTCCAGCAGTCGCGGTTAGGTAGTCTTGGTTAGTACGTTCAGTTTCCTCCTGGAGAGAACACCAGTCTATTCGTACAAATCCTCCCCCTTTCCAGCCTTCCATCCGGGATTAAAACCATCACATATTAACGAGGTTTGGATGCTAGCAGCAAGCTAATCCCTTAACAAGATTTTATATTGCCGGGCGTCGGTGTCTCACGCCTGTAATCCTAGCTACGCAGGAGGCTGAGATCTGAGGATCCCAGTTAGAAGCCAGCAGGAAAGTCTGAGATTCATCTCCTGTTAACCACCAAAAAACTGGAAGTGGCCCTGTGGCTCAAACGTTAGAGTGCTGGCCTTCAGCAAAAAGGGGCTCAAAGCCAAGGCCCAGACCCAGAATTCAAGCTCCAGGACAGGCAAAATAAAATAAAAATTAAAGTTTTTAATTTTTTGTGATGCTAGGGATGGAACCAGGGGCACCACACATGTTCGGTCAGGGCTCTACCACTAGCTTACATCTTCTGGGGAACTCATTTAAATATTAAACTCTCAAAAGCCGATGGTGAAAGGATAGATTTGGTTAAGTAGATTAATTCGGGCCCAGGACTCCTGGGGAACATCTCTAAGTGGAAAGCATTCTGATTTGGCAAGCTGAGACTAAACTAGGGAAAAAGCATGATTCAAAAATCCCACCCCTAAAGAGAATGCTTCACCGTTTCTCCATCCCTCCCAGTTCTTCCCAATCTTCATTGGGTGGCTTGGAATACAGTAGACAAACCCAGTCTATGATAACTCAAGTCTCATTTTGGCAGTGATTTAGCAGGTCTTCTCATTGCATAGGGGTGACCAATAGGAGCTCAGTCCAGAGTATAAATTCCCTAGACTTAGATCCATTTACAGAGTCACACTGTAGTGAGCCAGCTTCAATGACTTCAGTCAAGATGCTTCTGAGTAAAGTTCTAGCCAAAGGTATGCAAGCCTAGCAGTCTGGGCCCACTGCAGAGCTAGAAGGGATGAGCAGACAAGCTGTGCCTAGCTTCAAACAGCAGAAAATCTTAATCGATAGTAGTATCCTTTGTTTATAGATAAGGAGACTCAGACAGTTGAGTGATAAGCATCATTAGGCTTATCATTGAAAGCAGGATTCAGAACTGTTAGTTTCTTTGTCCAGTTTTCCGGAACCATTTATTGAAGAAACTGTCCTTTATTCAAAGTATGGTCTTGCTGCCTTCATTGAAAATCATATGGCTATAATACATGGATTCACTTCATTTCTTATTTGCTCTGTGTGTGTGTGTGTGTATGTGTGTTGGAGGATTGAACCCAGTGACTCATGAATGAATGCTAAGCAATCCATCTGGGCTCAAGTGACTTTCTTCAGACTCCTGTCACTATGCCTGGTCATAAAAGATAATTTTTGGTGCTTCTTGGATTGTCTGGTTATAAAAGCAGACTTTGCTATGGTCTTGCTCTTCAGCATATAGGAAAGAAGTGTGGGGTGTTTTTCTTCTTGGTTTAAGCATGAGGTTATAAGTTGCCACGAACTTCTCTTGATCTCTTTCTTCTCCGGTTTGTAAGTAATTCTCCTATTATTAGAGTAAATCCTAATTGGAACAAGAACATTTCCTGTGAGCTACTTGTAGTTTCTGGTTTGATTCCTGGAATCCAGTAATTAGATCTATAATACTTTTGTAACCATCATTTTATTCTCATCTTACAGTTGCTACTGAAACTTTCATCAGTTTGAAGTCATCCAGATTAGCCCATGTATTGGTGGTGACCCTGATTATACTAAGTTCAATTTGCTCACATTTCAGTCAGCAATTTTACATTTATAAACTTAGAGATTGTCAAGGGTTCGTGTGTGTGTGTGTGTGTGTGTGGTCTTTTTATATTCACTTTATTCTATCTTTGCCAGGTTTTGGTGTCTGGATTATTCAGCAACTAGTTTCTAAAATGAGTTGAGAAAAACTGCTGTGATTTATGCTTCCAATTTTAATCTTTAGCTTCTAAGATTCCAACTGTAATACGTTTCTAAACCAAGAGAGCAACTACCGACTCCACTGGATTCCTCGTGGCTGGGCCCTGTGTTCCTTCCGCGGAGCAGAGGGGTTGAGTGGATCCCGGGCCGCGGAGAAGTTGCAGCACGTGGGGAGCAATGTGCAGTCTTCTAGGGACAGGCGGAAATTCCCCCCTCCCCCCCCTCCAGCCCGCCCCCCTTCCGCCCCCCCTCCGGCCCGCCGGCCAGCGTCAGGCGTGGAAACCTCCAGGTCTCCAAGTCCCCCGAGGATCCGAGATTCCTTCTCAAGCTGCCGCCCCCGGGGGGGGGGGCGGAGCGCTTGGGGCGGGGCCTGTAGAAGAGGAGCCTGTGGGCGGGGCCTGATGGGATGGGGCGGGGTCTTGGGGGAGGTGCCTGTGAGGCGGGTTCTGGCGGGACGGGGCGGGGCTCAGAGCTCTGGCGCTGGGTAAAGCGCGGGGCCCAGCGAGGAGGGGCGGGGTCCTGAAGGACGGGGTGTGGCCCTGCCGGGTGGGACGTGGCCTCGCAGGATGGGGCGGGGCCCTGCTGGACCGGGCGGGTCCTGGCGGGCTGGGCGCGGGCTGGGGGCGGACGGGGGGGAGGGGTCCGTGGCCAACCCCGGGAGGGACCAGGGACCGTTCCACGTTTGCAGACGCCGCGCATCCGCCGGATTCACGCCGCCCCAGCTCCGCGCGCCCCCGCTCCTCGCCCACCGCCCGATGGCGTCCCGGGCCCGGGGCTGGCGGTCCCTGCCGCCGCCGCCGCTCCTGCTGCTCCTCTGGGTGACCGGACAGGCGGCGCCCGTGGCGGGCCTTGGCGTCGACCCGGAGCTGCAGATCGAGCGGCGCTTCGTGCCCGCCGACTGCCCGCGCGCCGTGCGCAGCGGCGACTTCGTGCGCTACCACTACGTGGGCACATTCCCCGACGACCGCAAGTTCGACTCCAGGTACCGCGCCGCCGGCTCCTCCCGCCGGGCCTCGCCTGCAGGCCCGGTCCCCAGCCCTCGCGGCAGGGACGCCGGGGTCCCCAGACCCCCGCAATGGCCTCTCGGGCCGAGCTCCGTGACATAGTGTGAACTGGCCCCGAGCCGGGGAGAGGCCGCCGCCCGATGTCCCTTCCGGCGGGCTCCCAGCATCTCCGCGGCCGGACGGGTCGGAGACGCTGCGAGTTAGTAGTCCAGGCCTGGACCCGGCCAGCACTGTTTCCTTCGCGTGGAAAGGAGGACGTGAGCCGAGGCTCCGAGCCTCCCGAGGCCGGGAAACTGGAGTAAAGTCGGAGTGGGATGGGACGGGGTCCCTGCGCCCCCTCCCGTGGGTCGTCCCGAAGCCGATGAGACAGAGGTGCATGGTCTAGAGACATTGTGGCCTTTGCACCCAGCCCTGCTTGGGGTTTTAAGTCTCAAGGATCACCCGGCCCCCCATTGTCTTCCAGTGTAGTTTGGGCCACATAGGCCCCAACATCAGGCTACGCTCCCCAAGGTTTCTGTTGCCACCAAGCGCCCCTGACTCATTCCAGCTGTAGGATGTTGGGCCCTGCCTGAGGCTGGGCTGAATGCATCTTGGCTAGAACACTGACTGCCACCTCTCTGAAACTTTGCAGTTTTGCACACAGTACTACGTGGCACATTAGCAAGTGCTAAGAGATGGCCTCCTGCCATGTAGGCGTGAGATGGCACAAGCCTGCAATCCTGGCTACTCTGGAGGCTGAGGTCTGGGGATCTCCAAGGGAAGAAGCCAACCCTGGCAGATAAATCTGAGAGATTCCAGTTAACCAACAAAAAGCTGAAAGTGGAGCTGTGGCTCAAGTGTTCGAACACTAGCTTTGAGTGAGAGAAAGCCAAGCAAGAGCAGGAGGCCCATAGTTCAAACAAAAAATAAAAAGTAGAGATGGCATCCTTACTGTTTACTAAGGGCCTTGTGCATCCGGGCAGGAGTATTACCTCTGAACCCCAGCCCTGGTCAGTGATTCCAGTTACTTACTATTGCTTCAGGATGTTGCTTTAAAAAAAAAAAAACAACTTAATTGAAACATCGTTGTTATAAAATTGACCTACTGAAACGGGTGCAGGTGGCTAACGCCTGTAATCCTAGCTACTCAGGAGGCTGAGATCTGAGGATCATGGTTCAAAGCCAGCCCGGGCAGGAAAGTCCATGAGACTCTTATCTCCAATTAACCACCAGAAAACCGGAAGTGATGCTGTGGCTCAAGTGGTAGAGTGCTGGCCTTGAGCTGAAGAGCTGAGGGACAGCACCCAGGCCCAGAGTTCAAGACCCACAACTGACCAAAAAAACAAAAATAAAATAAAGTAAAATTCACCTACTGAGAATGTACAGTTAGGTGTTTTTTGTTGTTGGTGGTAGTAGTCATGGGGCTTGAACTTGGGCCTGTGCACTGTCCCTGAGCTTTTTCACTCAAGGCTAGCACTACCATTTGAGCCACTTTCTGGCTTTTTGGTGGTTAATTGGAGGCTCATGGACTTTCCTTCCTAGGCTGGCTTTGAACTGCAATACTTAGATCTCAGCCTACTGAATAGCTAGGATTACAGGCATGAGCCACCAGTGCCCAGCAGTTGGGTGTTTTTTTGTTAAAGTATATTCACAGAGCCATGCAAATACCACAACTGTCTACTTCCAGAACATTTCTATCATTCCAAAAAAGAAATTAGGCACTCCTAATTTAGCAGTAGCATACCCTCCCCCTAGCCCGCAACCCCCCCCCCAGCTCCTGTCAACCACAAATCTACTCTATGTGTTGTTGAGTTTAACTGTCGCAGACATTTCATATAAACAAGTCATCCAGTTTGTGGTGTGGGCATCTGACTTTTGTTTCCTCACGTAGCTTTCCAAACTTTATGCATGTTTGGCACCCCCAGTACCTCAGTCTTTCACAGCAGTCAAATAACCTCTGGTTATTTGGCTTGTGTGCATGGTCCTGCATTATAAAGCAAAGTTCATATGGTATTTGGCTTGTGTACATGGTCCTGCATTATAAAGTTCATATGAACATTGTGTGCAGGATTTTGTGCTGGTGCACCTTTCAGTTTCTCTTGGGTTTATATCTAGGACTGGAATCACTGGCTCATTTAACTTTGTGAAGGACTTTGTCTTTGTCCCTCTTCTATGTCTGTTCCCTCCTGCCTAATCCTTCACACGTTGTTCACACTTTCATTTGACTCTGGTCACTTAAGGGTAGTGGTAGTGTCATATATGGCTGTGATCTGCATTTCCCTGACATTGACTGAGAACAGTGTTTCACGGGTTCATGGCCTGTTTGTGTATCTTCTTTCATTTGTACCTTTTGTTATAAAATAGGGGATGCTGGGCATGGTGGTTCACACCTATTCACACCCAGCTGGCTCACAGCCAGCTATGTAGGAGGCAGAAAGTCAGTAGGCTCACAGTTCTGAGGTTAGCCCCAAGCAAAAATGTGAGACCTAACCCTCAAAATAACTGAGGAGAAAAGACTGGGGGTATGGCTCAAGTGTCAGCTTGCCTACCTTTCAAACTAAAGCCCTGGGTTCAAACATCAGTACCACAGTAATAACAATAACATAGGAAAGATTTCTTGCCTGAGCTGATAGAATCAGTAATCCCTGCTAGACCGAGTTGTGCTGTCTGTGCAGCCACGGGTGTGAGGCATTGTAGGACAGTAGAAAGAGCATATTGGAGCTGCCTCATCCATGAGACATTCATGTGGTCTGCCCTCAGAGACTAGTACTAATCCTGTGTGTCCCCTCCCTCAACCCTGCCATTTATGGCCAAAGCAGTTACAAATCAGTCCAATAAGAAGAGTGCATATATTCCAACTCACATAGAGTTTATGACCAGGTTCAACCTGTGCCTTCACCTGTATTCATTCCTTTAATCTCAACAGAATCCAGCTCAGGACATTGAGAAAGGTATCTTATTGCATGTGAAGAGTCTTAGAGGAGTCAACCACAGAACCTCACTCCTATAATCCTAACTCAGGAGATTGAGATTTAAGGACCGTTTGTTTGAAGTCAGCCTTGACAGAAAAGTCTGTAAGACTCTTATTTTATCTCCAGTTAAGTAGTAAAAAGCCAGAAGTGGAGCTGTGGCTCAAGTGGTAGAGCCTTGGGCAGGGGGGAAAAAAAGCTAAGTAAAGGCATGAGACCCTGAGTTGAAGTCTTAGTATGGCCTATGCATGCACACCTACACATATGCACACATACATGCACATACAGCTGAGAAAGCCTGGATGGCTTTTCCAAGATACCTGAGTACTCGGTGGTCCTGTGTAACTTTTAACCTGGCCAGTTGCTTATGACCATAGTCTATGGTCTACCCTTAACTACAGTGGGCAGAAAGGCAGGCAGCTAGGAAAATAGGGAGAAGGCTTGACTCCAAGTTGTTTGTGTGGAAGGCAGCCTGGGCTGAGGCAAAAGACACAAAGGAGGCTAGAATTTACCAAGGAGGATGGAGGATGAGGGCTGGGAAGGGTGTGTGGATGGAGGGCAGGGCTGGCAGGGGGTGTAAAGGGAAGGTGGATTAGAGGAAGGAATGCTGGTCAGACAATGAAAATGTGGATAGTGGTGGGGAAAGAAGGGAGGGGAAACAAGAAGGTGGAGCTAGCCTCTTTTTTTTTTTTTTTAATGGCTGGGTGCTGGTGACTCACACCCCTAATCCCAGCTACTCCAGGAGGCTGAGATTAATCAATTCTAAGTTTTGTTTTTTTTTTTTTGGTCCCGTTGTGGGGCCTGAACTCTGGGCCTGGGTGCTGTCCCTCAGCTCTTCAGCTCAAGGCTAGCGCTCTACCACTTGAGCCACAGCGCCACTTCCGGCTTTTTACTTTTTGCTTATGTGGTGCTGAGGAATCAAACCCAGGGCCTCGAGCATGCAAGGCAAGCGCTCTACCACTGAGCCACCTTCCCAGCCCAATTCTAAGTTTTCTTGTAGATTCTGCTGAGCTTTCTATATATGATTCCATCTGAAGCAGATGCACTTCTTCCTTTCCAGTGTGTAGGCTTTGCATCTCTTTTTTAATTAGCATACATTAATTACATGAGTGGTTTCATCATGACATTCATTTCTACACAGGCATACAGCGAATCCCCATCAACCTCACTGCCTTTAGTCCTCCCTCCACCCAGAACATTTCAACAGGTTCACTCTTCATTTTCCTACATGCAAACAAAACTACTTTGGTCTGCCTGCAGCCTCTCTACTCCATTGTTGTATTCCTTTTTCTTGATCCATCCTTTACTCAGGACATCCCAGACCAGAAATGGCACAGGGGGCTTCACTGGCTAGTGGCTGATCAGAAACAGTTCAGCTTCTCACTGTGAGAACAGTGTCTGTAGGTGTAGCCCTTTGTGAAGCTTTTCTGGACCAGCCTGTGGGGTGTGGCCTGCAGGGCTGGCCTTCTGCAGAAGGTAAAAAGGAACTGGACACCGGGACCAGCTGCCTGCGCCCTCATTCTAGATGGCAGGAGTGATTTTCATGAGTGCTGGGCTGCCAGCTGCCCACTGGTCAGCAGAAATGCTCTGGAGATAACTGCTTTTCCAGATGGTCAGACTTGAGACAGTCAATAAGACTGACCTCCATGGTTAGATGTTGAGTGCCCCCCCTTTTTTTTTCTTTTCAGTCCTGGGCTTGGACTCAGGGCCTGGGCACTATCCTTCAGCTCCTTTTGCTCAAGGCTAGTGCTCTGCCATGAACCACAGCGTCACTTCTGGCTTTTTCTGCTTATGTGGGACTGAAGAATTGAACCCAGGGCTTCATGCATGCTAAGCAAGCACTCTACCACTAAGCTACATTCCCAGCCCATGAGTGCCTCTTTTGGAAAGGTTCTTGTTTGAGGTTCTCAGGCCATCATGGATGAACTAATTAGGAGTGAGGCCTCTGCAGGTTTTTATTCATCATGGAGAAGCTCTATGCCAGGTGCCTAGGAGTTGGACCATCCTGGGATTTAGCAGTATTTTTCCCACTTGGATAACTGACTTTGGAGAAGTTTTTAACTTTAGGTCCCTATCAGAGCACCCACTTCTCAGTGCTGCATGAAGAGTAAATGAGGTAGCAGGAGAGAAGAGCATTCTTTGCCACTGTGCCTGTAAATACTATTAATTATTTAAAACCTCCACTAAGTTTGGGAATTATATTCAGTTCTATGGGGGCATGGGGGGTGGCGGGGAGAAGAGGTTCATGCATGTGTGCCAATCCTGGGGCTTGAACTCAGGGTCTGGGTGCTGTCCCTGAGCTTTTTTGCTCAAGGCTGTCACTCTTCACTTGAGTCACAGCTCCAGTTCTGGCTTTTTGGAGATTAGAGTCTCACAGACTTTCCTGTCTGGGATGGCTTAGAACTGCGATGCTCAGATCTCAGCTTCCCAAGTAGCTAGGATTACAGGTATGAAAATCAGAGCCTGGCTGACATGTTTTTGTTTCTGTGTGGTGCTAGAGATTGAACCCAGGTCTTGTGCTCACACAGTTCTTTACCAGCTCTGAAAACTGTTCTTGGAGTCACCTTCTGCCTGTGTGTTACTGTGTGCCGTATTAAGTACCCCTGGATCTGTGGAGTCTGGTTCTTTATCATAATCCTGCTGGTTGGTGATGTTTGCAGTGCAGTGTGCTACAAACCAAGTGTAATCCAAGCTGGCCTTCCCAGGTAGCTGGGAGGCCCTGGGGGAGGGGGTACAGGTACAGATCTAACTTGACCATTGAGCTTACCAGAGCTTTGTCCTCTGGCTTGGCCTGAACTGGAAATCCTGCCTTCTGCTTACTGACCCTGAAGAAGGGAAGGAAGGTTATCCAGATCTGCAGAACAGGGCAGTGGAAAAGATGGTGGATCCAGGAAGCTGTCCTCACTTGCCAAGGGTTGGAGGATTAGGGTGGAGTGACGTAGATTCACACTTGTCCCAACTGTTCAGTGGGAAAAATGCAAAGAAGAAAAACAATTGGCAGTGAAAGGCAGCAGGTCCCAATGGCCTGAGTACCAGCAGCTTTGAACTTTGCTTACACAAGTAGTTACAGGGTCATTCTGAATCTGAAGAGAGAATTAAAGAGAAGACATAGCCAGTCACCTGGAATCTACTGCCTATAGATTAACACTGACAAAATTTTCATTTACTGCCTTGTAGATTTTCCTGTGTCAATTATACAGCTATCTATCTGTCTGTCTGTCTCTCATATGTATCTATATTAGCTATATTTCTGTATCATCTCTCTACCTATTTACCCACATATCTATTGTTTTTGTCTATTACCTTTTAACCTATAATTAAATACCTGTTATCTATGTCACTATCTATAATTAGTGACTATTACTATCTATAAATAAATGGGATTAAATCTAATCCATATATAGGATTAAATATATATATATATATATAATTACATATACTGTGGCTCTATAACTTGTATTTATCTTATTGAATATGTCCTTCCAGTCAATAAGTAGAAATCTATGTTATAAGATGGTCACCAAGCCATCTTTATTATTATTATTATTTTTTTTTTGGTTGGTTGTAGGCCTGAACTCTGGTTGTAGGCCTGGGTGCTGTCTCTTGGCTCTTTAGCTCAAGGCTAGCACTTTACCATTGAGCCACAGCACCACTTCTGGCTTTTTCTGCTTATGTGGTGCTGAGGAATCAAACCCAGGGCCTCATGCATGCAAGGCAAGCATTCTACCACGGAGCCACCTTCCCAGCCAGCCATCTTTATTATAGGTCCTCCCTTATATGCAGTCAGAGTCATGCCCTTAAACTTCTTCTGTTCATTATTGTAAATCAAGCTCTGAGTGGGTTTTTTTAAATTCATTTTTCTTTTGTGTTTTCTCTTTAAAATTTTGCAGTCTCTGCATTATAGTTTTGGCAACTCAGGGCCTTATACTTGCTAGGTAGATGGTTCACTACTTCAGCTACACCCAGCCTTTTTGCTCTATCTTTTTTATATAAGGCCTGGTGTTTCTGCCCAGGGCCAGCGTAGATCTTGACTTTCCTCCCTCTGGGCTTCAGTAGATGGAATGAGAGAGCCACCATATCCAGCTTTTTTTCTTTTCCCATCCTGGCCTCTAACTGCAAACTTCTCAATCTGTCTCTTGAGAAGCAAGGATTCCAGGGGTGAACACTAAGCCTGGCCTGCATGAGTGCACTATATAGTTATTGTCTCATACAGGATCTGAAACCACCTCTCTCTGCCAGTTCATAAAGTAGTATTTGTTGGCAAAGTCTTTGTCTTCGGCTTCTTTCATAACTCCCAAAACACCCAGCACAGTGTCAAAGGGCAAGCCTTCACTTGTTGAATTTGACATTGCAAGTGAGCACAGGCCACAATCAAACTCCTGCCATTTATCTTCGGCCCTAGGCCAAAATCCATCAGCCTTCAATACAATGAGTGGTTTCAAGATGTACTTATACTGATTATCTGCGATAATTGTGGTAGTGACCCAACCCCATGCTTGCAGAAATTTTCTTGTTGGAATTTATGCTTTTCTTTTTCTCTCTCTTCCTTCTGGTGGTCAGCTATGACAGAGACTCTACATTCAACGTGTTTGTGGGGAAAGGACAGCTGATTGCAGGGATGGACCAGGCTCTGGTTGGGATGTGTGTAAATGAGAGGCGCTTCGTGAAGATCCCCCCAAAGCTTGCCTACGGAAGCGAGGGCGTTTGTGAGTTCTGTCATTTTGTACTTACTTATTTATTTTCTTGTTTCCATTTCCTGGAGTTCATTCTGGTAAATACGATCAGGGGGGTACTTGTAAACACACCTGAGAAGCAACCATACAATCTATAGAGACTGTGGCTGACCAGACTGGAGAGTTTTGGAGGCTTTTTTTTTTTTTTTTGCCAGTCCTGGAGCTTGAACTCAGGGCCTGGGCACTGTCCCTGAGCCTCTCTGTGCTCAAGGCTAACATTCTACCACTTGAGCCACAGTGCCACTTCCAGCTGTTTCTGTTTATGTGGTACTGAGGAATTGAACCCAAGGCTTCATGCATGCTAGGCAAGCACTGTACCACTAAGCCACATTCCCAGCCCTTGGAGACTTTAAGAGGGGAAAATAAAAAGCAGTGAAGACAGACACAACTGATATTACTGTTTTAGATTTCATCTCTTCTAGAAATGAAAGGTGTCATTGACCTGGTCATGCCCAGTGGAATCTTTTTTTTTCCCCCCCAGTTGTGGGGCTTGAACTCTGGGCAGGGGTGCTGTTCCTCAGCTCTTCAGCTCAAGGCGAGTTCTCTACCACTTGAGCCACAGTGCCACTTCTGGTTTTCTGGTGGTTTATTGGAGATAAGAGTCTCATAGACCTGGGTGCCAGTGGCTCATGCCTGTAATCCTAGCTACTCAGGAGGCTGAGATCTGAGGATCACGGTTCAAAGCCAGCCTAGGCAGGAAAGTCTGTGAGACTCTTATCTCTGATAAACCACTCAGAAAACCGGAAGTGGCACTGTGGCTCAAGTGATAGACTGCTAGCCTTGAGATGAAGAGCTCAGGGACAGTGCCCAGGCCCAGAGTTCAAGCCCTATGACTGACAAAAAAAAAAAAGTCTCATGGACTTTACTGCCTGGACTGGCTTTGAACCTCAGTCCTCAAATCTCAGCCTCCTGAGTAGCTAGGATTACAGGCCTGAGCCACCAGTGCTTGGCTCCCACTGGTGTCTTTGATGAGAGAAAATGTGTTTTTTCTTTTTAGTTTCATTTGGAGGGAAGATGGGGACCCAGCTTGAACCCTTTGGGTTTCTATTCCTATTATCAGTGTCCTAGGTATATATTTGTGTGGCCTGAAAAGCAGTAGTTTCTAAGTGTGAGCTCTCTTTCATTTCTAGCTGGTGTGATTCCCCCAAACTCTGTGCTTCATTTCGATGTACTTCTGATAGACATTTGGAATTCTGAAGACCAGGTGCAGATTCACACTTATTTCAAGCCCCCCACGTGCTCTCGGACTATCCAGGTGTCAGATTTTGTTAGGTACCACTATAATGGGACGTTCTTGGATGGGACACTGTTTGACTCCAGGTAAGCCCTTCTGTTCGTAGCAGTGACTGTGAAATGCCCCCTGTGTCTCTTGGTTTTGTCTATATGCTATGCCCATGAGGAAGCCAGAAACAGGACCCTTCTGAACTTTCACCAGTATTAAACTACTCTTTGTAATACTTGTGGGTAGTGTCTTATGCTCATGGTGCCAGAATCAAGGCTTAGTGCATATTAGAAAACTCTCAAGTATTTCTTACCTAATTCAACAGTATTTTGAGACTTTATCATTAAGCAAAGAGCCTTATTCCTTAGTAGACTCATGTGTTTTGGTTCATTTTTATATTTTTCCCATGGAGGGAGAACAGGCAGAAATAAAGCTATAGTAGCCACAAATAAAGCTATATATAGGCTAAGCTTTAGACCAGATTTTCTGCCATGACAGTGTGCTTGACTAGTGGAATAAGCTGGTCTATGGTAGTCAGTCGCTGATAGAAATCCGAGCCTTTCCTTTCTTCTTAAACTGGATGCCTTGTTGTGTTTGGGAGCAGCAGTCTCCAGAGATGGATGTGGGCTTGTTTACCTGAGATTTGGGTAACAAAATTCTCCCTGAAGGACAAACTGGAAACCTACACCGTGGAACTCTTTCCCTTTCTCATTGGCTTTCAGTCACAATCGCATGAGAACCTACGACACATATGTGGGCATTGGCTGGCTGATTCCTGGCATGGATACAGGGCTGCTGGGGATGTGTGTGGGGGAAAAGCGAATCATCACCATTCCTCCTTTCCTGGCCTATGGAGAACACGGGGATGGTGAGTCCTCCTCCTCCTCAGGGATTAAGACTGTTGCGATCCTATGGACCCTACTGCTGTGCAATCCAGTTGTGATCCTAGGGGACCCAGTGCTGTCCTATCCTGTCGTGACTCCATGGGACCCACTGCTTTCCAATCCAGTCTTTATCTTGTGGGACCCACTGCTGTCCAATATGGCAGCCACTTGATACAGTCAAGTGACAATTTGCCCTTGCTGGGCAAGTGCCAGGTGGCTTCTTAAAAGAAGTATGGGCAGAGTACCCTGCTAATAGAGAAATCAAGTTTGGAAATGATTATCATAGATATATCCCCATTCTCCCTTCTTTGGGGTCTAAGTTCTTTGCGCTGCTATTCTTCATTGGTGGAAGTTCTTTTTACCTGGTCTCAGACCCTTTGCATTTTCATCCACATAACAAACAAGATGCTCAGTCTCACGGGAAGACTACTTTTTGTCTTAAATAAATACTTAATAGCTTAAATATTTAAAATAAGTAATTTATATTTGACTATTGCACAAGTATTCAAGGAAATCGTTGAACGACTGAATAATCTTGGGAAATACATATGTGTGTATTTGTATATATGTATATACATATATATGTGCTAATGCTAAAAAAATGCAAACTCTGGGGGGTTGTTTTGGAGATGTTCTCCTAGGAACTGAGGGAGAGCTTAGTGGTAGATTGCTCACCTAGCCTGCATGAGACCCTGGGTTCTGTCCTTGCACCACAAAAGATAAAAATGAAAACCTTTGTTCCTCTTTGCGACCCAAAGTACAAAGGGTTAACCTTCTCTGCCACACATCTGCTCCAGGAATGGGACACACCGTGTGTTCCAGAGGCTGGCACCGATCTGCTCCAGGGATGGGGCACACCGTGTGTTCCAGAGGCTGGCACAGATCTGCTCCAGGGATGGGGCACACTGTGTCTTCCAGAGGCTGGGTCAGTTGCCTGCTTTCATGTCACTGTGCTTCGGGGGGAGAGAGAGATACCTGGGCTGGATGCTACTGCCACCCAGGATGCTACTGCCCTCTTTGTACACTGTAACACGTGCTGAGGGCTTCCTGCACACTGGCTGGTGGGGATCTTTACAGAAAGCTTGTGCCCTGCCTGCCATACCCAAAGCATTGCCCTTTGGCTTTGCCCTTTGCAGAAACTTCCTCTCCAGATAATTTTAAATATGGGCTCTGCTGATGCTTTTCCAGCCACAGCTGAGGGGACCAAGCTCTCAGGATTCCCAGCTGTGAAATGAGATTTGAAGTAGACACTTTATGGGCCCAGCGCGCTTCCACTGGGCTACTCTGCTACCATTGAAGTAGACACTTTAGACAGAGAAGTTTAGCCATATGATGTCATAATTGCTAAGTTTTCCCCATTTTCCTTCACTATGCTGTGCTTTACCTATGATTAACTTCATATGACAAGGAAAAAATTTTTTTTTTATTAATACCTCTGGTGTGTGCGCGTGTGCACACCAGTGCTGGGGCTTGAACTCAGGGCCTTGCTTGGCTTTTTTATTCAAGGTTAGCACTAAGCTCCTTGAGCCACACCTCCACTTCTTGACTTTTGCTGGTTAATGGTGATAAAAGTCTCTCAGATGTATCTGCCTTGGTGGCTTTGAACCATGATTTCCCGATCTCAGGCTCCTGTGCAGCTAAGATTATAGATGAAGGCCACTAATACCACTTAACATTATTTTTTAAAAATCCTTAGTATTTTTTTTCTTTTTTTTTCCAGTCCTGGGGATTGAACTGAGGGCCTGGACACTGTCTCTGAGCTGCTTTTGCTTAAGGCTAGCACTCTACCACTTGAGCCACAGTGCCACTTCCAGCCTTTTCTGTTTATCTGGTACTGTAGAATGGAACCCAGGGCTTCATGCATACTAAACAAGCACTTTGTCACTAAGCCATATTCCCAGCCAATCCCTAGTATTTTCGATCTGGACTTGGTTAAATCCCCCAAATAGGGAGCCCAGAGCAATGCTGGAAGGGGTGATGGTGTTCAATGAACGTCCTGTGTACCTCCAGGCTCATCCCAGAGAAGCTATACCATGCAGGAGGAAGATAGAATCACTATTTTGGATTGTGGGTGCCATATTTTCCCCTTTGTTATCTAGCCTTGGTTTTGTTTGTATCTTGCTGTGGATAAAGCACTGAATTTTCCATTTTGTCTTTCAAACACCTTGGCTGTGATCATGAAGCCTTTAGGGACTGTGGAGAAGTGAGGAGAGGCACGGAGGGTTGAGGAAGTAGAGTAGATGTGCACCACCATGCACTACACAAGTAGGCATGGAAGACTTCCCAGAGACACATTGTACAGTTAATTCATCCAACTTCAAGCCTGGCTCTCAGTGGGTGTGTGAAGCCCTATGAGTGGGGTTTCTGCACAACCAGTGCAACTTTAGGGCCTGTGCTTTTCATCTGTCCACACACAGAACCCTGAGGCCTTTGTGAGTGCGGGTGCAAGCAGTGCAGAGCCACTCAGCATGGGCACAGGCAATGGGGTCATACTGCACATGGGTGAGCATGGTGAGACACCATAGTCAGACCCAAGGATCCCCAGGACTTGGAATCCCCCTTGCTCTTGGCCGGACAAGGTCAGGGGCCCAGCACTAGGGTTGTTGTGCGGTGGTGGCCCAGCCCCAGCCTGGTGCAAACGTCTCTCTTCCTCTGTTGGGTAGGGAAGGACGTCCCTGGACAGGCGTCCCTGGTGTTCGACGTGGTCCTGCTGGACCTCCACAACCCTAAGGATGGCATCACAGTGGAGAACACAGAGGTGCCCGCGGACTGTGCGCGGCGCAGCCAGAGTGGAGACTTCCTCAGGTACCACTACAACGGCTCCCTGCTTGATGGCACCGTCTTTGACTCCAGGTGAGGAAGCAGCCCCAAATCTCTGGGCCAGGGCCACTGTGAGGGGGGGCCAGTGTCCTCATCCTCCAACAGACTCCAAGCCTTTGCTTCCCATAAAAGCTGGAAGTCTTGCCAGTCCCTCTTGGTATTAGACTTCCAGTTTATGTGCTCATCATCCAAGAGCCTTGCAGAATTTTCTGTGGTAAGGTTTCGTTTGAACCAGGGGCAGTGGCTTACATCTGTAATCCTAGCTACTAGGAGGCTGAGATCTGAGGATCCTGGTTAGAAGCCAACCTAGCCCATGAGACTGTCACCTCTAATTAGTCACCAAAAAGCCAGAAGTGATGGTATGGCTCAAGTGGTAGAGTAGCTAGCCTTGAGCAAAACAACTCAGGGGCAGGGCCCAAGCCCTGAGTTTAAGGTCCATGACAAAATGACAAATGGCACATACATGAAAATGATTTCATTTGAATAATCCACTCTTTATTCCTAACAGCTCTTCTTTCATTTGAGATTTTTGTTTTGAAAGAGCATCAGTCATGTGATTCCAAATAAAAACAAAATATGAGGTCATGGGGAGGGGAAGAGCAGACAGATGGAGAGAGGAAAGGTGGATGAAAATAGTTTAATATTCAATGTATATATGTAAAAATGGAACCAGGTCATGTGAGGGATGGGTGGAGTTGGGAGAGTGGGGAGAATGTTGAATTGATCAAGATGCAATGTATATAGCCTGGTGCCAGTGGCTCACGCCTGTAATCCTAGCTACTCAGGAAGCTGAGATCTGAGGATTGTGGTTCAAAGCTGGCCCTGGCAGGAAAGTCTGAGATTCATCTCCAATTAACCACCAGAAAACCGGAAGTAGTGCTGTGGCTCAAGTGGTAGAGTGCTTGCCTTGAGCTAAAGAGCTAAGGGACAGCACCCAGGCCCAGAATTTAAGCCCCATGACTGACAAAAAAAAAAACGAAAAAAGATTCAGTGTACTCACAAACTGATCTGGTGAACTGAAACACCTTTCTATAGCTACTTAAAGATAATATATACGAAATCAGTATGCTATATGCCCACCCCATCTGGTTACCATTTTATTAACAATCCTCTTTAGTAGTTTCTGATTTGTTCAGTCATTTCTATATGGCATACAGAATGTCATATATGTATAATATGTTATAAAATATTTTCTCTGTTATATAATAAATAAAATTGTGTAATAACTTTTTTTTTTTGGTCAGTCGAGGGGTTTGAACTCTGGGCCTGGGTGCTGTCCCTGCGCTCTTCAGCTCAAGGCGAGTGCTCTACCACTTGAGCCAGTGCGCCACTTCCAGTTTTCTAGTGGTTTACTGGAGATAAGAGTCTCTCAGACTTTCCTGCGCAGGCTGGCTTTGAACCATGATCCTCACATCCTCAGCCTCCTGAGTAGCTAGGATTATAGGCATGAGCCACTGGTGCCCAGCTGTAATAACGTTTTGTTAGCTCTTTATCATCCTCACCCCAAAGCACCCAACACTTAAAAACCTCTTAAAAAAACTTGCCCTGTGGGCAGAGAGCCTTTTCGGTTGAAATCTTTAATCTGGATCTTGGTGGTGGAGTCTGAACTCTGGGTCTGGGCGCTATCCCTCAGCTCTTCATCTCAAGGCTAGCGCTCTACCACTTGAGCCACTGCACCACTTCCAGCTTTTTCTGCTTACATGGTGCTGAGGAATTGAACCCAGGGCCTCATGCATGCAAGGTAAGCACTCTACCACTGAGCCACCTTCCCAGCCCCTAATTTGGATTTTATTATCTTCAGTTGTACAAAGAGGTTAACATTCAACCAATGTGTTTATAAGTATAATGCATGTTGGTTGACAATCACCCTTTTCATCATTCTCCCCTCTCCCTTCCAACATCTAGAAATCTTGGTGTTAACAATTTTTTTTTTTTTTGGTCGGTCATGGGGCTTGAACTCTGGGCTTAGGCGCTGTCCCTGTGCTCCTCAGCTCAAGGTGAGTGCTCTATTGCTTGAGCCACAGCACCACTTCCAGTTTTCTAGTGGTTTATTGGAGATAAGAGTCTCATGGTCTTTCCTGCCTGGGCTGGCTTTGAACCATGATCCTCAGATCTCAGCCTCCTGAGTAGCTAGGATTACAGGCGTGAGCCACAGACACCCGGTGGCAGTGTTAATCAATTTTTATGATGGAGAACCTCACTTGAGTTGACTGGCTGGGTTTTCCAGAACCTGTCACTTTCCCTCACTGGTTGAGGAGTGACTTCTATGGCAAATTTAGTTCCTCTATGGATTTGGAGGGTCTTCATCTAGGATTGTTTCTACTCTTGGGAGGAGGTTCTTTTCCCTAGGCCCCTTGGGAAGGAGTGCTCTGCAGTCTCTGGAGTTAAATTGTCCTCAGACTTGTGCTACTCTCCTGGAATCACTGTTCATACCTGCCCTGGGGGGTGTGGTTCAATGGTAGAGCGTTTGCCTAGGATGTGTGAGGCCCTGGGTTCAATTCCCAACCCTACACACTGGCTCACATGCACATACAGATGATCCATATCTCCCATACTCAGATATTCTTCTCCAGAGGCTGGAGACACTGCCCTGTGATCTCTTAGTTTCCACTGCGACCTACCCTTGGTTTTTCATTAAGTCAGCACTGGCTCCCTGTGGCTCCCTCTCTCAGATTACAGTGCATTTATGACCGACTCAACCAAAGCCGAGGTCTGCTCCTGTCATATTCTAGGAAGTACATGTCCCCACTGTGGGTTTTACCTGTTCTGGGGCCTGCAGGCCTCTGTGGTGCTGATGGTTGACATGTGTGTGATTGCCTGGTTGTTTCCATTCTTCTCTTGTAGCTACTCGAGGAACCGCACCTTCGACACGTACATCGGGCAGGGCTATGTGATTCCTGGGATGGATGAAGGCTTGCTGGGCGTCTGCATTGGGGAGAGGAGAAGGATCGTGGTCCCCCCTCACCTGGCCTATGGAGAGGAGGGCAGAGGTGCGTATCACCTGCCTTTCTGTTTACTGGCTGCTCCCACCTTGCTGGGCTTCGAGAGGCAAACCATGGGTTGACATCCAACTTAAACCTTGACTGCCCATGTAGATTTAGTTCTAGAATGGTCTGTGGTATTTTCTGTTCTCCTAGCTCCATTTTCTTTTCCTTCTGAAAATATTTAAGCCTATGCCAAAGTTGTAAGATCTGCATTGTGAATTCTGTTCATGTTCATTGACTGTTCATGTTTTTGCTCTGTTTTCTCTCCTTTCAGCTTTATTTATCTTGTTTACTTGAACGGTGTGAAAGTACAAAATCCTTATTTAGGTGAAAGGGCTGGTGCCTGCCTGGGTAGGGCTCAAGTTCTGGTCTTCAGTTTTGCTGTCCAGTTATTCCATCTGCCTGTCTGTCAAGGCTTCTTTGAGTTCTTTATGACATGGTGGTGGGGATTCTCAGAGAATCAGATGGGCAGAGCTCCTGCTCATGCATGCTTGCATCCTCCCCCCACACCCACTGGATGCCCTCTGAGCCTCAGAGTCAGCCAGGTACCTGGGAGGTGACACACAGCCAGCCTGATGCTAAGTACTGTAGTCATCACTGGAGTAGGTGGGCATCAGCCTCTGGGTTGATGTTTGTGCTGCAGTGCTCAGTGCAGAAGCTGAGCTAGTCAAATTCAGTGTCAGCCTCACTGTATCCCTAACTCTGTGAAAGGCTACCACTCACTACAGACCTACAGAGGTGGAACTGGGATTTGAACTCAGGGCTTCCCACTTACTGGGTAAGTGGTCTGGTAGACCATTGGAACCTCACCCTCAGCCATCTGTGGTCAATTCAACTGGGGCAAACAGGCTAGAGTCCTGCATTTGAGTCCAAAGTATGCTAATTGGCCTGGTTCCTCTGGACAGATCTATGCCTCCATTTCCTTGTCTTCAGAATGAAGATTCAGTTCTTCTAATGGCCACAGCTCCATTCTGGTGTGCCCTTGCCTCTCACTTCTGGGTCCTGTATTCCTCACAGGAGGCAGGCAGGACACACTGGGGGGTGCTGGGTGCTGTGGCCCACAGAGCTTGTTCACTAAGTCTCTGTGTCTGTCCTCAGGGAACATTCCAGGCTCGGCTGTGCTGGTGTTCGACATTCATGTGATCGATTTCCACAACCCCTCGGACTCCATCAACATCACCTCCCACTACAAGCCCCCTGACTGCTCAGTGCGGAGCAAGAAGGGTGACTACCTCAAGTACCACTACAATGCCTCCCTTCTGGATGGGACTCTGCTGGACTCCACGTGAGTATCCCTTGGGGGTGGGAAGTCCTTCAAGTTCTGCTTCCTCAGCCTTCACCGTGCTGGGGTTAAAGGCATACACAGCCATGTCTGGCCTACCAGACTAACTCTTACCCTGTAGAATTGTTTTTCTATAAAGGCAGATCTTGTGCAGCTGTGTTTAAAACTGGCTCTTGGATAAACACCAGAGTCTCATTGTCAGCTAGCTCTGCTTCTGATGCATGTGTGCGTGTTTGTGAATCTGTTTCCCAAGGCTGCCCTATATGGTGAAGCAAGTTGGATGCACTTCTTCTGGCCACTTTCTGCCTTGGGTTAAATGTCCTGCTTTTTCTCAACACTGTCCCTTCATTTCTTGATCAAGTGCTTCATATTCCAAAGTTCATATTCCCACCAGGGCTCCTTACATGGGAAAAGGGGAGTATGGGCAGGAACTGAACAAAGGCATTCCTTCTGGAAGTCAAGGATACGTTTGCCTGTGCAAGAGGAGCCCACTTCCTGCCTTGATTGCACTTGTGCAATGGGAACCTTGTCTCTGAGTCCCCCTCTTCCTGGGGGCTCCATCCTGGCACAGAGCTCATCCTCTCTGCATGGCACTTGTCTCTCTGGAAGCTCCTCAGGGTAGCATGGGTTGGGGTGGGAGAGATTGTGCCAATCTGTGGCTCCCTCCAGTATCCTGGGGATAGATAAGAGTTGGGTATCTTGAGAGGATCCTCAAGGACCCACGTGTTCCTCTCCTAAGCACCCTTTCCGGTCCCAGTGGCTGGCCAATCTAACCTATGTCTCTTGTCTTTCAGGTGGAGTTTAGGCAGGACTTACAACATTGTGCTGGGGTCCGGTCAGGTGGTCCTGGGGATGGACATGGGCCTCCGGGAAATGTGTGTGGGTGAGAAGCGGACTGTGATCATCCCGCCACACCTGGGCTATGGGGAGGCTGGCGTGGGTGAGTGACTCTGCTTGGGGTACAGGCTGTACTTTTGGGGGACTAGAGCTAGAACTGCCATATGCCTCTTCCACTTAAGACTCCAAGGGCTATGCTTTTTTTTTTTTTTTTCCGTTGGTGCTGGTCCTGGGGTTGAACTCAGGGCCTGGGCACTGGCCTTGATCTTCTTTTGCTCAAGGGTAGTGCTCTATCATTTGAGCCACAAGGCTTTTTTTTTGGGGGGGGTTACTTAATCAGAGATAAGAGTCTCACGAGACTTTCTTGCCCAAGCTGCCTTTGAACCATGGTTCTTAAATCTCAGCCTCCTGAGTAGTTATGCTTTCTGGTTTGAAGTTGTTGAAAGAGCCTGTGAACTTGGTGCTCCTGAGCTTTTGTAAGAAGAGTAGCAGGGAAGCGAGCTGGGTGTGGGTATGGGTGGCAAGGCACTGCTGCCCTTTTCCATAGGCAGAGGCCTCCTCCCTCTGGCCTCTAGCCTGGACAGGTGGATGCCGAAGGTCAGGACTCCTCACCACAAGTCAGCCAGGAAAGGTTGGCAGAGTTAATTAAGACTGGTTCCGGGAAAAGTGACTTTTCTGCATCTTTGCAGGGTTATGCCCTGATGCACTTCCCTACAGATCCCAGAACACTTCTAGCTGGGATCATCACTACAGTGGAAAGTGTCAGCTATTTTTGTGAGTCTTGTGCTTGTAAGGCAAGTGCTTTACCACTAAGCCATATCCCTGTCTTTTTGCACAGTTATTTTCCGGATAGGGTCTTGCTGATTTTTGGCCAGAGCTGGCCTCAGACCACCATCAGTGTTATCTGTAGCTGTCCACAGCTGGGATGACAGGCACAAGCCCTTATGTCTGACTTGTTGGTTGAGATGGAGTCTTGATAACTTTTTTTGGCCAGGGCTGATGATGAACCTCAATCCTCCCAATCTGTTTCTATGGTAGCTGGGATTACAGGTGGAGCCATTGCAGATGACTACATTTATTTCGTGTTGCATATAAAATCGAAACAAGTTGCATGAAACAACACCTATCTTTTCTAAATGCCATTCTCAGGATCTAGTTCATTTTGTTCCTTTACCTGCAAAAGCAAGTAGTGGGAGCAGTGGGTGGAAGGATCTGCTGGGTGCAAACCCATGCCTCTTGTCTCTCCCTGAGCAGATGGAGAGGTGCCAGGCAGTGCTGTCTTGGTGTTTGACATTGAGCTGCTGGAGTTGGTGGCTGGCCTGCCTGAGGGGTACATGTTCGTGTGGAATGGGGAGGTGTCTCCCAACCTCTTTGAGGAGATTGACAAGGATGGAGATGGAGAAGTCCTCCTGGAAGAGGTGAGCAGCCTGATGGGCGGGTGTGCCCAGGGCTTTTATCAGTGCCAGTGACTCAGCTCGGCTGAGATAGGGAGCTGGGAGTGCAGGAGGGACCCCAGGCCTCTCCATGGAGCTGGGCGACTTACTGCGCTGACAAGCTGGAGTCACAGCTCCCTGGCTTTTCCTCTGTGCATTCTTGTGCAGGCTCCAGCCATTCCTTCAGCATCAGTTTTCCTCCAGCTCCTGTCTTGTTTTTGTGACAGTGTCTCACTTTGAACCAGAGACCCTCCTGCCTCAGCCTCCTGGATTACAGGTGTTCAACACACCTGGCTCAACTTTTTAAGAGACAGGGTCTCACTATACTTCCCAGGCTGGTCATAGAACCTCTAGGCTGCTGGGACTACAGGAATATGCTGCTGCCCCCAGCTTTCTATTCTTTTTTCTTTCTTTTTTTTTTTTTTGGCTTTGGGGCTTGAACTGAGGGCCTAGATACTATCCCTAAGCTTTCCTGCTCAAGACCAGTGCTCTGCCACTTTAAGCCACAGCTCTACTTCCAGTTTTCTGGTAGTTAATTGGAGATAAGTGTCTCATGGACTTTCCTAAGCTGGCTTTGAATTGTGATCCTTAGCCCTCACCCTCCTGAGTAGCTAGATTATAGGTGTGAGCCACCAGCACCTGGCTTTCCATCCTTTCCTAAGCCCCCTTCTGGTGAACTTTTGTCCTGCGATGCTGCTGTTGTTTCGTTTCTCAGACCCCCTTGCCACCATGTCCAGCGCCTTCTGAGCCCGAGGTTGAGATCGGTCCTCGATCCTCTCTCTTTTCTTTTCTTTTTTTTTGTCGGTCGTGGGGCTTGAACTCTGGGCCTGGGCGCTGTCCCTCAGCTCTTCAGCTCAAGGCGAGCGCTCTACCACTTGAGCTACAGCGCCACTTCCGGTTTTCTGGTGGTTTATTGGAGATAGGAGTCTCAAGGTCTCTCCTGCCCGGGCTGGCTTTGAATGAACTGCGATCCTCAGATCTCAGCCTCCTGAGTAGCTAGGATTACAGGCGTGAGCCACCAGCACCCGGCTCTCTCTTTTCTTTAGCACCCCTGTCCCAACTTCCAGTGAATCTGCTTGTCTGGTTTCCCTTGTGAGGCTCTGCTGGGCCAGGGATGCTCTGTTTCATCCAGGCTCCATTGTGGGTCATCCCGTCCCAGTGCTTCAGATGTGGAGCATGAGTTCACATGTCTCCACCTGCACCAGTTTGACATCAAACTCACTGCACTGCTGGCCCCCCACTTCTCCCCCAAGCCTGCTTCTCCTTTACATCCTGTGGCCCTCAGCACAGCTCTGTCCTGTAGCTACTCAGGTGACTGCACTGTAGTCTGGCCTTTCTCAAAAGCTCAGTCACCTCAGGGCCTCACAGAGCTGTAAGATCTCTGCCTCCTACCTGTGCCTCATCTGTGTTCCAGCTGGGCCTTTGTACCAGCCACACCCCCTGCTCAGAAGACTCCACTGTAGATGGTGTGCGGTTCATTATCTCACCTTCTTTAGGCTTTTGGGTATGTCTCCCCTGGAGGTTTTAGCCCACCACTTCATCCTGCTCTCCTTTGCTTCCATTCTGTGCCTGAACTTTGGAACAAGATGTGCCATTTGTTCACTGATTATGTTCATTTTTCTCCCTGTAAGGCCAGCACGTACAGGATGTTTGTTCATTTGTATCCTGATAAGTCCCCAGGGTCCACATGGGTACCTGGTACATAGTAGAATCACTAGGTTTGCACTGTGGGGAGCTTGTGGGTGAGGGTATGCTCTGGTGGCCACTGGTGTAGGGGTCTGGTGGGAACAGGCTCTGGCTTCAGCCATGTCCCCTGTGCTGTTTGGGCGTGGGTTATGTTCGGGCTGGTTCTGCATTCTCAGCCACTGTCTCACATCTGCCTTGCCCTTTGTCCCCAGTTTTCACAGTATATCCACGCTCAGGTAGCCACTGGCAAAGGGAAACTTGCTCCTGGCTTTGAGGCTGAGATGATCGTGAAGAATATGTTCACCAACCAGGACCGGAATGGCGATGGAAAGGTCACGGCTGAGGAATTCAAACTCAAAGACCAGGAGGCCAAACATGATGAACTCTAAAGCTGACATGAGCCAGGTGGATCCAGGGAGTGTATGACCCAGCCACCACTGTGGCAGAATGTAGGGAGGGTGAGGGCCATGGCAGTTTGTGGGCCACACGGACCTGGTGCAAACTTCAGACTGGGGGATATCCATGAGAGCCTTAGCTAGTGGACAGATTCTGCAGAGGCCTTAGGCAGGCTGTGAAAAGTGCTAGAAAGGCTATTCTGCCAGTCTGAGTCTTCCGGGCAATTTTGTCATTAAAGGAAAATAGGATCAGGTAGAAGTTTCCATTTCTTGGAGGAAACAGAATACCTTGTCCAACTCTATGTAAAGTGATTAAGTTTTTTATTTTTAACTTCCCAGTGTCTTAAAATGTTCTCCCCATGGGCAGGAGAAAGAGGCTTGCGTGCCTGGGAGAGTCCTGCTCTGCCTCTGGCTTTTCTCAGTGTTCTGTACAAACCCTGCCCTCCCCACCAGCCCCAGTTCCCCACTTATTAGAATATCCCATCCCACCGGAGCCATCCCTCACTGGCACATTAACGGGGCTTCCAGCAGACAACTCCACGGACCAATGAGTAGCTGTGAACCCTGCTGTGTGGAGCATCTACCTGGCTCTTTCCTCCCAGAGCCCATTCCCACCCCAGCCATGGCTGGTCCTCATGGCCAGGCCTTGTGGCCACTCAGCAGCCAAAATGACTTTTTCCTGCTGCTCCTTCCTGTATCCTAGAGGATGGGGCTCTGCAGGTCACCCCTCTGCCACAGGAAGGCAAAGATACTGCTTGCTGGTTGCTTTTCCCATCATGCAGTGGTCACACTGTGCCTTTCTTCTGCCCTTATTTGGTGTGGGCACTGCCCCCAGGCGATCAGTCAACCATTTCCTTTGGAAACTGCCTTTGTTCTAAGGCTGTTGTTGCATGGATGTAGCCTTGAGATGGTTCACGGAAATGCTGTACTTTCCTCTAGTGGAATAAATGTTGGAAACTCAACCTCACTGATGTAAAATGTTGAATCACATTGTTTCATTGTGGGACATTTTATCTGGAGGTACAGAGGGTCCCTGGAGAACACAGTGCCTGTGAGAGCCAAGCAGGACCCCACATGACAGTTCTGTACTTGCTGGAAAGGAAGTTATGCCTAGTGTGGGGGTGCAGGTCACGTGGTGTCTGGGGGGAATTCAGGGGTCCTGCAAGAAATCCAGGGGTCCTGAAGAGGAGTTCTTGAAAACTCTGTGGAAGTGAGGTAGGGTTTAGGACACCAGAGGGGTAATGAGGGCAGTGTTGGTTATCAGGTTGTTCACCCTGACCTGAAAGACAAGGAGAGTGGCTCACTCCGGTAATCCTAGCTACTCAGGAGGCTGAGACCTGAGGATTAGGGTTCAAAACCAGCACAGATAGGAAAGCTCATAAGACTTTTTAACCACAAAAAAAGCTGGAAGTGGAGCTGTGGCTCAAGTGGTAGAACACTAGCTTTGAGTGAAAGAGCTGAGAGACAGGATTTGGGCAGTGTCAAGCACTAGGACTGGCACAAGAACAGGTCAAGAAGAGGCAGCAGGAGAAGGGAGGGGTGGAGGCAGTCATTCAAGAGCCCAGGCTACTAGTGCAGCTGAGAGAAGTACAGATACCAGACTTTCTGTCCTTCCAGACTCTCTCCCTACACATGGCTACCTTCTCACCCTCCCATACTGCTGTCCTTCCATGCTTCTACCCTCCTATCTGTCCAACTTCCTGTCCATCCTTCAGCCTGTCCACCTGTCCTCCCTCCGTTTGTCTACCTTGCTGCCTATCAGTCCTGCTGCCCTTCCATCTCTCATCCTTCATTTCTCCCATACATCTACCCTTCTGTCCTATCCACATGCCCCTCCCCTCCACCCCGTTCCTAGTAGTTGAACCTTGTTCAAGGCCAGAGGAATGGGGTGACCTGTGGGTGCAGAGAAATGTGGAGAATGGATCTGAGCTATGGGTTGAGGTGCTGGTATTGAGGCTTGAACTCAAGGCCTCATGCTTTCCTTTGGGTTTTTTTTTTTTTTTTGTCGGTCATGGGGCTTGAACTCTGGGCCTGGGCGCTGTCCCTCAGCTCTTCAGCTCAAGGCGAGTGCTCTACCACTTGAGCTACAGCGCCACTTCCGGTTTTCTACTGGTTTATTGGAGATAGGAGCCTCACGGTCTTTCCTGCCCGGGCTGGCTTTGAACCGCGATTCTCAGATCTCAGCCTCCTGAGTAGCTAGGATTACAGGTGTGAGCCACCGGCGCCTGGCTCCTTTGGGTTTTTTAATCTAGGCTGGCACTATACCACAGCTCCACTTCTGGCTTTTTGTTTGCTTAATTGGAGGTAAGAGTTTCACAGACTTTCCTGCCTGGGCTGGCTTTGGAACTAAATCCTTAGATCTCATCCTCCAGAGAAGCTAGGATTACGGGTACAGAGACACCGGCACCTGGCTAGTAATGCATCTTTGGATGACTGCTAAGTTCTTGAATACATGCATGGTGTGGCTGTGCATGTGACAAGGGGACACATATGGAAGCTGTAGGGTAGGGGCCTCAGAGAATACCATATCTCAGGGTACTCAGCACAGGAAGTTACCCTGACCCTAATTTCCTCAGGATATGATAAGAGTTCAAGTCTTGGGTTGGGTGGTAGCTCAGTGGCAGAGTGCTTGCCTGCCATGTGCAAAGCTGGGGTTTGACCCTTGCATCACAGAATACTTTTATAAAAGGAAAATTGCAGGTCTTAAGGTTTTGTACACTTACACCATTTGTTTTTTTAATGGATGTATTATGAAGGCCTTTGGAAAGCATCTAGGATGATAGCAGAATGCTGAAATCCAACTAGTCATTTCTACTGTTTTCTTCTTCTTCTTCTTCTTTTTTTGCCAGTCCTGGTACTTGAACTATGGGCCTGGGTGCATCTTTTGCTCAAAGCTAATACTCTACCACTTGAGCCACAGCACCATTTCCAGCTTTTTCTGTTTATGTGGTACTGAGAAATCAAATTCAGGGCTTAATAATTGCTAGATAAGCACTCTACCACTAAGCCACATTCCCAGCCTTCTATTTTTTTTTTTCTATGTGAAAAACCTTCCAGTAAGTTCTGACATTTCCATCACACTACCTGCTTTCCTGTATTAACTTGAAACCTGGAGCCTTGCACATGCTAAGTACACACTTTGCTTTTGGACTTTTCCTTTTGCAGTGCTGGGGTGGGACCCAGGGTTTCTGGCTTTCTAGATAAGTGTTCTATCACTGAGTCACCTCTCTGGTGCAAGCTGATTTTTGAGCTCGACCTTAGAAATACTTAAACAAGGTCTAGCCTACTTTTTGCTCTTTCTTATTTTGTTTCATTGTTTAGTCTATAGAAGGAGAGGCAGTAGAGGAGGGTAGCAATTGCACTTTCTTTCCACCCCCAGAAATCCCATCACAACACTGACTCGGAGCCAACTAACATGGTGTGTGGATCACAACTCAGATGCCACAACAAATCACTTAAGTAGCCCATGGCTTCTTAAGTTCAAGGTCAGATGGTGAAATATATCACAGTGGCAAATCTAAGCCTATAAAAGGCAATTATGGCACAGAAGCAGATATTTTAGAGTGGAAGCTGGATTGGTTCCTAACCTGGTATTTCCCAGTTTATTCTGTTTTCAAACTCATAAGAAAGCACTTTCTCCAGAGGTTTTCAGTAGAGAAGAATCATTTTTACAGGCCTCAGTATTTTCTGGAGGACAGGCTGAATTTTCTCTGCAAATCTCTTTCTTATGCTTGGATTTAAAATACACGACTTTTAAAAATCATTCAAACTGGGTGCCAGTGGCTCCCACTTGTAATCCTAGCTACTCAGGAGGCTGAGATCTGAGGATCACGGTTCAAAGCCAGCCCAGGCAAGAAAGGCTGTGAGACTCTTATCTCCAATAAACCACTAGGAACCCGGAAGTGGTGCTGTGGCTCATGTGGTAGAGCGCTCGCCTTGAGCTGAAAAGTGCAGGGACAGCGCCCAGGCCCCACAACCGACAAAACAAACGGACACAAACAACAACAACAAAAAAATCATTCAAAATAAATAGCCACTACAGCAAGGATGCTGGGACTCATCTGTCACAGAATGAAGGAAGGAGGAAACCTATGGCAGGTGATTGGCACAGTAACTGCTGAAAAATACAGCCAGGACAGCAGAGCTGAAAATGAGAAAGGCTTTTCATGTCCATACATGTATTATCACTGCATCACATGGAAAATCTGCAATGTTCAGCAACACGAGTGGCTGTCTGTGTCCGAAACACATCTACCAGTGTTTCCTAGGAAATTGTGACCAAGTATGTAACACAAGCGCAGAAGATGGCGGCACCCATGGTCATTACAATCCACAATAGAGCAGCCACACTAAAAATCATGCAGATTGTCACCATTTCATAAAAATGCTACAAATGTCCCTGTGGTTGAAGACCTCATGAAACCTTTAAACAAAAAGCTCACTCTGGATGAGTGGGGAGATATGTTTCTAATTTTGGCTTTAAGTTGTTAAAAAATCAGTTTTAAAAATGTGGCGAGGAGTATCTTGAGGTGGACATGAGGTGTTTCCAGCTGACCAATGGACGCCTCTGAAAGCACTTCAACCACACAGAGGGAAAACTTCAAGAGCAACCACATTATAAACAGGAGTTCATCAGCACAATGGATGGGGAGATTGTATGGCTGTGCCCAAGGCAAAAACACTTGTTATAGAATCTTCTGAAAAATAGAGTTGGCCACCTCCAGAGATTCATCTTTGATTAAAACAATATCATAAGAGTCCATGTATTTTTCCAAAAGCTCTTCTACCTAAGAGAATAAGAGAGATAAGTCAGTACAGGGAGCAGCATACAATGTGCACATTAATCTCATCCAGGCAGAGCTATAGAATATAGCAAATGAAATTCAAGTTCGTAAAACATTCTTCAAACTTTAAAGGTTGACAGATGTGTTTGCCAAATGGTAGCTTTTCTTCCAGAATGCTTTCTCTTCAGTCTAGAGGTCTTAACCAGGCAGTTCTGACTGAGGGGAACTTCAAAGTCCTGAGACTTATTTTCTTTTGCTAAAGCCTAGCACTCTACCACTTGAGCCAAAATCCTACTTTTAGCTTTTCTTCTGGGTAATTGGATATAAGAGTCTCACAGACTTTCCTTTCTAGGTTGGCTTTGAACCCTGATCCTCAGATCTCAGCCTCCTGAGTTGCTAGAGTTACGGGCGTGAGCCACCATCACTGGCTGGAGACATTTTTGATCCTGCTGAGCAGGACGCATGCCCAGCACCTGTAGCCACCCGGGAGAGATGGATGCCTCTCATGCCAACACTGTAGGCTCGCTGCACTGGCCACCACAGTGAAGAGGTGACATAAGCGTGTGCTAGTGCAACCTGGGCAACAATCACCAGAAAGCTTCATCCTCATTTTTTCTTAAAAAGTAGCTGCAGACACTGGTCACAATAGCTAGGATATGGGAACAACCCAGATGCCCCACCACAGATGAATGGATCCAAAAATTGTGGCATCTATACACAATGGAATATTATGCAGCCATTAGAAATGACAAAATAATGGCATTTGCAGGGAAATGGATGGAGCTAGAAGGAATCATGTTGAGCGAGGTAAGCCAAGAGCGAAGAGACAAAGGGTACATGGTCTCCCTGATAAGTGGATGATAAATCCAAAATGTTAGGTGATACGACAAAACTAACAGGACTTAAGAAACAAAGAACTCCCACTCATCTGGTTGAACCACTACTAAATATCCCCATGCTGCTGATCACATATATGGTATATAACATGTGAACACTGTTATATGTTACAGACTGTGATAGACAATTTGCTCCAGGAAAGTTAGAATGAACTTGTGACTTTAAATGAGCATCATTATTCCACAATACTGTGAAATTCCGGAAATTATGTAATCACTTAATCACAATAATAAAAAAAAACCTCGGAGAAGGGAGGGAGGGAGGGGATGGTAGGGGGAAAACAATGGAGGGGGTAACAATGGTCAAGAGGAAGTGTACTCATTACCTCACTTATGTAACTGTAACCCTCTGTATAGTATCTTTACAATAAAAAAAAAAATAAGCCAAATGTCAATTGGAATTTAGCAACTGGGAATGAAATGGAGGAACCTAGTAAAGTGTGGGGAAAATAATGGACAAATAAAAAAGTAAGTATAAAGAACTTTTGCATAAAAAAAAAAAAGTAGCTGTAGACCTGACACTCACCCGGTCATTTAGATAGCCGATTTTCAGGACATGCTGGATGTTGGCGACTCCATCGGCCATCCGTGGGTCTCCTTGGGAGTCCCCCAGGAGGATGACATTACTGTTGTCCCTCACTTGGCCGAAATAGTCACTGTTCTTCAAGGCACCATTGTGCTTGTTAAATACGTGGATCAGCTCTCCCTTAAAACCCCTCAGCACCCCCTGTCAGAAATACAAGGATTTTGAAATGACAGCTTTCACTGATTGTCCTACTGCATAGTTCTTAATAGATTCACTAAGATTCTACTTGTTTGTAAACATCTCTTGGACACCCAATCTAATCACCACACTCACGAGTTTAAGTGCTTGGAGAAGAACTTTTCTTTTTTGTGTGCCTATCCAAGGCCTGGGCACTATCTGAGTTTTTGTGCTTAAGGCTGGCGCTGCTCCATCACTTAGAGCTACATTTCTGCTTTTGGTTTTTAGATGGTTAACTGAAGAAAAGAGTCACACAGACTTCCAGGCTGGCTTTGAAACAGGATCCTCAGCTCTCAGGCCTCCTAAGGAGCTAGGATTACAGGCATCTGGCACTGGCTATGAATAACTTGTTTTATGGTGACCACTCTAAATGGTAAAACACAATGAACTGAGAATTCAACTAACACTTATCATACTGTATCTTCTTCCTAATCACAATGTCCTACTTTATATATTTTAAAATAATACACTGTCTTGATTCTTTATTAAGAAGATTCATTTAAACAGTGTCAGTTCTAATTTGTTTTTAAAATAAAATCTATAAATGTCTTTAGTTGTTGTAGTTAAAAAAAAAAAAGAGAGAGAGAGCCAGTGCCCCATTCTTATAATCCTAGCTACTTAGGAAGCTGAAACCTGGAGGATGGAAGTTCAAAGCCAGTCTGGATAGCAAAGACTGTGAGACTCCATCTCCAGTTAACCAGTAAAATGCCAAATTGGAGAAGTGGCTCAAGTGGCAGAGCACTAGACAGAAACAAAAAAGCCAAGTGAGAGTATGAGGCCTTGAGTTCAAGCCCTGGTGCCAGCATATACACACACTGACAGAGACACTTAAGCATATACATACACACAGACAGACACACACAAGGTCTATTAACTTATAAATGATAATTTAAGAAAGTTATTGTTATCATTTTATTTTTATTTTTGTCCATGGTGGAGCTTGAACTCTGGGCTTGGGCGCTGTTCCTCAGCTCTTTAGCTCAAGGTTAGTACTCTACCACTTGAGCCACAGAGCCAGTTCTAGTTTTCTGGTGGTTGATTGCAGATAAGAGTCTCACAGACTTTCCTGCCTGGGCTGGCTTTGAAATGCAATGCTCAGATCTCAGCCTCCTGAGTAGCTAGGATTATAGGCATGAGCCACCAGCGCCTGGCTAAGAAAGTTATTATTTTTAAAAATAAAGATAGGACATTGGATGGGATAATGAGTTCCATAATAGAACTACTGACTTCAGCTGATTAAATGAATGTTTGTCAAATAATAATAGAGAGCAGATTAATTTGTATGATTAAAATGCTTCAGGTTTTAGAAGTAGTTCTTAGCAGAGTGTGGCAACCTTGGAGGTACAGGCAGGACAGGGAGATCCCATCTTCACAAGAACAAAAGGTCACACTTAGGATTGATTCTGTCTTCTTACCTTTTCATCGAAGTCCATGAAGTTGGACACGACTCTGACATTTGGATAATAAACTCCAGCTTGGCGGATGACTTCCTCCAGGACATCACCAATTCCAGCCGAAAAGATGAACACAGGCACGCCGTGCTGACGCAACTTATCGAAGAAATTCTCATACCCTTCCCTGCCAGGTAGGGAACAGACTCATGGTCAACCCTTCTCTGCCTTGACTTAATCACAGAAATTCTCTTTGCCCTGCCGAGTGTTGTATAGAGAAGAAGGTGGGTGAGGTAGGGAACAAATTCATTGTTAATGAGCAGAGTATTTCCTGGCTACTTAGAAGGGGAAAGGAGAAAAATTTCTGCCTAATTCTGTGGTTCATTTATATTTTCATCTTTTAATCAGTCGTAAGATGAGATGTGTTTAGGTCTTCAATGAATATGGATACAAGGATTCACATTTATACCACTTAAAGGCAAGTAATTAAAACCACACCTTGAAAAGCCCCTTCAGGGTGGCCATTGGCCTGACTGCTTGGCTCTTCTCAGCCACCAGAGCAATGGACGAGCTGTGCCCTGTACTCCTGACATCTCCTTCCCAACTCCTCACCACCTTTTGCCATCCTTCTAAGTTGCAGGTTAATCTAACCAATCACTCACTGCTCATGGATCGAATACTCAGCCATACGCAATGCTCTTTCTGACAAGTTCATAATTTCCTTACAGAAGTAATCACTTTAAAATACACCATCATTCAGACTGAAAAAAGAAAATGAAGACTTGGCTGGTGGGAGGCTGCTCAGGGTCAGAGCTCTTATTGCCAGGGAGAGTATCTGGGTCCTGATCCCTAATATCATGTACACCAAAAATGTAGAATCATATTTGTCTCATGAATTGAAAAACATTTATTTTTGTTGGTTGTAGGGCTTGAACTCAGAGCCTGGGTATTATCCTGAGCCTCTGTGCTCAAGGCTAGCACCCTACCACTTGTGCCACAGTACCACTTCCACTTTTTGAGTGGTTAATTGGAGATAAGAGTCTCACAGGTCGGGTCACTGGTGGCTCACACCTGTAATCCTAGCTACTCAGGAGGCTGAGATCTGAGGATCACAGTTCAAAGCCAGCCTGGGCAAGAAAAGCTGTGAAACTCTTATCTCCAATAAACCACCAGAAAATGGGAAGTGGTGCTGTGGCTCAAGTGGTAGAGTGCTAGCCTTGAGCTGAGGACTAGTGCCCAGGCCCAGAGTTCAAGCCCCAAGACAGACAAAAAAAAAAAAAGTCTCACGGGGACTTTTCTGCCTGGGTTAGCTTCCAACCCCGATCCTCATATCTCGGCCTCCTGAGTAGATAGGATTACAAGAATGAGCCACTGGTACCTAGCTGTGAGTTGAAAATTTGAACAGATGGTAAGCAATATTGCAAATTAGATAAAAGCCTTTTACATATTTTAATTCACAGTATTTTAATTATGAAAATATATTTCTGACAACATTTCAATGAAGTGTGACAACTGAGACAGTAGATTACTGGAAATTTAGAAACAACGTGCTTACTTAAATCTTTCCCAACTTGATTACTTTCATATTTAAATATTCCTTTCATATTACACATCTTGCAAAAATGTTTTTTGCTAAAGGATTTCAAAATGGTCTTGGTTGCATAAATTCCTAAGTAAGTCTAGCCTGCCTTATTTTTTGTTTATTACGTGTGGTCTTGACTAAGTGCAGTCAAAACAGAGTTCCCATGTGGGTTCATATATCAGCAGATGTGTATAAGCTGTCCCACGCATGTTTCAGTCAGCTGTGTTTCAATCACTTTGTGTTACCTGCTGAGTTTTTCCTGACCTTCATTTTGTGACCATTTGCCTTCAAAAAAGCAAATAGTAAGCTGGGCACTGTGGCTCATGCCTGTACTACCCAGGAGGAAGAGATTTGAGGATCTTAATTCAAAGCCAGTTCAAGCTGGAAAGTCTGTAAGATTCTTATCCCCAATTAACTACTCAGAAAAGGCCTGTAGTGATGCTGTGGTTCAAGAGGTAGAGCACTAGCCTTGAGCAAAAGAAGCTCAGGGACAGCACCCAGGACCTGAGTTGAAGCCACAGGGCTGGCACAAGAAAAACAAAAATCAAGTGCTGCCTCCAAAGCAGAGTGAAGGTGAATGTACTTTACTAAAGTAGTAAGTGAAAATCTGAGCTAATGACAGGTAGTTTGTCTTTCAAGGAAGTTGCCTGGTTGGGGGAAAATGAGTCAGGCACCTTCAGGACAGTACTGATCTTTATGCATCTTAAGCATGTGCAATTTTCCTCAGGGGCAGTCTCCTTGGAACCCTGGAGGGTCTCCTGCATGTCAACACCAATAATAACAAATAAATCCCCTCGACACTTACTTGAGCATGATGTCAGATTCAGCCACGATTTCTTTAAGTTTAGCTTTCTGTATACCTTGTTCAACAAGCAAACCATGTGATTTAGTATACCTATAGGTTAAGACAGAAGAAAAATAGGCAAATGAAAACACAGCCGGAACAACCACCACCACCACCACCACCACCACCACCACCACCACCACCACCACTACCACCACCACCACCACCAAAGACATTAGCTAGGTTCCAGTAGTTCATGCCTTACTTCTAGCTACTTAAGAGGGCTGACCTGGGAAGGACTGCATTTTAAGACCAGACTGAAAAGTAAGGCTTACAAGACCCCCTTTTCACCCCATAGGTGGGGGCAGTGGCAAAGTGTCCTCCCAGTTTCCTAGGAGGTTGAGAACAGGAAAGTCATTGTTCAAGGCCAGCCCAGTCAGAATAGTCCACGAGACTCTTATCTAAATAGCAGATGCTGGGATGATGGTATAAACCTGACATCTCAGCTACAAAGGGAAGCACAACAGGTAGATCACTGTTCAAGAATGTGCCTGGGCATGAATCAAGACCATCTTAAAAAAACAAAAACAAAAACACAACAACAGTGCAAAAAAAGGTCTAGAGGTATGGCTGAGTGATTGAGTACCTGCTTAGCAAGGTGCGTGAGTGCGAGCGTGCATGTGTGTGTGTGTGTGTGTGTGTGGCTGCCTGACACAAAGTCTTACTATTGTAGCCCCAAACTCCTGATCCTCCTCCCCTCCCACCTCTCTCTCACCTCTGTAGTGCTGGGATTACAGGCATGTAGCACCATACCTGGCTGCAAAGTATTCTTGAGTATAAGAAGGTGATTTTTGCTCACCATATTGCATTTACATCTTAAGAGATTTCAGCTCATCACTGATGAATGGATATCTCAGTGTGCCTAAAGGTGCAATGTGTATTTCCTGTATTTCCCAGTTCTCACAAATTCAGGCTTGGCTTAAATAGGCTAAGGTAGTGAGAATTACAGGCCATAACCCTCTCTTCGGTCTACAGGCAAGAACACAAGCCAACTTAGGGTGGCAAATCCTCTCCAACTTCAGTAAGCTGTCACTTGGTCATCAACTTAACGTCTGAAATGTCTGAGTTCTGAAATTCTGCCTATGCGGCATGGAGAATGTATGCAGATGGATATGTTTTATAATTAGGTAGCCCCCTTAGGCCCTACCTTTCAGGGTAAGAACCCTAAGAACTTGACTCATGGCCAGATGACTCAGTGTCCTTGAGCAGTCCCTCTTGGTGAAGTGAGTTACTGTCCCTGCCTCACAACAAAGCTGATGAGGAAGGACTGGCTGGCACTCTGGGTCCAAGGGCAGGTAGAGTCTGTCTTCAACATTCAGTACCAGAAACGCAGAAGCCCTGTGCAAGTGGACTTGTTAGGGGATGGGCTAGGGGAGATCCACAGTCTATTCCTGACCTCTTGAAGTTTTCAATTCAAAGCATTTTATCCATGAGGGGCTGTCCTTGAGTGGTGTGGCTGATGTCTGTGATCGCACTGGTGGATCTGCTGCTCTGTTCACCAGGGTTTGTCCCAGCAGCATTTTCTCTCCCAGAACCCAGGACACTCAGCTGGTCTTCTTGGTCCAGAGTCTGGCCTCCACATGTGCCTGCTGCACCCAAGCATTCTGCCAATTCAACCCTAATGCTTTGTCTCTACTAAGGCACAACTTGCTAATGTGCCTCTTTCAAAAAATCCTTGTTCTAAAGACTGAAATGCAGGGTCTCATAATGTGGTCTGTATCTACACCATTTTTTTGGATTCCTACAGAACTTCAACTTAGATGCTAGAGTGTAAGAGGGAGTTTCCCGAGCTCAACTGTAGTTCTTGGTTCACTGTGAATGAGCACCAGGGGAATCTGCACTGAGTCTGACTAGCTTTTTTACGTTGGTCCTAGAACTTAAACTCAGGCCTGGGCACTGTCCTTGAGCTACTTTTTGCAGAGGATAGTGCTCTACTATTGAGCCATCGCACCGCTTCCAGCTTTTTCTGAGTAGTTTTTATTGGAAATAAATCTCACAGACTTTCCTGCCCATGGTTGGCCTCCAACTGTGATACTCAGATCTCAGCCTCCTGAGTAGCTAGGATTACAGGCGTGAGCCACCGGCACCTGGCTAGTCTCACTAGCTTTTCTCCCCAAACTCACCACTCCACGATGAATGGGCATTTCTCTTCCACGGTGAGGACAGGGTCAACTTCGATGGCATAGTACTTCTCCTTCAGCTCCAGCAACTAGGAGAGTAGGAGATGTGGTTTTGTGGCTAATGTGCTTATTACAGAAAGCAAAACAAGGCAACAAGTTGTTTCCCATAAATTGTGTTACAGGGCAAGATTGAGTCCACAGCTGACCGTGAGGCTCTATGGACACTACATATAATTCAATGTACCTGCAAAGGGCCACCTTTCTTTTTAAAGTACTCCCAGCCAGCAATTAGGATAAAGAAATTACTAATCAGACTGTGATCACAAGGCAACTTTAAAGTTTAAATCTTCAATGACTCTGTCTTACTTAGTTAAGATAAACTGAGGCAAAAAGATAAACTGAGTCAGCTAATCAGCAAAGTACTAACTGAAGTAATTTCTCCATAAATTTAATAGAAGAAAAAAAAGATGCGCATTGGTGACTCATGCCTGTAATCCCACCTAATCAGGAGGCTGAGATCTGAGGATCTCTGTTCAAAACCAGCCTGGGCAGAAAAGTCTATAAGACTCTTACTTCCAATTAACCAGAGGGGGGAAAAAAAAACAGAAGTGGAGGCATGATGCAAGTGATATAGCACCAGCCATGTGTAGAAAAAGTTGCTTTAGATCTCGAGGCCTGAGTTCAAGCCCTGGTACTAGCAATAAAATAGCTGGGTGCTGGTGGCTTATAACTGTGATCCTAGCCACTCAGGGCTGAGATATGAGGATCCTGGTTAGAAGCCAACACAGCCAGGAAAGTCAGTAAGACTCTCATCTACAATTAAGCACCAAAAAAATCTGGATGTGGAGCTCTGCCTCAAGGGATAGATCAATAGTCTTGAGCCAAAAAACTAAGGGACAGTGCCTAGGCCCTGAGTTCAAGCCCTAGGACCAGCAAAATAAATAAATAATAAAACTATATAAAACCAAAGTGTTTTTAATTTTCTAACACAGGATACTTAAATATTTTAATAATCATTCAAAATTTTTAAATCTAAATTTTGATGTTTATAGTCACTGTTAGCTAGATGCAGTGGCTCATGCCTGTAATCTTGGCTACTTGAGAAGCTGAGATCATCAGGATCAAGGTTTGAGGCTGTCTGGGGCCTCATCTCAACCAATACAAAGCCAGAGGTGGGTCTACATGCTTCTTGTCCCAGCTACACAGGATGCATACACAGGATTGTGATCCCGGCTGGCTTTGTCAAGGGATGAGACCTTATTCAAAAAATAATGAATGCAAAAAGGGCTAGAGGTAGGGCTCAGTAAGCATGCCTTCCTAGCAAGGCCAAGGCCTGGAGTTCTGCCAGAAGGAAAATAAAAGTTTCTTAGTTTTTCCTTAACAATACGCTGAGCACAGCTCCTTGCACAGTAAATCTGTGAATGCCTACCATGTAGCAGGAAGGCTGTGAGCCCTGCTCCAATTCTCACTTGTGACAACGACCCCAGCAGACACTGAGTGTGCAAATACACAACCACAATGTGGCTAGCAGGGTCCCAGAAATTACCTTCTTTCGACACTCGTCAGTAACAAACTTGCAGTTGTCAATGACATCTGAGGGGGGAAGCAAAGCAGGCATTGTAAGAGAAAATCTGCTCAGGGCTCCCACACCTGTATTTTCACAGCTAAGTCCACGAAGAACAGTGTTAGTACAATCTTCAGTCTCGGTGGTGTGTTCTTGCACACACTGCATGTCACAGGCTGCTGTCACCAACACTGTGAGCTGAATCCTGAACTTCCCACCTTGTTTTTTTTAGGGCCCAGTCCTAGGGCTTGAACTCAGGGCCTGGGTGCTGTCCTTGAGCTTCTTCTGCTCAAGGCTAGTGTTCTATCACTTAAGCCAGTGTTCCACTTTTGGCTTTTTGGTAGTTAATTGGTGAGTGACTTTTCTGCCTAGACTGGCTTTGAACTATGATCCTCAGGATCTCAGTCTCCTGAATAGCTAGGATTACACTGTGCCCAGGCCCCAGATTATTTTTATTAAATAGAAGAAATGTCTCTTGAAAAAAGGCCTTTTCTTAACAGAGCATTTAATGTAAAAATATGGAAAATAGGGACTGGAAAGTTGGCTCAGTGGTAGAGTGCTTGCCTTGCATGCATGAGCCCTTGGGTTCAATTCCTCAGCACTACACAGGCAGAAAAAAGCCAGAAGTGGCACTGTGGCTCAAGCTGTAGGGTGCTAGCCTTGAGCTGGAGATTTGAGGGACAGCGCCCAGGCCCAGAGTTTAGCCCCTGTGACTGACAAAATATAAAAAAAGGAAAATATTATTATAAAAAATTGTATTTCTATCATTCAAACTAAATTATTAATGTTAGTACATTTTCTTTCATTTTTAAGTTTTGTGTATTTTTAATTAGATGAGAGATCAAATCACATCTGGAATTTTTATTGCTTTTCAATTTTTAATGTGGTCTGTATTTTTTTTTTTACTTTTTTTTTTTGTCAGTCATGGGGCCTGAACTCTGGGGCTGGGCACTATCCCTCAGCTCTTCAGCTCAAGGCTAATGCTCTACCACTTGAGCCACAGTACCACTTCTGGCTTTTTTTGCTTATGTGGTGCTAAGGAATGGAACCCAGGGCCTCCTGCATGCAAGGCAAGCGCTCTACCACTGAGCCACCTTCCCAGCCCAGTGGTCTGTATTTATACCATTTCTGTACTGCTTAATTTTTTAGGTTGCTTCAGGCTCTTATTCTTATACATGATTTTAAGTTGATCTTTTTTTTTTTGGTGTGTGTGTGTGTGTGTGTGTGTCTTGCTGGAGATCAAAACTAAGGCTTTACACATGCTAACAGGCATAGTAATTCAGCCCAGAATATCTTATAAATGCAATTTCTCTCAGTTAATTTAAACATTCTTGAATAATAGTTGACATTTGGTGACAAGTTTTCTCAAGCCTCCATTCTCTGCCATCGGACTACACACACAAAGAAGCATTTCCAGAAACACATGTAAAAGCAAACCCTCACCACACAGGAAGAGGAGCAGTGTCTCCTCACTTCCAACAGCTGGAAGGCTGTAGCACAGGCAACACAGAGATGTGAACGAACATGCCACTGTGCCACGCGGAGGTGTGAGTGTGAAACTGACATGCAGAGATGTGAAGATGACACTTACTATGACATGTTGGGCACCTTTTCCCTTCATAGGAGAATCTACTCAGTGTCATATCAAAGTCTGTGATTATCTGTAAGAAAAGAGAAAGGCATTAGGCAGCCACAGAGACCACCGCCACAATCACTGCTGTTCTTTCTACCTTGTGCTCTCCTCTCCACCATGCACTGTCCACTCCACTCCATGCTATCCTCTCTACCCTGCTTCGTCCTCTCCACCCCTCACTGTCCATTCTACCCCACACTATCCTCTCCACATCCCACTGTCCACTCCACCCATGCTGTCCCCTCCACACTGTCAGTGCCCTGGACACAGACAGAGCTGGCTCCTAGCCCTCTGTAGTTATAATCCGTGTGCTCAGCTGTCGGGTACAGTTGGTAGCCTTCACTAGGAAGTGTGACCAGTGTCTATTACCACGTCAGATACAGTTACTCCATGTGAGACTGCAGCAGCCATTCTTCTCTCTACGTTAAAACATTACACACTCAACTGCCTGGTTCGGTGTGCAGAAACACAATGGCAGCAGTTGAGCCCACGAGGCTCCAAGATCCTGAACTGGTCACACCTGACCCATGTTACCTCATGACCTGGTCACACTTAATCTATACACACGACTCCACCATGACCCTATCTCATATGACCTGTATATGTTACTCCATGACCCTGTTACATATGACCTATATATGTCACGTGACCTGTTACACTGTGCTCATCTAACATGCTGGATCTAATTTCCCTACTTATGGTAAATCATACCCACTTAATATGATAGTTTGGTAGCTCAAAAAACAGGAGATCGGATTAATATTAGAAATACTTAAAAAGGAATTGTTTGGTGACTATTCATGCCATGGTTTAATTACATTTAAAATGTTCCTTAAAAAAGGAGAATTACAAAGTTCAATGAATATGCTTCCTTTCTTATTACAATGACAGAGAATTAAAATACAAAACAGCAACCTGAAAGAGTATACTTTTAAATATCATTATTAAAGTGTCTGAATACCTATGCACGGTATTTGTTAGCTAAGTATTCAATTCTGAAGAAAACAGAGTTTGGGGCTGGAATGTATCCGAGTGGTACAGCACATGCTTGACATATGCTTAATCTTATGCAGAAAAAAAGAAAAAGGAAAGGAGGAGAGAGGCGAGGAGTAAAGAAGGGAGGGGGTAGGAGGGAGGGGGTAGGGAGGGCAGGGAAGGGACTACTGGGCATGGTAGAACACGGCTGTAATCCCAGGCAGGGTCCAACCCAGCCTGGGCTACACAGTGAGTTCCAGATAAGCCTGGGTTGCAAATTGAGTGTCTAAAAAATAAGGAGAAGAGACAGAAAGAGAAGGAGAAAAAGGAGAAAGGACCTATATTTATCTCAAGACTAGTACTTTTTGTGCCCAACAGAGCATTCTGTGTGTTTTAGGCCAATTCTAGCTACATTGTTTTAGATTTTAAATCCCCCAAAACAGATAACAAGAGGACTAACTACATTTTCCTGAGATTTTATCTAAATAGGAAAACTATTCTACTTGAATGATTAAAAACAAATTAATTCCATGATATAGACTTCACCTGAAGTTTGGCAGCTCCTCCTTTGATAAGACCACAGATGATTTCTTCTACTCGTGTAGGGTTCTTGATACGAACTGAACTTTTCTGGAATTCTGGCATCTAAGAGGCAAAAGGAAATTAACTATTTTTAATCCCTCTTTTTCCTGGTTCCTCTGTTATTAAGCAGAAGCCTGTATTATTTAGACATACAGCAATGTTGAGATATATCCCGGAATGGTGGTGCAAAGCTGTATTCTAAGCACTAGGGAGGCAGAGGCAGGAGGCCAATCTGAGCTACATAGTGAATCCTTGTGTCAAAAGCAAACGCAGAAAGGCTGAGGCACTGTTTTTTAAATGTAAGCCACCCTGCTGGGAATGTGGTAGAGTGCTTGCATAGTATGCATGAAGCCCTTGGTTCAATTCCTTAGTACCACATAAACAGAAAATGCCAGAAGTGGTGCTGTGGTTCAAGTGGTAGAGTGCTAGCCTTGAACAAAAGAAGTTCAGGGACAGCCCTCAGGCCCTGAGTTCAAGGCCCAGGATTGGCAAGAAAAAAAAATGTAAGCCACTATAGACACACAAGAGTTTTTAGAGCACATTTATCATCTCCATCTTGAAGACTAAAATTGTGTCAGGCACATAGTTTTTATGTATGGCACATGCTGGGATTACAAGCGTGTACCACTATGTCCAGCTACATTTCTCATTTCTCCTCTAATAAAAGTGGAGTGAGAAGAACACTACCATAAGAAACACAGTTCCTTTAGCACCATACAGTGGGGAGGAGGGATTATTTTATAGTGGTTTATGGTAGATTTTACCATCAGCTACACAGCACAGACAGTAACAATATCTCATATTATTCGGATATCTTTATGTGTTTTTATTCTAGATTAGCTATTGCCAATATTAATGCACTTCATGCATGTTATGAAATCCCTAGATTTCTGTCTTGCATTAAAAAGAGACTCTAACAAGGTTAATCTACCAGGTCCTCTGGTATTCCTAAATATGGACAAGAATGGAGATTCTAGAAATGGATAGACACTTTTCCAGAGGCTGGAAGCTTCCAGAAGTAGACAGGAAAGAGAAGTGCTCATGCTAACATTTTCTTCCTGAATGAAAAGAGCTGGACCTACCATACACTCCACACCCACACTCCAGCTGGCATGGAGAATGCATGAGCTCTACCACTCCGATAACCCTTCATGAACACACTATATCTATCGCTGAGCTACACACACACACACACACACACACACACACACACACACACACACACACTCTATCACTGAGCTATCCCTTTACCACCAACAGCCCCATTTTGAGGATGGGGCATTCACAAAGCAATCAAACCTTGACATGGCGATTCTTCTGAGTTTCAGTGATGGAAGTTTTGAAAATGACAGAAGGTTCTCTAAGATATTTATGTACAAGGAACTCAAGAGAGACAGGCAGGCAGGCTCCACTCTGTCCCATCATGATCTATTCATTGCATAGTCAGTGCCCTAGTGGAGTCTCGTTTGTGCCAGACGCTCAAGCGAGAGGCGAGGGCTGGGTGCTGGCATCCTCACACCATACTCTAGAGCAGTAAGAACCCATGCTGTCATGCAGGATCCCCTCCCAGCTCCCTTTCCAGCCACTGCTCATATCCTGACAGCCTCCCTGGAAGATACAGAGTGATCAGCATGTTTGCCATGACTAACCCATTCAACCGAGAAGAGTAAAGGATGGCATTACCAGTCTCATTGTCACCACAAAACCCAGCACCAGGTCAGAATGGTTGCCTGTCTTAGGTCTTAGGGGATAGCCAGGGGACTAGATCCCAGGTCACTGCCTGGCTATGTCACCACCCTAACTCCTGTCCCAAGGCTTTACTCTTTCCCAACACTTCAGGATGGTTTTATTATGAAGTGACTTTTCTTCTTATCACAAAGCATGGAAACTTTAAGCCTATGTTCATTTCCCATAATGTTGCAAAGTTTTCAGGCAACTGATTGAACCTGCTCTTCAACTCTGCTTAAGGCTGCTTTCTGCACTCTCAATCAGTGCCCATGAAGAGAACCAAATGCTTGAGGCATCAGCAGCTGTGCCAGTTGTTCCAGATAAATAAGTAGCAAGTGGCCAGCAGCCCTGGAGGGAGCAAGGAATGACAGCAGAGGAGAGAACAGTGCCTGCTTGGGACACAAGATGTTGGAGGACATCTGTGGAAATGTGGCAGCCCAGGTTCAATCCCCAGCAGAGGAAGGAAGACGGAAATGATCATTATAGGTATATAACACTCCTCCACTGCAACACATACATGCACAAACACAGACACACCCACTCACATATATATATGTGCTCACTGTCACTAAATACTTCCCAGGTGCCTTTGGGAATATATCCAAACAACAGAGTTGAAGCACTGCAGTCTGGGAAAGGTCACAGGCCACCAGACCACTCAGAAGCCCCGGGAGGGCAGGCATATGAAATCTGTCTCATGCATTTCTTGCCCCACATCCTTTCCCTCCAGGTTCTTCATGTACAAAATAAAGACGGGTTTGGTGGTGAACTGCATAATCACGCTTCAAACCTCAAGGGCAAGTTATTTTGAAGGGTGGAATGTTTTTTCCATTTGTTTGTGATACAATGTTACAGAAAACAAGAAAAGTAAGAAAAGGAAAACAAGGCCATAATACAAAAAGCTGGGGTGTGCACAGCCTTGCTGTGGAGACCCAGGGAGAGAGGCTGACTGGGGAGGCTGCGCTGATTCAGCACTAAAAATTAAGAAGCACCTCAAGCATATTAATTCTGAACTCAGGTCTGTGCTCTTGCTTAGCTTTGTCTCTCAAAGCTGGGGCTTTTCCACTTGAGCCACAGCTCTACTTTCTGATTTTTTTTTTTAAATTTTGAGGCAAGGTCCAGCTATGTAGCCTAAGCAAGCTTTGAACTCACTCTATAGCCTTGCTGGCCTTGAACTTTCAATCTTCTTGCCTGTCTCTTACAGCTACTGAGATTATAGGCAGATACCACTGTTCTGGCTCTGAATTTTAATGTATTGCATTTATACAGACGAAGTGAACTCCCAATCATCAGTCTATTTCCACATATGGTTTCTAGATCAATTGGTTTGAAAGTTGTCCCACTTCACTGACCAGTCAATGGTAGTGTTCAGTTCTTTGGTATTACCCTGTAGATGAATTAGGACAAGATGAAAATGAGTTATCTTCAGTTACCATCAGTCCAGTAATAATGTCCCCCAAAAAAGGTTACCCTAACTCCAGGATGGAATTATGAAATTATGTTCAGAAGTAATTAATAATACATTACCTATTCTTAAACTCAAATGTGAGAATAAGGGGCTGGGAAGGTGGCTCAGTGGTAGAGTGCTTGCCTTACATGCAGGAGGCCCTGGGTTCGATTCCTCAGCACCACATAAGAAAAAAGAAAAAAGCCAGAAGTGGCGCTGTGGCTCAAGTGGTAGAGCACTAGCCTTGAGCTGAAGAGCTGAGGGACAGTGCCCAGGCCCAGAGTTCAGGCCCCACGACCAGACCCCCCTTCCCCCCAAAAAAATTGTGAGAATAAAACCTAAAGGTTAGTATAATTCACAATGTACAGACAGTTCATGTTTAATCAGAGAAAACTATTTGTATTTTTATATGTTCATCTAAGATAATTATCTTAACATTAGACTGTATTGTTCTGAAAATGACCCACATAAAAATTCACTGAACAGTTGAGTGCTGGTGGTTCATGCCTGTAATCCTAGCTTCTCAGGAGGCTGAGATCTGAGGATCAGGGTTCAAAGCCAGCCTGGGCAGGAAAAGTCTGTGAGACTCTTATCTCCAATAAACCACCCGAAAACCAGAAGTGGCGCTGTGGCTCAAAAGGTAGAGAGCTAGCCTTGAGCTGAAGAGCTGAGGGACAGCGCCCAGGCCCAGAGTTCAAGCCCCATGACCAAAAAATAAGAATAAAAATAAAAACAAAAAAATAAAAAGCTCAATACTGCCCGGGTACAAAGGAGAAGACTCTGTTATGTATGCAACAGACTTAAAGCTACCTATTCAATCTCCTAATTGGAGAGTGGAAATACAAATAAATGAACCCAACATTTCTTTGGGAGCTTATGCATTACCAAATTTCCATGATCACTATGTCCCCTGTGTACCTCAATCAGGAAGGAGAAGATCTAACTGGTACATCTACTTGCTCACCAGAAGAGCCCTAAGTGTGAGGCCATGCATTCTGCAGTGTTATAAGACTTCTAAAGGCTTATATTCAAAGCACATGTTCTAACACAGAATGCAAGGCAGGACCCCAAGTGACTGGCACAGTGCTGGAAAGCCCAGTTAAAACATACAAGGCACAGAAGAAAGGGAGCTATGATACTGAAGGTCCAGGAAGAAGAGTGGGCTCAGCCTTGGAAGAGAGTGGAATCTGGATTCACAGAGGATGGAGAAAAATAAAAACTGAGAGTCTAGTGTGGAACAGAGAAAGAACAGTATCTTAACTATACACAGAGGAGAGAAAATGAAGACTGCAGAGGCTGGAACCAGCACAGGAGGCATGAGGAACCTATGAAGTCTACTGGTACTTTCAGAAAAAGAAAATAAATGCAAGGTTAAACTTGCATCTATTATCAACAATACCCAGTTTTATTCTCCTTTACTTTTGGATTTTTCTTGTCTATATTCAGGGAAATGGAAGAAAGAATTTGTATTGGTGCTGTTTCTCCATTCAGTGGCTGGTTAATGGGATTTGCTAGAATTTATTCTAATTGGAAGGTAGAAACAGAGCCCTATGTGTATGCTGGTGCAGAGATACATGAACTTGCCTTAATGGGAGGATTGAAAGGTATTATGTTCATACATTTGTACAAATTTATAAATATACTATACATATGTGTGTATAAAGGTATGTATACATCTATTTCCCTAAAAAACGTGTGTAAACAATCTTTATTAAGCAAGATTGTATGCCCATGATCTGAGCATTGGTGGCTTGTGCCTGTAATGCTCGCTACTCAGGAGGCTGAGATCTGAGGATCACAGTTTGAAGCAGCCTGAGCAGGAAAGTAAATGAGACTCTCACCTCCAATTAACTACCACAACACTAGAAGTGGAGCTGTGGTTCAAGAGGTAGAGCACCAGCCTTGAGTGCAAAAGCTCAAAGACAGCATCTAGGCCCTGAATTCAATCCAGAGAGAGAGAGAGAGAACACAGAATAAGAGAGAAAGGAAAAGAGAGAAAGAAAAAAGGAAGGAAGGAAAGAAAAGAAAGAAACTATGTGCTAAGAAGCACTATAAAATACCTTTTATATTTTAAGCAAAAAGATTTCAAAGATAATTTCAAGTTCAATGCAATGAGCAATTGGGTTGTATTGTGTGTCAAGCACTATGAGCAAAGAGCAGGGTGAAGTTTCAGTCCCATAATGCTTAGGGTGACGTTTCAGTTAGCAAGAGCTCAGGGCAGGAAGTTCACCATTAGTAAGCAGCGATGAAATACTCAATACCCACCATTTTCAAATGCACAGCAGACTCTTGCATTTCTTGATTATCCAATCTTCTGGATTTCCCAGGTGGTGTCACAGCAAGAGAAAGAAAAAGAGGCACACGTGACATACATAAATTTCAGGCTCTTCATGTATGCAAATGATATGCTAAGGCCATGTTTTGGTAGGATTTTAATACCAAGTGATGGAGGCATCTCATTTTTCTCCTATGAAGCTCAGTCTAGCAAAGCCAGGGTTTGAAAAACTGTAGGATGAGCTTGAAGCTGTTCTGTACCACTGAGCCAGTGCTAAGAAGATCTGAATAAGAGCTGCAGGAGCATACACATGCACAGATAAGACTTACTGCAAGAACACTTTAGGAACTCTCCTCTACATAGAAGGAAGAGGACTGGAAGACATCTCTGCACAGGACTAAAAACAAGGAAGGAGAAACTTTCCATTATGTTGTCTATATGGTTAAGATGAGCATTTGAATGTAGTGCACTGACCCTTACAAAATGGGTATGGGACCATGTTTTTTTTTTTTTTTTTATGAAATGAGGGTTTTTTAAATGGTGTGGGTAAAGTTTGTGCAAATTCATTAAACTAAAAGTAAATACCCTTCCTCGTCATTATTCTAATTATTATTTCGTTCTAGTAGAATAAATCTTAAGAGGAAAACTGGTTGCCAGTGGCTCAAACCTGTTATCCTAGCTACTCAGAAGGCTGAGATCTGAGGATCACAGTTCTAAGTCAGCCTGTAGAAGAAAAACTATGTGATTCTTATCTCCTGTATCAACCATCAAAAAGTGAGAAGTGGCTCAGATAGTACAGCACCAACCTTGAGTGAAAAGCTAAAGGACAGCACCCATGCTCTGAGTTCAAACCACCCACCCAATCTAGATCTATAGATATATATGTTAGTGTAAATTACTCACTTTTTTTCCTCTCACGACTTTGCTTTTACTTTATTCCAGCTAAATAAATTGTAAAGTTTTATAAAGTCTATTTTAAAATGGCTACTTAGGGATCCTTGCCCAGTATGCATACATACATACATGAGCCCTCCAAAAATTAAATAAAGAAATAAATTTTGAAAAGAAGGTGGAGTTAGTAAAAGAATAATCATCTCTAATGATCTCTTTAAACATTTCTTAAACAACGGCAAAGACTGATCAGAACTGTGATCCTGGCTAGCTTCTTTTCTACAAGTTCCTGGATACAATGCAAATTTCAGCATTAGAGCCAACTCACTGAATTCACCCTGGCTTCCAGAAAAGGATGCCACAGTCCACCACCCTGAAATTCATATTCTTATGAGGTGTAAGCACTCAGCACAAATGTCAGCCCTCTGGCACTCTGCAAACATTGGGGCAGAGTATTTTAAGCAATAGGGTACATGCAGGCCAGGCATAAATTCAGGCTGGCTCTGTGGCAGATGTTAGGGAAGGGGTGCAGGAAGAACACATCAGGTGCAGAGATGCCCAGAATAGAAGGTGGTGCCCTTGAACTAGAAGCTTTCTTCAAGTCCACGATCTTTACACAGTAACAACTAGAGAATAATTATCCTGTGTGCTGAGCTCTGAGATTGAAGCCTTTGAGGAGAGTCCAGATGCCTACCACCCAACCTGGAGGAAGGAACTGCACTTGAAAAGCACAAGCCAGGGAGCTGGGAAGGTGGCTCAGTGGTAGAGTGCTTGCCTTGCATGCATAAGGTCTTGGGTTCGATTCCTCAGCACCACCTAAGCAGAAAAAGCTAGAAGTGGCGCTGTGGCTCCAGTGGTAGAGCACTAGCCTTGAGCTGAAGAGCTGAGGGACAGCGCCCAGGCCCAGAGTTCAGGCCCAATGACTGGCAAAAAAAAAAAAAAAAAAAGAAAAGCACAAGCCAGATAGCCAGATATTAGGTGACAACTTTAGTTACAGGATGACACCCAAAGGTAACCATTTACCAAGCAGTTAATGGAGATCATTAATGTACTTGCTTTATAAAACAAAACTCAAACTAATCAAGGAGGCTTGGTGCTGTTTTACTGGAAAGCAAAAAAGATGTTCACTGACACAACCTGAATTCTGACACCTGGAGGGACACATAAGATATTCTGAACTGCATTTTGAGAGAGGGCTGGTCCTCATTTACTCTTCTCTCACAAATCAGTTCAGTGTCTGCAGCTTGGATTCATCCAGGGCAGCTAGCTCACGAACAATCTAACCATCAGTCCATTTGTTTGTTTTTTGTATAGTTGTACTGATTTCCTTGGAACATTAAAGTAATTCTCCCTAATTAGGTTTTTAATTTGGTACTAAAAATACAAAAGCTGGAAAGCGAAACTTTTCCAATACATGAATCAAAAATGAAAGTGAACTGAAAGGGGAGGGGCTGGAGGAAAGAGGAAATAAGACAATTCAAAGTGGGCTTAAAAGAAGGCAACCTATATCAAGATTGTCAAGCAGAACAGAGTTATAGAACTCCTGAAGATAAACTTTCAGGATTTGCCTGGGACTGCTCTGGCCTCAGGCACCTGGTACACTTTCCACAGGGAGGAAAGCCAAGCAGGTGGTGGGGGGGGCGCGGTGGCCCTACAGACTATGACCGTCATGGAAGCTGACTTCTGACCTTGACTCTGTTCTGGAGCAGTGCACAAGGGCAAGCAACATCCAGAGATGTTGGGTTTGGGTACAACCTGACTGCCAGACCCAACAGAGGTTTCATGATGGTCTGCTACATTTTCAATCATTTTTGTGATTTAAACTAAAAACACACTATATAAACCCTGTACACTTGATTACTGAAATCTGACATAATCACGATGTTCTAAGGTGTCTCTGTCATGTCATGTTTGAGTCCTGCTGGGTGCTGAGGAATGGACAAGGAGGAACGCATGGCTTCCACAGCTTAGGCATGCACTGCTCCACTGAGCTCCATCCCAGCCCTCACATAGCTGAATCTTCATGTTCAAAAACACAAGTTATATTGTAATCTAGCTTTTGTTAATTCATAAAAGACACCCAGTATAATGGCAGTTTATAATATCCTAGATATGGCTCCTGGGTATTGGTTAAAATGGAAATAATCTTTGTTATCAGCTATAATAAATGGTTTCTAATCCCAGGGACAGAAAGCAGGTGGCCCAGAGCAGCTGGTGAAGAGGCGTGGGGACTCTCGTCCCAAGGGAGAGAGACACTTCTTTCTAGCTGTCACCTACAAGAAACTCTCAAAACCAGACTGTATAAACGAAGACACCTGCAAGTCCCACATGTTCCACACTTTTGCAAACTGCAAAGAACTTTCTCACTACCTGCCTCATTCTACTTTTGTTTCTCAATGTGTCTTCTTAAATGCCCCTCAATTTCAAAATGATAAAGAATTAACTAAGAATCATGTCAAACTTAAATACCACGAACTCCCAAGCACACACAAACTGTAAACAAACACTTACCCTGAAGGTAACCGGACCAGCTGGGCCAGCGAAAGAAAATTCTTCCTGTTGGAGGAGAACTAATATAGACCAGGTGCCAGAGGGCGGTTCCTGAAGCCTGGCCGAGCCTATGCTGAGCAGCCATGACGCTGCTCAGACAGGGCGGGCCACCCGCTGCTCTGAGCATGTCAACAGCTGGACCCAGGGTGGTAAGAAAAGCCTGGGGACACAGGAAGGAGCCTCTTGCTCTAACACTGACAGACGTCCCTCCCCTACGTGCTTTGGATTTGCCTGTGTGCCTGTAAAGTGTGGGCTTGTTTGGGTGGACTTGGCAGCTATCCAGAGTAAGGAGGCCAGGTTGAGGCTGGCAGCCAGCACTGGGGACAGGGGCAGGGTTTCAGTTTGGGAAGCGAGAGAGTTCTGAAGGTGGCTGTGATGATTACACAACCATGCTGGGTATAGTGCTGCCTCACGGGGGCCCTTCAGCATTATGCAACATTATGTAAAAGTGGGGTCCACAGAATGCTAATAGTCCTCTGGGCAGGCTGTGCTGGAGGAGAGCGGCTGCGGTGAGAGAGGCTTTTACTGAAGGAGAGCGGGTGCGGTTAGAGTGGCTTTTATCTTGTTCTTCCTATTTTCCTGTATTTTCGGTGAACTTTAACAAGACCATGCCATAAGAACTAATTTTCGTTTTTAAATACCAAAAAAGCCAGGTATAAGAATGGGTCCCAGATTACACAGTATTGCTCCTGTAGACCCCATTAAAACAAATAAACAAACAAAAAATACACAACAAATACACAAGACCAAGAAAACATTCCTTCCAGTTAGAAAGCAAAGCAGCCGGATTGCGGGAAAGAAAACATTTTAAAAGAAAACCAGTCCTGCTTTTAAACTGTCATGTGCTAAGACCTTGTCAGGACCTGCCAGCACATGCGGCTGAGCTCAGGAGCTTTATCATCTAGAACACAGCTAAGCTACAATGACATAAATAAACTTTCAGAGCACCTCCCTCTCTCCAGTGCTTAGAGAAATCTCACCCAGGCAACCCTTCAGAAACGAAACTTCATGAAGTAGTATTTTCTAGTTAAAACAAGAAAAAGCTGTTTACCAATTTTTGTGGGTTTTTGTTTTGTTTTGTTTTTTAAACTGGCCCAGGCTGGCTTCCAACTCCTAGGCTCAAGTAATTCTTCTGCCTGCTCAGCCTCCTGGGTTGTGGGGACATTACCATGCCAGCTTTCAAATAGCTTTTACAAAAATAAACTGCTTTTTAAAGGGCTGAATACAGTGGTTCAGGCCTGTAATCCTAGCTACTCGGGAGGAAGAGGTAGGAGGACAACAGGCCAAGGCCAGCAAAACTTGGTGACTCTATCTGAAAGGCCCTGAGTTAAAACCCCAGTACCACAGAGAACGGCCTTCTCTTTCTCACATCACTTGAGTCTAGTAATCCCTCCGGAGGACACAAGGACACAGTTGCAAGGATGCGTACTGTGGATGTGTTTGGTTGTTTTTTTTTAAATAATTTTTATTGTGATTGATTACATAAATTTCACAGTATTGTGAGATAATGATAACCATCCTAACCAAATTGTCATTATCTTGGTCTATAAAGTTTGTGTGTGGATGTGTTTTATAATACGAGGAAACTCACACCTAGTACTGGTGGTTCATGCCTATAATCCTAGCTACTCAGGAAGCTGAAATTTGAAGCCAGAGAAGGCTGACAGAATTGAAAGACTCTTACCTCCAATAAACTGGAGAAAAGCCTGAAATGGAACTGTGGCTCATGTGGTAGATTGCCAGCTTTGAATGAAAAACCTAAGGGAAAGTGTTCTGGCTTTAGGATTGGCTGTGCATGCAAGTGAGTACACACATGGACACACAAGTACATACATGTGCACACACACAGAAACTGAAAATCATCTAAACAATAATTTAGTAGAGGTAGGGACTGGAATCTGGTTGGATGGATGCATTCCTGAGAATGCGAAGGGCACCAAACAAAGCCAGAAAAGTGACCATACTGTGATCCATACCTGAAACACAATCCTACGCGGCTCTTACCAGTGGCTGTCATCACTGGCTAAAATGCTAAATCCTAGGCAGGTGACATTCCTTATTCTTCTACTTGTAACTCTGGAGGCATGAGCCATTACCATTTTCCTTTCATGGGGGAGCATGAGGCTACCAGCTGGCAAGTAGCAGAAGTAGATGAGAATGCAGGTCTGACTCCAGAGTCAGAGCCCAAGTGTGTGAGTACTAGTCCAGCCTGGTCCATAGGATCCTTCCTCACAGACACACTGACGCACTGGCACAGCTCAGTGCTGAGAGCCAGAGTCCAGTTATGAGGAGAAAAGGTTTTTGTTGGTTTGGGGGCTTGAAGAAAAGTTTTCTTAACATCAATTTTGTGAGCATAAATTGTGTGAGATTAAAACGTCAGAATGAGCTGGGAGCCAGCGGCTCAAGCCTGTAATCCTAGCTACTTAGGAGGCTGAGATCTGAAGATCACAGTTCGAAGCCCACCTGGGGAACGAAAGACCATGAATCTCTCATTTCCAATTAACCACCAGAAAACCAGAAGTGGCAAGTGGTAGAGTGCTACCTTTGAGCAAAAGAGGCTCAGGGATAGTGCCCAGGTCCTGAGTTCAAGCCCCATAATCAACAAAACGAAACAAAACAAGTACAATAGTAACACTATTCTGTTATTCCTCTCCATCATCAGAAAATTTATAAAGCTAGTGCATCATCATACACATGGACTGCTTAGAGCTTTGCAAGAAGAAACCTATTTGTGCTGGAAATGTGGCTTAGTGGTAGAGCACTTGCCTAGCATCTATGAAATCCTGGGTTCGATTCCTCAGTACCACATAAACAGAAAAAGCCAGAGGTGGCACTCTGGCTCAAGTGGTAGAGTGCTAGCTTTGAGCAAAAGAAGCTTAGGGACAGCACCCAGACCCTAAATTCAAGCCTCAGGACTGGCAAAAAGAAAAATAAATAAATAAAAAGCTACCTATGGCATGAAAAGAAGCTGGAGGAAATCATCTAAGATGACTATGGGAGCCAGGTACAGAGGGCTACAGCTGGAGGCCAGCCTTGGTTACCTAGCAAAGCCAACTCCATGTACAGGGGTTTTAAGGACAAGTGTTTTTTTTTTGGGGGGGGGCATGTGTGGCTCTAGGAACTCAAATGCAGGGAAGCAGGGTGTTACTTCCTGCCTGGACACTGTGCTGTCCTCTGACTCTGCCCATAGCTAGTTGGCCTAGTGGACTGTGTAGGCTGTAAGCTGAGGCTCTATAAAGAAGGTGTGGATGTTTGGAGGGATTTACATTCACCAAGCTTGACTGACATATCTCTAGGGATTTCCTCCTGTTTGTCAGAGTCAGGTGTGTGAATATTCAGCCCTTAACAGATGTTCTAATTTTATCAGTAGAATAACAAGACAATACAAGGGCGCCAGAGGCTCACACCTGTAACCCTAGCTACTCAGGAGGCTGAGATCTGAGGATCGAGGTTCAAAGCCAACCCTGGGCAGGAAAGTCCATGAGACTCTTATCTCCAACAAACCGAAGTGATTTAAGTGGTAGAGGGCTAGCCTTGAGCTGAAGAGCTGAGCGACAGTGCCCAGGTTCAGAGTTCAAATCCCATGGCCCACAAAAAAAAAAGAAAGAAAGAAAAAGAAAAGAAAAAGAAAAAAAAGAATACAGGGGCTGGGAATGTGGCTTGGCAGTAGAGTCCCTGTGTAGCAATCCGGAGGCCCAAAAGTTCAGACCGCAGAGCCATCCCCCCCAAAGAATGTTCCCCTACAGAGAAGGAATATGAAGTCTGGATGAACTGACTTACTACTTCTGTGATTTATGCACAAGAGCAGCAATTTCTTCTTTCGTACAGAGTGCTGTCTCTAAGTAGTATTACATCTCTACAGTGACACTAAGGACTCAAGAAGTCTGCCTGTAAGAATGTTCTAGATGTACCACAGCCCAGCCCAGGAATAGGGACACACAGAGGTGAATTAAAAACAAGCAAGCAGTTTTGGATGGGGGATGCTAGTCCTAGGTGGAGTGCTTGCCTGCTAGTCTTGAAGCCCTCAATTTGATCCCCAGCACCAAATAAAAAAACAAACATTTTGTTTCAAATAGGTTGTTTTTGTTTGTTTTCTTGTGATGGGTTAGAAAGAATGAAGGAATAAGAGCAGGAGCTTCATTAGTAGGACGGACTTTCAACTCTGTAGAAGAACTGCTGGTCTCCATAGAGACACATACCACTCAGGTGCACCCAGGCAAGCGCCACCCAAAGTTTAAAGGCCAACAGGAAGAGTAGAGGATTTCCCATGTAGGGTACTCTCTCCAGTTTGACAATGGATGTAACCATAACTGGTAACTTCTTCCTTTTTTTGTTTTTATAGGAATGGATATCTTGATCAGTGAAGAACACAATATCTATTTGTGCTCAGAGCACTGTAAATACTGCCTATTAATCAATCCACTTGAACTTTAGGATTTGAAGTGCTAAAAATGATCACTTCATATTTGGTTAATATAAAGTTTCTGAGCCAAGTATCGCGTGGCACACACCTCTATTCCCATCATTTGGGACCCTGAGGCAGGAGAAACAAGATTTCTTAGTCACCCTGGGCTGCAAAGCACGACCAGGTGTCCAAAACCAAGGGGAGAGGGTCCTCTACAGAAAAGTATACTTGTGTATTATAATCTTTATGACTGTTGACTTAAGTACCAGGACAGGGAAGTAACAACTAAATCCAACACATCAGAATCCCACAGCTGGAATGTGTACAGGTGATGCTCAACATTCCAGTCTAAGAATACCAAATCATAATTGGGTTGTCATAATCCAATGATCACTCCAACAAGGAATGCAGTTTTAAACATCAACCAAAGCTTGGCTGACACCCCAGGAGTTGTTGAAGCCAATAGGATGAAACCAAATAAGGAAAGCCTATCGTGAACGATTTCCTACACTGACTTGCCCAGCTCTGCCTTCCTGCCAACTCTGTAAACTTACAAGATGGATTTTCAGCATGTAAAGAATCACTCTAGGTATTTGGTTCTTCTTCAAACTTCCCTGAGAAGGCAGCAGAGACCTGGCTTCAGGAATGTGATGGTTCAAACAAAACTTGAACTGGCTCTAGAAATGCATCTTTGAATATGGCCTCAAATTTCAGGAAACTGTTCTCACTATAAACACAAGTGTAGGTGATAACTGTGAAACTGCCTGGAGGTGAGAGCTTAGAGAGCCGTTCACCCACACACCTAGGAGAGGTTGCTCTGGCCACACAGATTGCATGGAAACCCTCCCAAAGACCAGAGAACTTCAAATGAACCCCCCAAACCCAGTTCCTGCCATCTTAGTGAAACAGTATTCAATTCTGTGTAGTCCAAGCCCTTTTGGAGAAGATGACATTTGTGTTGCAGCAGTAACGTCAGCGGAGCCATCCCCAGCTCACCCTTCAACCCTCCTCCCTCTAATGTTTTCAAGATGCTTAGCACTGAAGCTGTTTCCATTGATTACAGCCAGATTTCTGGGCTGAAAATGGAACAAGATAAAAACTTTGTGTTCGCAGTCAGTATTTTGTCCCAGGAAGAGGAGCAGCAGTGCTTAGGAGATCGTAGCAAAGGAATATGGCAATGAGGGTTGGTACCTTGCACCTTTATGATTGGTGTTTTCTACCTGGCATAGTTTTCTACATGGAAAACACAAAGTGAGACCCAAATCATTAGCTTTCCCTTTCACTGTGCCAGATATAAAAAACCTTATGATGGTCTGATATGGAGTTGCCTATTGGTTACGAAGCCCTGGGTTTAATTCCTAGAACTGTGAATCAGCAACTAGAATGCTACCAGGTGCCATGGTTATGGCACTGACATAGTTATGGCAGCACTATTCACAGAAACCCAACATGCCCCCAGCCCAGTGCCCATCAGCTGATTTCATAAATGTGGTTGGTAGGTTAGTTACAAAGATAGATGGAGATAGAGGTAGACAGATACAGAAGTGTGTTTTACCCCCACCACACACCCTGTACACACGCAAAGAGTCTTACTCAGCCATAAACAATGGAAATGATATCATTTGCTGGAAAATGGTTGGAACCAGAGATCATTATGTTAAATAAAATAAGTCCCACAACTGCATTTATTGCAAAAAAAGAAAAACAGGGTCATGAAAGTAAAATGGTACTAGAGAGGTGAAATTGGAAGGAAAAGGGGGACAGGGAATAAGAAAGAATAAGTGGGAGAGGTAGAAATGATCAAAGTTTATTTGATACATACACTAAAACATCACAAGGACTATACTTTGTATATTAACGTATGCTAATAAAAAACCTCCCCGAAACCCCAAACCACCCACCTATCAAATAGAACCCATATAGATGGGGTGACCCGGCCTGTGCCCCTCCCACAAGCCTTTAAGCTCTAAGAAGGGGAACAAACCCCAGCAGCAGTCACCGGACAGTGCCTGCCTGTTCCCTGTTCTCAAAACTGGCAAGGTATTGTTCTGTAAATCTAAAAGGACTCCAAGGGCTGGGAAGGTGGCTCAGTGGTAGAGTGCTTGCGCATGCATGAGGCCCTGGGTTTGATTCTTCAGCACCACATAAGCAAAAAGAAAAAAGCTGGAAGTGGCTCTGTGGCTCAAGTGGTAGAACACTAGCCTTGAGCTAAAGAGCTGAGGGACAGCCCTCATGATGGCCATAACTAAATAAATAAACAAATAAATAAATAAAAGGACTCCAAAAAGTAAGTATTTTAAAAAGAAAGGTAACAGGGAGCTGGTGTGGCAGCTGGTGCAGGAGGCTGAGCCAGGAGGCCTGGGAGCTGGAGGCCCATTGTTATCCCAGCATACAGAAGGTGGAGGCCTAGGAGCTAGAGGCTCATTGTAATCCCAGAATGCAGGAGGCTAAAACAGGGGCCCAGCCACTGGAGATTTTGTCTCAAACTAAACAAGATAAAGCAAAAAAGTGAAGAATAAAAGGGAAAACATACCCAATTTCACAGACACAAAATTCTTCATCAACCATTAGCAAACTGAACTGAATGAAGAAGGCAACAAGATGAAATCAGGACAGCCCATGAGTCAATGAGATTCTTTGTAGGGGAGGGATGGCCTACGGTGAGTATGTGACCTGTTTGATGCCCACCATGTTACTAAAGTAAGGGAAAATAACCAGGTGGCAAAGCTACTCTGCAGAGCCTTCTCCATGGACTCGCTTCTCCATTCTAAGGTGAGGAGGACAACAGATGGACCACTGCACTGCTTCCTTCTTCCCGGCCCACTCTGAATTGCAGGTGAGGCCTATAAGCCATTCCCAGAATTGCTGGGCTGCAGTGGGATTGGGACAGACAAGGGCAGAACCATGGAAAGGGTGAGCTGATCAACAGGCGTTGTTCTCATAATGGACATGTGGCATTGACGCCTCTTCCTATGACTTCCCAAAGATAATAATGAATAAATAAAACAACAAAATATTTTTTGAAAATAGCGTTAAAAGCTTTTGCTTTTCATTTAGGTTCAAATATGAAAATGAAGCCATGTGTCAGTGGCTCACATCTGTCATCCTAGCTACTTAGAAGGCTGAGATCTGAGGATTATGGTTCAAAACCAGCCCAGGCAGGAAAGTTTGTGAGACACTTATCTCCAATTAACCACCAGGAAGCCAGAAGTGGAGCTGTGGCTCCAAGTGGTAGAGTATTAACCCTGAGCAAGAGTTCAGAGACATCACCCAGGCCCTGAGTTCAAGCCCCAGGACAGACCAAAAAAAAAAAAAGAAAGAAAGAAAAAATGTATTTCCAGATACTTTCATGGATAGTCTTTTTGTAAAGGGCCCTTGTACATCAGGAAAAAGAACCCAGGGCTGGGATATAGCTTAGTGGTAAAGCCTCAAGTAGCTTAACAGGAGATAATTACACAGGCGAGTTTATGAGGGGGTAGATTTAACCTTGGCAGTAATGGTGGCACTGAAGGACTAGGATGTGTCCGCTGCCTGTCAGGTTAAATGTGCTGTACAAAACCTGGCATTAGCTGGGTGCTGATGGCTCACACCTGTAATCCTAGCTGCTCAGGAGGCTGAGATCTGAGGATCATGGTTCAAAGTGAGCCTGTGAGCCCTGGAAAGTACAACAGACTCTTATTTCCAATTAACCACCAGAAAACTGGAAGTAGTGCTGTGGCTCAAGTGGTAGAGTGTTAGCCTTGAGCTAAAGAGCTCAGGGACAGTGCCTAGGCCCAGAATTCAAGCCCCATGACCGATTAAAAACAAAATAAAACATCAACAAAAAACCTGGCATTAGGTTAGCTGTTTCCTATTATCTATACTCATAAACTTGAAGAAAGATGAAGAAAGACAAACCCATCCCAGCTGATCAGGAGGCTGAAGAAGGAGGATCTAAAGTTGAAGCCCAGCATGGGCAACAGTGCAAGGCCTAAGCCCCTTTGAAATTAATTAATTAATTTTTAAAAAGATGTGTGATATTGGACTGAGGGCATGGCTCATATGACAGAGCACTCACCTCCCAATATCAAGGCCCTGAGTTCAAACCCCAGTACTACACACACACACACAAAAAGGTTTGTATATGGTATAATGAAACATTTTGGTTTGCTCTTCCAGTATGATGACTCAAAGTAGGTTTAAAATACATCACTTAACAATCACATGAAAGAAAAAAATACATTTGAATACTTATCTTGGGGTTCATTTCACCTAACATCATCTTATCTGTTTCTGCTTGTCTCAGACATATACTAGTTATTGCAAATATGGGAAACTATGGGAATTATGTTTCTTTGGGTCTGGCTTACTTCACTTAATATAATTTTTTCCAAGTCTTTCCATTTCCTAACAAATGGGGCAATGTCATTCTTTCTGATGGAAACACAGAATTCCATTGTGTATATATACCACATTTTCTTGATCCATTCATCTACTGAGGGGCATCTGAGTTGGTTCCATATCTTAGCTATGGTAAATAATGCTGGTAGCTTTACTGTGGTCTTGTTTGTGATTATTTGGGTAAATGCCCAAAAGTGGGATTTCTGGGTCATAGGGGAGCTCTATGTGGAGTCTTTTGAGGAACCTCCATACTACTTTCCAAAGAACAAGTTTACACTCCCACCAACAATGCAGTAAGGTTCCCTTCTGCCCACATCCCCTCCAGCATCTGTTGTTATATTTATAAGATGATTTCTTTGTTGTTTTGTATGTCCCTCCCCCACGGTATAACCCCTGCTTTCACTATATTTGATGTTGGTATAATTTGTGGAGGGGAAGGGAAAAAAACAAATCGTTTAAATAGGGATACAGGTGGACCCATTGCAACAATGATATGTACAAGTCGTTATGTCGAAAAACGAACTTTACAACTTTGGCAGGAGGGGGAGAGAGGGGGGGAGGAGAGAAGGGAGAGGGGGACATGGGCGGGGGAGATGGGAAGGGATTGGAAGGGGAAACAAAGGAGGAGGCAAAAATGCTTGATAAGAAATGTACTCATTATCTTGCCCATGTAATTGTAACCCCTCTACAGGGTATTTTCACAATTAAAAAAAACAAAAACATCACTTAACTGAGACTACCATGAGAGAGCACATGTCAGAAAAAATTAGAAAGAAAATGAATGTTTACTGACTACATTGTGGTCAATGAGGTACATGTTATTGAACTGGGAAGGTGCTTGGAAGACCGCATTGTGTGAACTTCCCCCAACATAATGTAATTATGCAAAACACAACGCAAAATACTGTCAGACAGAACTTTTTTTTTTTTTTTAATGAGACAAGGGTCTCACTCTGTAGCTCAGGCTGGCCTCAGCCTCATGACCTTCTGTCTCTGGCTTCCAATTACTGGGATTCCAGGAGAGCAGGTGGATCGCTTCCACACTCATGCCTGGAAATGGGATTTTAAGGAGTGACAGACTCTCTCCAAGGACACACCATTACAATGTGGCAGACCTGAGACCCACACCAAGGGTTCATGATTAGGAGACTCCCCAGCACAGCCCTACTCCTTTACAAGAATGTTCTGGGCTCAAAGCAGAGTGCTGTACAGGGTCTCTCACTCACTAAGTGAGCCCCTAGCAGGAAGAAACAGAGAGACAGAGCAAACCATGGGACACCAGACACATACCTGTGAGCGCATGTACATGGGAGGTGTTGCTCAGTATCCAAGGGACACTAATGCCAGCATATGCACAGACACAAGATGACAAGAAGGAAGTCTCTACATGTCTGTACACATGGCATCTGGGAACATATGCACAATCCAAGGATGAGACCTTGTGAATAGAAAGGACACACACAGACACACATACTCTCCTGGCTTGGAACTGATCTGGGCTGATGGTAGCTCTGTGGAGACAGAACAGGAGCAAGCACCTACCTGGTGAATTCAGAGCCCTGGGTTGGATCCTCTACACCACAAAAAAAGTCACCTCCCAAAAATCAAGTAAATAATGCTCAGTAACATATTCAAAAGTACTGAGGGCCTGGGTGCCAGTGACTCAAGCCTGTAATCCTAGTTACTAAGGAGGCTGAGATCTGAAGATCACGGTTCAAAGTCAGCCCAGGCAGGAAAGTCCGTGAGAATCTTATCTCCAATTAAACTACCAAAAAAACAGAAGTGGTGCTGTGGCTCAAGTGGTAGAGTGCTCGCTTTGAGCTGAAAAGCTCAGGGACAGTGCCCAGGCCCAGAGTTCAAGCCCCACAACCAACAAAAGAAAAAAGAAAAAAAAATACTGAGGTTCCTCAGTATTTGATAACTTTACCCACAAGCTTCGGAGAGCTGCAATCTGACTGCAAGCAGCTGACAGGCCCGGTAAGTACTGAGGAAATGCAAGGCTGCTCCACCAGAGTCCACACCCTCAAATGAGCCCAAAGGGAATTCGTTTCTACTTGTCTTCCCATTCCAGTCCCAGTGTGCCCTTCTTCCCCCATCCCAAAAATACCAGTGTTTCTATGTTTCTATTTTGCAATATTTCAACATGCAATAGCTCTCTGGGATTTGACTTGTTCCCATTTGTCATCAGGAGCAACTAGGGACTCATTCATTCCCTTTCAATCTGGCAACTAGACAAGAGAACTAGATAGAACAGCAAGATGATTTTTGTTCCTGGGGATGGCTACCTGTGTGAGGGCAGAACTGAGGTTTGAACTCGGAGCCTCTCAGTAGCTGGGCCACATCTGCAACCCTTTGCTGCTTATTCCTGAGAATAGGGTCTGGCTTCCTGCTGGGTGTGTGCCTGGACTTTGGTCCTGGGCATTTTGTTTCTCATTGTAGCTGGTAGAGAGGCATGCTTGCCACTCCCAGCTTCATCTGCTGAGATGGCTTCTGTGGGCTTTTCTGACCACAACTGTTCTGATGTCAGCTCCCATAGGCAATACACTGGTTTCATCGTTTTTATTATTAGAGTGGGGTTTTAATTTTTTTTAATTTTTGAGATAGCATGTCCCTGTGTTGCCCACGTTGTTCTGGAACTTTTGTCTCAGCCTGCCAAAGAGCTGGGTCTACAGGTATGGGCTACCACACCAGGTTTAGATTACTGTATTCTTAATCTCATCCCCAGCCCAACTCCCAGCAGGTGAGGACGGTGCTTTGACAAGGCCTAGACAGGAAGCATCTTGCAAGAACCTCTATTTACTTCCACCTACTTACAAGAAGAATTTGCCAAACAAATGAAGCAATTTCAACAGCTAAATCATTCTGCATTTTCCTCATTCCAGAGGATAAACATCATATTTTAAAAAAGAATCAAGCCCAGGCTTGATGGCTCACATCAAAAGGATGTCAGTTCCAGACCAGCCTAAGTTTTAAAAAATGTCAGCAAGATCTCCATCTCAACAAACAAGCTGGGTGTGTTGGTATATATCTATGATTCCAGTTATGCAGGAGATGTAAATAGTAGGACTGCAGTCCGTGCCAGTCTAGACAACAAAAACAAAACCACTCAAAAGATAACTAAAGAAAAATGGCAGGGAATATGGCTGAAGTGGTAGAGCGCCTGACTACAAGGCCCTGAGTTCAAATTCTAGTAATCCTTTCCAACAAAGTGGTTAACAACATGCCATTGCTGTATATGCCTATAACCTAGCTCTAGGGAGGGGGAGGCGGGAGTATCCTGAGTTAGGAACCAGCCTAGGCTACACAGAGAAGCCCACCTCAAAAATAAACAAAGTACCACTAGGGTTAGGGGCATCTGCCCCACGTGGCACGTATCATCAGGCACCAAGAAGAGAGAGAAGGGGGGAGGAGGAGAGGAAAAAAGGAGGGGAAAGAAAGGAGAGGGAAAGAGAGAGGGAAAAACACAGGAGGGAGGAGAAGCGCTCTTTCCTTAAGAAGTAGTGCTGTGCCATGCAGAGAAACCCGCCCCCTGCTGACAGAAAAGCTGAATTGTTTAGACTTCCCTGAATGCTGTTTTTAAAGATCCCAAGGCCTCTCACCCTTGCCAAGCAGACGTGGCTGTCAGTTGAACCACATCTCCAGCTCTTCTTTTAGGTTATTTTTCTGACAGAGTCTTGTGCTTTCTTCCTGGACCAGCCTCAGACAACAAGCCTCCAAATTCTACATTCTAAATTGGTAAGATAATAGATATGAACCACCACTCACTGTGGCCCAGCCTGATGGTGGAGATGGGGGGGTCTCACTAACTTTTTTACTCAGCTTTTTCCCAGGCTGCCTTTGAACTACAAATCCTTCCAATGTCTGCCTCTCACACAGCTAGGATTACAGGCCTAAATCACCGTGCTCATTTCAGAACATTTAATCTGCCCTAGAGTCCCAGCACTAGTGAACCCTGGCACACTTACTTTTTATTGACTGGGTACTACTTCCTTATATCAAGGTATCATGATTGACTTAACAGCAGAGTACTCACACATGGCCATGTCACTACCCCGTGAGCAAGTAAGCAGGGACTTCCATGACATGCTAAGCTTGTGCTTTGCTGGGTTAGGGGATAAGAGTAGGAACTGTTCACTCCAGTTGTTTGGTTCTTTCACCTGCATCACAACACATAGACGCTTAGTTTAAACACTGATGGCCAGATGTGGTAGCACATGCCTGCAATTCTGCAGCCCCAGCAAACACTGGGGCAAGCTGAGGCAGGAGGGTAAGTTCAAAGCAGGCCTGGAATACAGGAGAGCCTGTTTCAAAACACAAAAAGGGAAACCTTGCTGGTCCAATTTCTGGCTGAAGTGGGGGTCCTGGATAGGTCTAGGTAATTTGTCTATTTAAGAAGTTGCCCCCAGAGGCTCACATGGGAAGGTGGTGTCAGACCCTAGGTGCTGTCAGGTCCACAAAACCAGACTTCATGCCTTGGCCTCTACCAGCAGCATGAACGAAAAGTGATGCTGTGGCTCAAATGGTAGAGTGCTCACCTTGCGCTGAAGAGCTTAGGGACAGGGCCCAGGCCCAGAGTTTAAGTCCCCTCCCCCTTGCCGCCCCCTTCCCACCCCCACCCCCGCAAAAAAAGAAAAAAGAAAAGTGCTGCTCTGAAGAGAGAAGTACTAAGCACAGACTTAACCCCTAATGCTTAGCCTCAGCTGGCAATCTACTTGCAGAGAATAAAGACTGTGGGGGGAGGGTTAACTGTTGGTGGCCAGTTTAAGGTGGGCCCATCGGAAGTGGAAGCCATGTCAATAGCTGCAGGAAAGAACAACTTCTAGTTTTCATGGAAGCTGATGGTGAGGTGTGGTCACTGGGGCAACCCTGCTTTGAAAGAACTGAGTTATAGAGAGCTAGCTCCTCCCACTTCTACACTGCCAAGTTTGTGGTTCAGGAAGAGCTGGAGGAGCTGATGGAATTGCGGCAGGGCACTGGCTTGGATCTCACCATCTCCACCTCCATGCACAATCAAACCACACAAGATGACTCTAGGTTAGTGTCCATGAGTTAACTATTTCTTTTACCTTACATTACGCCTTCCTTAAACATTTTTTTTTTTTTTGCTTACTGCTGGCCTTCCACCACTTGAGCCATGCCTTTAGTCCTTTTCTTTGACATTTTTATTAGCACATATTGCTAGTACAAGAGGGTTGCACTGTGACATTCCCATACACACACATGTAATAAGTACACACTCACCTTTAGTCCTCCTGTTACAATGGTGCCTGCAGCCTGTTTCACTTTCCTGTTATGTTTAGTGTATATGAATTGTATTTCACCTGTGCATGCAATTTAGTCAGATTGATGCCCTCTCCCACACTGCTCTTTCCTACTCACCCTTCCATCCATGTGCACTTTCCTGTGCAGGTACAATGTATGTGGGTATTATTTGAGCACTGCCCCTCGGCCCCTAACCACACACAACGTGTGTGTGTGTGTGTGTGTGTGTGTTTCAGGTCTAGGTTCCACAAAGGAGTGAAAACATGCAATATCTGTCTGTGAGCTCTGCTTATCTCTGCATTTATGGTGACTCCCAGTTCATTCATTTTTTTTTCTGCAAATGACTCCTTTTTTCTTTATGGCCTAGTACTATTCCATAGTAAACTTTACTGTCTTGATCCATTCTTTGGTTGTTAGATACCACAGCTGGTCCCTGACCATGTATTTTGTGCAGCTGGACCAACACAACTGTTGCCCCCCAATACCACCACTGCCATGACCCCTTCTCCAGTGCCACTACCAGGGCAACTTATCCAGTGCCACCTATTACCCCAGCACACCTCAGAGAGCACTGGGACACTGACATGGCCCACTGAGCAACTGCTTGGCTCTAGGGCTGCTGACCTTCTTTTCCTTTCCAGGGCTTTCCAAGGACTCAGAAAACACTTTAGGCCCAGCTCCATCCCCATCCTGAAACACCAAAGCTCAGGTCTCAAGGAGTACCTAAAGTCCAGGTATGTCTTTTCTTAGTACTTCTGTACTCTTGTGTTAGACAAGAGGAAAGCTCTCCTGAGTCTAGATTCTCTACTGCTGCTCAACATATTCTCCTTTCTGACAGGATCTGAAGTTTGGAAGGTGGCAGAGCACTCAACCAAAAAATAACTACCCTGCTCTCTCTTGTGGCATGTAGGCAGAAAACTACTAGAACAAAATCCCAGTTCCTTTGTGAGCAGGACCGCTGCAGCCACTTTGTGGCATGATCAAATCTAAGCTGTAAAGTGTATGCTTAGCATGTGCAAGACCTGGAGCTCATCCCTAGCACTCAACAAGGAAAAGCAAAAGCCCAACCCCAAGGAAGTTTCTGCCTTAATATTCTGTAGCCTCTAAGTAATACCACCAACTGCTGGCTGTGTGGACTGCTCATTCCATTACAAAAATAAAATTTGTATGGCTTATTAAGGCCAACATTTCTGGGTTTGATCTCTCAGTAGTCAAGGGAAATTAACCAGATATCAGAGACAGACAGACAGGGAGGGAGAGATACAAACACAGAGACAGAGAGATAGGATGATGAAGGAGGGATCGAGTGAAGAGAAAGAGAGAGAGAGGAGAGACTGAGAAAGAGAGGGAGAAATAGACAGGGAACAGACTGGGAAGGAGAGGGAAAAAGAAGGAGGGAAGGCAGGAGGGAGAAAGAGATACACAAGTAGGGAAAGAAAGAGGGAGCAAAAGAGGGAGGGGGAGGGAGAGAGAGGGAGACAGTAAGAGAGAGAGAGAGATGTATCCATAAAGATTTTCAAAGAGCATACCTAACTACAGACAGGAAACACTATGAATTTTGTTTCATAAAACAAATGACAAATTCAACATAGGTGCTAAAAGGCCCCAGATGTGAGTGCTGGTAAACGCTGAGCTGCAGAGACTTAGACTGCCACGATAGCTGTTGTTTAATCTCATCTCCCCTTCCTGCTTCCTAAATATAGACTCGTCTGCCCAGGGCTAGTGACCAGGCCAGCACCTAGAACACATCTGAAATTAGCTTAAGGTAGAATAAGGGACGTTGTTAGCCAATCTACTAAAATGAAATCCAGAAAAAAGAAAGTTAGAAACAGCCTGGGCTTTTTAGGGACCACAGATAATGTCCACAATGAGGGTCAGGATGTGCTTAATTGGGAATAATCAGCTTGGTTTTTGGGAATCATCCTTAGGGTTTTATGCTGGCAAAGAAGGAAGGTTCTATCACTTGAGCCACACTGCTTGCAGGGAGGGGGCACTAGCAGTGGCACCCTGGGCCTCCTGCTGAGCAATTTCCTCTATTGATAAGGCTAGCAGATGATGTTTGCTAAGTCTCTGTTCTGGGCTTGGGCCTGTGTTTCCTCCCACTTTGCGGGCATATTCAGAACTAAGATTAAACAAGCTCATTTTAAAATGAGTTTCTTAAGCAGGGTGCAGGTGGCTCACACCTGTAATCCTAGCTACTCAGCCAGCTTAGATCTGAGAATCATAGTTCAAAGCCATCCTGGACAGGAAAGTCTGTGAAACTCTTATCTCCAATGAACTATCAAAAGAGTGGAAGTGGAGCTGTGGCTCAAGTGGTAGAGCACTAGCCTTAAACAAAAGAAGCTTTGGGACAGTGCCCAGGCCCCCAGTTCAAGTTCCAGGACTATCGCGCGCGCGTGCACACACACACACACACACACACACACACACGTTTCCTAATGGAGAAAAATAAGACATTTGTTGATGAAAGATAGAATAAAGAGCCCAGAGTGATGGCACAAACCTGTAATCCCAACACACACGTGAGGCAAAGAGCTGGGGATACTGAGTAACAGGCCAGCCTGGGCTAAAGCAGGGCCTGTCAAAAAGCAAGCAAGCAAACAAAAACAAGAACTAAGACACCTGTCCACCTCTGGTCTCCAGCCTTTACCTCCCCATCTCCACAGGACACACTCAGTATATTTAAGGGGAGAATTTGAAACCAATGAAAATTGTCAGTCTGTGGAATTTGATGTCTTAAGATCAACTGCTCTGATATGCTCAGCATTTTTTCTCAGGAGTGCAGACATTAAAGATGCACCTTCCAAACAATGGTTTCTTTGTCTCACTAAATCTAGCATTACCACCTCACATGGGCACACACACCCATACACACCCATATGTACCCTTACAGCATACAGAGTCTTTAATCCTCCAGGCTGTGAGCCCCACCCAAACACTGGGAGCACAGTACAAACAGAGCCAGCAGGAACACTGGCCACAGGTCATGGGGTGAGGGGGTCACTTGAGGGAGGGGGGAAACCTGCCCAGCAGAGCTCCCAGTCCTGTGCTTTGTGCGCGAGGCATCTCTGAGATGCCTCCTTTTCATGAGGCAAAATTGCAGTTGCTAATACATCCCTAAGTGTGTATTATTGTTAATGCCTTTATTTTTAGGTTAATCCTAAAGCAGGCAAGTGCTCTCTGGAGAGAATAAAATACAAAAGTAATGTCAGTGAATAAAAATGAATAGAGTAAAACTCAGAGGTGTTAGATATCATTTGGTATTTAAAATACTATATGGCCAGGTGCCAGTGGCTCATGCCTATAATCCTAGCCACTTAAGAGGCTAAGGATTGCAGTTTGAAGCTAGCTAGGGCAGGAAAGTCCATGAGTCTCTTACCTCCAACTAACCACCAGAAAACCAGAAGTGGTGTTGTGGCTCAAAGTGGAGGAGCGCTAGCCTTGAACAAAAAAGCTCAGGGACAGTGCCCAGGCCCTGAGTTCAAGCCCCATGACTGACCAAAAAAAACCCCAACAGTAGGCATGGTGGTTCAGGCCTGTTATCCCAGTTACTCAGGAGACAAAGATTGGAGGATCATGGTTCAAAAGCAGCTCAAACAGTTCATGGAGACCCCACCTTGACAAATCTAGGTACAGGGTGCAGTGCACCCGCCATTACACCATGTGGGAGGCTGAGATCAAGAATACAGTTCCAGCCCAGACAGATGAACTGTTCATGGAGACTCTATCTCCAGGAAAGAAGCTGGGTTCAGTGGAGTATGTCTGTCATTCCAGTTATGGTGGGAAATGTACAGAGGAGGATTGTGGTCTAGGCTAGTCCAGGGGAAAAGTGGGACCCTGTCTAAAAATAAGCAAAGCAGGGGCTGGGAAGGTGGCTCAGTGGTAGAGCGCTTGCCTTGCATGCCTGAGGCCCTGGATTCGATCCTCAGCACCACATAAGCTAAAAGAAAAAGCCGGAAGTGACACTGTGGCTCAAGTGGTAGAGTGCTAGCCTTGAGCTAAAGAGCTGAAGGACAGCACGTAGGCCCAGAGTTCAGGCCCCATGACTGGACCCAAAAAAAAAAAAATAAGCAAAGCAAAAAAGGGACTGGGGACATGACTCAGGGTGGAATACCTACCTACCAAGCATAAAACCCTGAGGTCAAACCCCAGGGAAGACCCCCAGAGGAATTAAGGCTTCAGTTCTATTTTGTAATGCAGCCCCAAATGCCAGCTTTGCTTATGAAAAAGCCTGTCAGATAGTGGCTCATGCCTATAATCCTAGCTACTCAGGAGGCTGAGATCTGAGGATTGGGATTTGGAGCCAGCTGTGGCAGGCAAGTCCATGAGACTTTTATCTTGATAATCACAGAAAAAGACAGAAGTGGCACTGACCAAAAATGCTCAGGGCTGGGCTGGGAAGGTAGCTCAGTGGTAGAGTGCTTACCTTGCATGCATGAGGCCCTGGGTTCAATTCCTAAGTACATAAGCAGAAAAAGCCAGAAGTGGCACTGTGGCTCAAGTGGTAGAGCACTAGCCTTGAGGTGAAGAGCTGAAGGACAGTGCCCAGGCCCAGAGTTCAGACCCCACAGCTGATCAAAAAAAAAAAAATGCTCAGGGACAGTATCCAGGTCATGAGTTCAAGCCCCATGACCAACAACAACAGAAAGAGAGAGAGAGAGAGAGAGAGAACAAAGAAAGATGAGAGAGACATAGGCAAGGCATGACAGTGCATGCCTGTAATCCTAGCACTAGGGCAGATGAAGCAGGAGGATCATAAGTTCAAGGCCAGCATAGGTTACATAGTCATTACAAGGTCAGCCTGGGCTACAGAGTGAGTCTCTGTCTCAAAAAAAAAAAAAGAGAGTGAGAGAGAGAAAAATAATTTTAACAAATATTTAACAAATAGTAAGAAAAGATCATAGTCAGACACAAAAGGGACTGATAACCTGTGCTGCAGAATAATCATTCATTAAGCAGTTACTGTGGCTCACATACATTAATTCATGTTATACCTGCAAAACATGTTATCCTACTTAACATACTGTGATAGGGATGTAGGCAGATCAGTTAAGACAAGGGACCAAGCTAGTGGCTCACACACGTCATCTACTAAGCTATTCCTCAGGAGGCTAAGACATGGATGCTTGAAGCCAGCTTGGGCAGAAAAGTCCGGGAGATTCCATCTCCAATTAAACAGTAAAAAGCTAGACTTGGAGGTGTGGCTTAAGTGGCAGAGAGCCAGTTGTAAGCAATAAAGCCAAGCAAGAACACAAGGCCTTGAGTTCTAACCCTGGAACCACAGGGTGGAGGTGGGGGGGGGGAGGGAGCTCAGGCTTAGAGACAAGGAACTTCAAAAGTTACAGTCTGTCCAAGCCTGCATCACTTGCAAGTAGTGAAGCACGACATGTGTATGTATAGTGAAGCATATGAATACATATCAATAATATTAAAACAGAAGCCAGGGTAGCTCAGTGGTCAGGTGCTTAGGTAGCAGGCACTAGGCTCTGGATCCAATTCCACCACAAAACTAAAGCAGAACAACAAATTAGCTGGACATTGTGGCCCATGCCTATAATCCCTGCCTAAGAGACTGGAGGATCAGTAATTCCAGGCAACCTAGGCTACACAGAAAAGCAGTATCTCAAACAAAACAAAACAAGAAAAATGACAAAGTGGGTTTGATATCCTGGGTTAGAGTGCAGACTAGGAGACTCCCGAAGTGACTCTTGGGGTTGTATTTTTTATAACAATTTTTCTTTCTTTCTTTCTTTTTGTTTTCAGTTGTGGGGTTTGAACTCAAGGCTTGGGCACTGTTCCTGAGCCTCTTTGTGCTCAAGGCTAAGCTCTACCATTTGAGCCATAGCACCACATCCTGTTTTTTAGTGGTTAATTGGAGAAAATAAGAGTTAATAAGAGTCTCAGGGGGACTTTTCTGCCCTGGGCTGGTTTTGAATCACGATCCTCAGATCTCAGCCTCCTGAGTAGCTAGGATTATAGTTATGAGTCACTGGTGCCCAGCTAACAACTTTTCTTAATTGGGGTTCAAAGTTACCATTCTCTATCATGAAAATGTACTCTCGCCAGGTATGGTGGTGGTGCACTCCTGTAATCCCAGCTACAGCAGTATTTATTCTCCTTCTCCTTCTTCTTCTTCTTCTCCTTCTTCTTCTTCTTCATTTTTGGCTAGTCCTAAGGCTTAAACTCAGGGATTAGGTGCTGTCCCTGAGCTTATTTTGCTCAAGGCTAGCACTTTGCCACACTGCCACTTCCAGCTTTTCCTGTTTATGTGATATTGAGGAATAGAACCCAGGGTTTCATGCATGCTAGGCAAGTACTCTACCACTAAGCCACTTTCCCAGCCCCAAGCTACCGTATTTCTTTAACAATGACTTTCTTTTTCCCTACTCTGATAGGTGATAGGGGTGATACTTGATATGTTGGCCATTTGTTACTAAGACACAGGGATCTGAAATGTACCAAGAAGTAGCAGGAAGAAACCCATTCTCTTGCTCAAGTACCAACCTGAATGTTACCTGAGAGCAGCCTGGATAGTACAAATAAACTCTAACTTGTTACCAATGAAAACTGGGTTTCACAGAATTATCAAGTGTTATAAAACTACATTCATCCTTTCCTTTCTTCCTTTTTGGCCTATGGAGTATACTTTGCAAAACCCTTCTTCTAAAGCTAGGCTTAGTGATGCATTACTGTAGTTCTAGCTACATGTAAGGCTAAAACAAGAGGATCACTTCAGCCCAAGGGTTCAAGACTAGTCGGGCAACACAGATTCCCCCTAACCTTCTAAAAAAAAAAAGTTGGACTTGGTGGTGGCAGGGGCCTGTAATTAATCCCAGCCCTCTAAGGCTGAGGAAAGGCTAGCCTGGGTTACATAATAAGATTCTGTCCCAAACACAAACCAACAGAAAACACCAAGCCAGGGCGGGCGCTGGTGGCTCATGCCTGTAATCCTAGCTACAGGTGGTTGAGATCTGAGGATTGCGGTTCAAAGCCAGCCCAGGCAGGAAAGTCTGTGAAACTCTTATCTCCAATAAACCACCAGAAAACCAGAAATGGCACTGTGGCTCAAGTGGTAGAATGCTAGCCTTGAGCTAAAGAGCTGAGGGACAGTGCCCAGGCCCAGAGTTCAAGCCCCATGACCAACACACACACACACACACACACACACACACACACACAATACCAAGCTACTATTCTAACCATTTTCATTCTTGCTACACCAGCTACAAGGCACCCAAATATTTCATCTTCATTTCGGATTTTTACAATAGAGAATGATGGGGCTGTGGCAAGGACAGAAGAGCTAATTGACAGTGTCAAAGCCAAATGAAGTGAGCCATAACCGAAGCTGTAAAATACACAGCTGGGTGTGTCAAGTGAATGAGTCCAGGAGTGGACAGTGGACACCAAATGTCCTGGGTGGAGGTCTTCCTCCACTCATCTCTGCAGACCAGCATCCCCTCTCAATGTGGGGACTCCAGCAACTCCTTTCCAAAGAGCTCTGTGTGGGAGCCCCCAGGGGACAGGGTGTTCACAACTACCACACTACCTCAGCCAAGATCAAGCTCAGAGCATGCACCCTTGACTGTAACAAAAGCAACACAGTGCTCAATAGTCAAATGAAGATAAAGTTGAACTAAGGGATGGCCTACAAAGTACCTGACCACAGCTACTCAAACCTTCAAGGGACATAAGCAGGGTCTGAGGAACCATCATAGCCAAGAGGAGATAGAGGATAAGAGGCACGATGACAAGGTGTCATTTGGTGTCCTGGAGAGGCCCTTGGGATAGAGAAGAACAGGTAAAGTGAAAACAAAGGAAATTTCAATAAAGCACAGGCAATGAGTAAGAAATCCAATTTGTTCGGGAATTGTGACAAATGAAACATGCAGCTGTAAGGGTGTGATGGTGTGAATCTGTCATCCTGTATATGCATGACATACAGAAGGAGCAAATAGGGTATAGATTCAAGATTCTAACTGAAAAAGAACTGAAGCAGAAAGGGCTGGGAGATCAAGTAGGAGAACATTTGTCTAGCAAGCTTGAAGCCTAGAGTTTAAACTGCAGTATCACCGTCAGAGAGAGAGAGAGAGAGAGAGGAGCGCACCAAAAAATACAGTGACAATGAATGGTTTCAAAAGTCATGGAAACCATTAAAAAATTTTTTTTATTGTGAAAATACTGTACAGAGGGGTTACAATTACATGGGCAAGGTAATGAGTACATTTCTTATTTCCTCACCCTCCATACTGAAGTCATCGTCTCTAGTTTCATTTGCTGTGACCAGAGGAGATCATGGCTTTGTGAGATTCTCTGAGGAAGAATAGTGAATGAGCAAACCAGACCCAAAAACATGGCTGCCCCAAAGAGAAAGAAACATTTAAGTCTTCCAGGTAAATACTTTTTCTATTTGAGGAAACAACCTATGAAAACTACAGAAGTTCAAGTTAGGCACTGCTGGCTCATGTCTGCAATCCTAGCTACCCACGAGGCTAAGATATGATGATGGATTCGAAGTCAGCCTGGCAGGAAAGTCCATGAGATTCTTACCTCCAATTAACCAACAAAAAGTTGGAAGCAGAGGTGGGCTCAAGTGGTAGAGCATTAGCCTTGAGCAAAAAGAAGCCTCAGGAACAGGGCCCAGGTCCTGAGTTCAAGCCCCAGGACTGCTGTCAATAAATAAATAAATACCCGGTGCCAGTGGCTCACACCTGTAATCCTAGCTACTCAGGAGGCTGACATCTGTGGATCTTGGTTCAAAGCCAGCCCAGGCAGGAAAGTCCATGAAACTCTTATCTCCAATTAACCATTAGAAAACCGGAAGTGGCACTGTGGCTCAAGAGGTAGAGCTCTAGCCTTGATCTGAAGAGTGGAGGGGCAGTGCCCAGGTCCAGAGTTCAAGCCCCACAACTGCCAAAAATAAATAAATAAAGCTACAGAAGTTCTATTTCTGCATCTTTTCAACTGGAGAGCTTCACGCAGGCCACACATATAACCCAGTCTGACTTAAAATAATGTACTCAGAATACAGTTAGTGATGGACTGGTGTTCACAGTATACAAGTCTATGGATTCATCATGAATCCTCACTACTTTTTGCAAAGACAACAGTTTCTTAACCAACTTTCTAAGAAAGAGGAACTACATACAGAAAGCCAGAGGATGTAGTTTGGGTCAAAAGAAAACCACTGAAGTTCTCTAAGCAGTATGGCAACATGAACAAAATGAAACTACAGAGATGAAAACATTTGGGGTCCACAGGGGTAGAGAGGAAGCTATCATGGTCCCAGAAATAAGTCAACTCAAAATCTGGGAATATTATGAAGAGATAAATATGGGAACCAACCAATTATTACAAAATGTTCCTGTATCCATCCTTGAGCCACGTGCACTAAACAACAGACTAAATCATCTCTCCTGTTTGAATCGATTCCATGAGCTGCAACCTAAAATGCAATTATTTAGAATTGCAAGTAAAACCTCACTTTGTCTGTGTAGGACAACCATGGCCCAAGTGTTTGCAAGGACAGCACTGGATAGCTGCTGGAGCCCGGACCATGAATGCCAGTCAATAAACGAGTCCAGTCCTGCCCCAGTCTCCTCCAACTCACAAAAAGGAACATATCCAGCCTCCAAACATGAACGACTTACAATGCTCCTCAGATGTTATTCTTGAGACACACTGCTTTGACCCACTTGGAAGTACATTGCCAAAGGAAACTACAAACATTTAGGCAAGTTCTTTTGTGTGTGTGGGGGGGGGGGAGAGGGAGACTTCTTGGAGTTTGAAACAAGAAGGAAAATACATCAAATACAACATGAATTGATCTGACCTGTATTTTTAAAGCACTAAGGATATCAGGTTTTCACAATGTAACTGGAGCAGCCCAGGCTGAGCGCAAGTCCGTTACCGATGCGGGAGGGATCCGTGCGGGCGCGGAGAGGCGGGGTTGGCAAGCAGCACAGGGTGTTAGCCTCCCGAGCATCTCTTTTCTTCTGGCTCCATCGGATGGACACAAAGCCCGCCGGGCCCCCGCGGCCGCCCTCGGGCCCCCGCGGCCGCCCTCCGGCCCCGGAGCCCCGCGCGCCCCACGTGGCGGCCCCACGACGGACCCGCGGACCCCACCACGGGCCTAGCGGTACTGTCCTTCCGCACTCACCATCTCGATGATCTTGGTCTTACGGCCCGTCTTCCTCCTCAAGGTGAAAATGTACTGGGCCAACACCACCCCCGCCACCAGCGCGCACAGGCTGGCGCTCGCCACCGCGCCCATCCGCGCCACGGCCGCGCGGTCCATGTGGATCCAGAGTGTCTCAGGCCGGAACAGTAGACGCTGCCCGCACCGACGCGAGATGTGAGACTCGGGAGCCGTGCGACCGGCCAAGAGGCTCCGACACCCCGCCCCAGAAGTCCCGCCCTCTAGGAGGCCACACCCACCAGAGGGCCCGCCCAGCGGTACCAGCTCCGCCCTAATAAGGCCCCGCCCCAGTCCAAAGGCCCCGCCTTACTAGTACTCCGCCTCTCCCCCATATGTCACGCCCTAACGCTTGGGGGCGGGGTCAGTGAGTCTCCCCCCACACCCGAAGGCGTGGCCTGCGTCGCACTCCTTTCGGGAGGCGGGACTTCCGCAGACCCGGCGTCTGAGTGCCAGCGTGTGATGTAACTCGGCCTCCGGCTCTGGCGGTTGTGTCTGTTATGGCTCCGCTGAAAACCAGCAGGTCGTGTCCGGGCGTCCCGCCCTTGAAGTAGTCAGGTGCGCTGCCCTCGGTCCGGGCCGGACTTAAAGGCCTGCGCGGCCTCGTGGATGGATGGTGCTGTGACAGCCGTGCCGCCGTGGGGAGTCTGACGGACCGGGTGGCCGCGCCGACCCTCTCCTCGCGCGTCTCCGCGTCGGTGGGACGGGGACCCGCGGTGCTGGCAGCCCTGCGTTACAGGCTCCCGGCTGATTCCCGCTGTCTCTGCGTAACCCACGCCCATGGGGCCTAGCTGGTACAGCGCCTTGCGTTTAAACTGAAGTACTAAACAAAACTGATTCTGCGCACCACGATCACGAGGTCGTGGGCTGTTAGGACACCGGGGTCAGCGACCGTCCGAGGGCTGATGCAGGTCCTGGAGAGGCCACGAAGATCTGAACAGGTGAACAGCACACTGCTGCTCATGGCCACTGCCTTCCGTTGAGAGCTGATAGATTTGTAATCTACATTATCTTCCCAGCTCCCTACCCCGAAATTGAACTGGGCCTTGAACCTATTAGGCCAGCATTCTGCCAGTGCTGTGGCTATTTTTTAAATATTTTGGACTATTTTTAATTTTTTCCCAGTAGTGGGACTTGAACTCGACTTCTTACACTTTTTCTGTCATTGCTGGTGTTCTACCATTTGGACACAAATCCACTCCCAGCCTTTTGCTATTTGGAATAAATTTCCTGGATTTGTCTGCCAGGCTGGCTCAAATCACAACTCCCAGAACTCAGCTTTCTGGCTTTTAGGTGGTTTTGTCTTTTCTTTGAATCAGGCTCTTGTTAGTAGCCCACGATTGCCTTTAACTTTTTTGCCTGTGTGCTGGTCCTGGGACTTGAACTCCAGCCTGGGCACTTGTCCCTGAGATATTTTGCTCAAGGCTAGTACTCTATCTACCACTTGAGCCACAGCTCTACTTCTGACTTTTTGGTAGAGGTGAGTCTCATGGACTTTTCTGGCTAGGTTAGCTTTGACCATGATGCTCAGATCTGAGTAGCTAGGATTACAGACAAGAGCCCTCCATGCCCAGCTGAACTTTTGATTCTCTTGTCTCAGCCTCCTGAAGGCTGTCACTGGCAGTCAGGTCTAGCTTTTACCTAGCAGCCATGATATAGGAACTGGGGAGAGATGACAAAGATCAATGGAAGGAAAAGATGGACTCAAATGGCCCTTGGCTTTGAGAAACAAAACCAGGGGGGTCTGATTATGACTCAGTGGTACGCTTGCCTAGACTGGGTAAGCACTCAATCCCCAGCAACATAAAAACAAATGAACCCCAGAATTCTTCCCAAGACCTGGCAATTGGAGTATAGGGATCCTGTGCTCCTAAGGTGCTTTTCCAAAGCCAGGACGAGCATTCCTGTGACAGGTGGGTCCTCTAGGCCAGGAATGAGTCTTCTATGCACTGTTTTACCCCTCATTATTGAAGGAAGTAGTAAGATTCTGAACCCTAAATGAACAGGGGAATAGCAGTTGTCTATGATGGATGCCAACACACTTGCCATTGGGCAAGATCCAACTGTACTTTGGCTCAATGAGAGAATGTCTTCTCTCAGCACAGGCACCTCCCTGTCCCCTGCTGCAGCCCATCATAAGCTACAAGATTACAGGCAAGCAGGCTGTGTTCATGGGGGAGGCGGGAAGTGAGGGGTGTATTCTGGGATATGGCTAGCTGGCCCAGTTAGTATTTTCCCTATAAACTTTCTGGGTTAATACCTCTGTGTAAAGGTTGGGACCCCGGTAATAGCCAGATAGGCACACACAATTTCTTATTGTAGGAATCCTCTCCAACCTAGTTGCTAGTTATGAAGTGAATATAAATGTGCACCTTTTATAGGGTAACAGGGCCATGCATACTAGACCAAAGATCACACCATTAAATTATTAAAAAGGAACAACATACATTTGTACATAGAAAGCCCTATGTGTACTGGTGGCTCTTGCCTATGATCCTACCTACCCAGAAGGATCTGAGGATCATGGTTCAAAGCTAGCACAGGCAGAAAAATTCATGAGAAGCTTATCTCCAATTAGCTACCAGGAAACTGGAAGTGGAGCTGCTCAAAGTGATAGTGCTAGCCTTGAGCAAAAAGAGCTCAGGGTCAGTGCCCAAGCCCCAAGTTCAAGTCCCTCTCCCCCCAAAAAATGTCCTATGTGTTCATGACATACTGGCAAGTTCACTACAACTGTAAGCAAGAACAGGAACCTCTGGGAAGTAACTATGGTAAAAATGAGTCCAAGGTAAAATCTTTGAAATTCATTCTACATGTCAATGCTGTTCATGAATAGATGACTACACTTTAAAAAATAAATCATGAACTTTTATTACCCTCAACAGCAGAAGGGTCCAGCCCGAGGCCTGTGGGCACTGAGCTGCCCAGGATGGCGGGCAAGGCTGGGGCAGCTCCCTTATCCCACGCCCTGAAGCATTCTATAGGCACCAACTCCAGGGACCAACAGGGAAGACACCCAAGCCACTCTCCTGCCTGGAACTGGCCCAGCCCCAGGCAGCACCTGGGAAGACAACCCACCCTGCTGGGAGTCAGCTGGCCATGAGAAGGGATAAGCATCCACAATGTGATGATGGCCCCTCTGGGTCTATATCCTGACTCTCATCCCATCTTCCTCTGCTCTTCCAGTGCTTGAGGACCCCCATCATTCCGAGTCTGAACTTGAACTTGACTTGGAAGACTTTTGCTTCCGTTTTTTCTTCTTTTTCTTCTCTTTCTTCCCTTTTTTATGCTTTTCCTTCTTCTTCTTTTTCTTGTGCTTCTCTTTACACTCAGAGGAGCTAGAGCTGCTCCCATCTTCATCTGAGGTAGAATCTTCCAGCAACTGCTTTAACTGCTGTATCCTAAACACAGAACAGGTCAGCGGATGTGATCTGTCACTGAGTGTTTTTCTGTACACAGACAACTTAAAAGCAGCTTTGGGGGGAGAGTGGGGAACAACTGTATCACTAGAGGCAACACCTACACTCCACTGTCCACTTCTGCATGATCCCAGTCTTTATCATTTCTAGCAGAGGCATATTTTTTGAAACTTTCCTCCTTGCTCAATTTCATTGCAATCTACCTCAAGTACAATTCAGTGTATCTAGCTGGAAAAAAATAAGTTACTTTTTTCAACCCTTTCTTTAAATCATGTCTAATTTTTAACAAAAGATTAGGTCCTCCACAATAATGAAGTAAAAACTAGATTAGAGCTGGTTTTGTTGTGGCCTTGTATACACCTAGAATCCCAGCTGGAAGCTGAGGTGGGAGGATGGAAAATCCACACCCAACCTAGACTAGATAGTCATACCCTGTCTAAAACAAACAAACTAGAATTGTCAATTGATGACCCCATAGTGCTTTTAAAACCACAGGAGGCTGGCTGGTCCCTGCCCTTCATATCAGCCTTCTGGAATGTGGCACCTATCTCCTACCATTCACAGCTACAGAAACATGTTCACAGGACCAGCCCCCTAGTACTAGAATGGTGGTCTAAACATTGTATAATCTAAGACTGTGGGAGGATGTTAGGTCTTATGACATCACCTCACGTCCTTTTCGTGCCTTTTATTCTCTCGAATGATGTCATACATAGGGTCTTCATGTGCCTGAGGGTGAGAGAAGGTTGGGTTAGGTTTCAAAGACTTGCCAAGCAAAAATTAAATTTTATGTCATCAAAACCAGTGTTAGCTGGAGGTTTTTATTTTTCTTAAAAAATTACATATAATGAATTATGTAGTTTAGGCTGGCCTCAAATTTGTGATCCTCCTACTTCACCCTCCTAAATGCCTAGATTTAAGGCTGTTACCACTATGTCTATCATGATCTACTTTTAGTTGCTATATATACACGTGTGTGTGTGTGTGTGTGTGTGTGTGTGCGCGCGCGCACTCCTGTCCTGGCGCTTAAACTCAGGGCCTGGGTGCTGTCTCTTACCCTTTGCTCAAGGCTAATGCTCTCCCATACCTCCATTTCTGGCTTTTCAGTGCTTAATTAGAGATAAGAGTCAGACTTTCCTGTTCAGACTGGCTGTGATTCTCAGACTCAGCTTTCTGAGTGGCTAGAATTACAAGCATGAGCCACTGGTGCTGAGGCTATACTCCTTTTAAAGGACTTAACTGACTACAAAATCATTACAACTACAAAAATACTTCTCTAATTAGAAAAACACAGGAGCCGGGCACCGGTGGCTCACGCCTGTAATCCTAGCTACTCAGCAGGCTGAGATCTGAGGATCACAGTTCAAAGCCAGCCAGGGCAGGAAAGTCCATGAGACTCTTATCTCCAATAAACCACTAGAAAACCGGAAGTGGCCCTGTAGCTCAAGCGGTAGAGAGAGCACTCACCTAGAGCTGAAGAGTGCAGGGACAGCGCCCAAGATGAGAGTTCAAGCCCCACGACCGACCAAAAAAAAAAAAGAAAGAAAGAAAGAGGAAAACACAGGAAACAAATAATCTTTAAGAAGAATATCTAAATAAACTGTGGGGTAGAGCTATGAAACTTGGGAAGTACATGTAGACAGCTGTCCAAGATCAGTGAATAAAAACTTGAGTTGCAAAGTGATACATAAGAAAGACCACTTATCAGAACATACAGATAGATTCAAATTCCAAAGACTCTGGGTATACAGACATCTGGTACTGTCTGCAGACTGACTCTGGAAAGACAAGCACTCTTGTTCTTGGTGGAAAAAACTAAGGCTCATTTTGTTCAGTAAGGAAAATACATTCTACAATTACATAATTTACTAAGTAGCTCCTAGTACTTGTATATTAGAATACACTTAGAAGAAATATGAGAAGTGAATTATGTCATGATCTCATTTTAACAAAAAAGAACAGCTTAACGTGGTTGTGTGTGCTCACCACCCCAGCTCTTCAGAGACTGAGGCAGAAAGATTGAGTTTGAGGCCAGCCTGGGATACATAGCAAGACCTTGTCTCCATACAAAATAAAAACCAAAGGAAAAGGCTATCGGTAAAGTATATAATGCCCCAGGTCCAATTCTCAACATCAAAACAAATATGCATATATAGACCCAGGTAACTTGAAGGTATGGATTAGAGTTGAGGAGATGAGGAAACTGATAGAAGGGGTGGCATTGATCAAGATGCATTGTACTTGCCAATATGTTGAAATACCTTTATATGATTACTTAAACAAAAAACAAACCCCACAAACCACCCCATACATGCATATATGGTATGTGTGTGAAGTATCCCCTAAAGAGGGAATATAGCTTATGGGCTGTGCCTTAACAGGCTGGTAGATTCAGAGAGTTGACTGGATCATCAGGGCCTAGCTTTGTGAACAAGTTAATCCACTGGAAGGCTTATACTAACAGGCTTCTAGGAGGCTGGTCTGGCTGTAGGAAATAGGTACTGGGGGCATATCTCTGAAGGCTGTGCCTTGTTCTACCTCTTGTCACTGCCTTCAGCTGCCAGAAGGTGGGCATGCCCAACAGCAATGAAGCTAACTGGCTGGGACTGAAACATTTGGAACCAAGACTTAAACCTGACTGCCTTCTGAGCCTTTTCCACAGTGATTAAACCATTTATTGCAGAAATTTTCAAATATTATAAAACAAACGTAAAGAACATATTGTTCAGAGGTAGATCACTTGCTGAAATAAATATGAATAAATAAATATGTATGAGTAAATTTAAAAAAATCTATGATCTCACTTTCCAGGTGAATTCTCACTAATCTCTAGTGTATTTTTATTTTTATTTTATTTTTTGGGGGGTCTGGTCGTGGGGCCTGAACTCTGGGCCTGGGCGCTGTCCCTCAGCTCTTCAGCTCAAGGCTAGCACTCTACCACTTGAGCCACAGCGCCACTTCCAGCTTTTTTCTTTTTCCTTATGTGGTGCTGAGGAATTGAACTCAGAGCCTCATGCATGCAAGGCAAGTGCTTTACCACTGAGTCACCTTCCCAGCCCTCTAGTGTATTTTTAATATGAAGAATTTGAATCATATGATACATATACACAGCTTTCTTTTTTCTTTTTTTGTTGGTTATAGGGCTTGAGCTCAGGACCTGGGCACTATCCCTGAGCTCTTTTGCCCAAGGCTAGAACTCTGATACTTTGAGCCACAGTTCTATTTCCAGTTTTTGAGTGGTTAACTGGAGATAAAGAGTCTCAGGGGAACTTTCCTGCTCGGGCTGTCTTTGAGCCACAATCCTCAGATCTCAGCCTCCTGAGTAGCTAGGATTACAGGCATAAACCACCAGTGCCTGGCCAGCTCTATGAGTTTTCACTTAGGTTTTTGCAAGTATTTTCCTACATTACACAACCTAAATCATAATGCGGCTGCAGGTGTAGGTTACGATTAGAGCACTTGCCTCTAATACAAGAAGCCGTGGGTTCGATCTCAACAAAAGTTGGGAGAATTTTGTTCTTTTTTTATTTTCGTGTGTGTGTGTGTGTGTGTTTTAAGACAGGTTTTTGCTGTGTAGTCCAGGCTGGCCTCAAAGTTGGGATGCTCCTGCCTTAGGCTCTAGAGTACTGGAATTACAGATGTACATCACCACATCTGGCCTTGACCCCATGTTGATAAACATAATAATCCTAGTACATTCACATAGTAGCATATTTTTGGTAGAAGTAGTTACAACATGTGAATTCATACCTCCCATGGAGTGATTTTGTAAAAATACACAAGGAAATGGGTGATCTGTCTTACTGTAATCTAGAGAGAAAACAGCTTAAGACAGTAAAACATTTAATGTTTGTAAGAATCTGGGAAGTGAAAGGGTTAATTTTAGTAATGCAACATGACTATATATATATATATATATATATATATATATATATATAGTAAGTTAAAGGGGATCTGAACAGTCTGCTTTAAAAAGAGACTGATGTCCCTAAGGTAGAAGTAAAAATCGTTTTATTTTGGGAGTACCGTGGATTAAATCCTAGGTAAGAACTCTACTATGAAGCTATATACATTAAATTCCTTAAAATTTTTTTTCCTTGCAGGCTGGCATGGAACTTTGTGAATCTCTTACCCACCCTTGCAGGCTGGCATCCAGTGTGTGATGCTCCTACCTCATCCTCTTCTGCACATTGTCTGTTAGTGTACACAAACATAGCCGGACAAAAATGTGAACTTTGAGACAGTGGGGTCTCTCCAGGTTGTATAGGCTGGCCTCAAACTAGCGCTCCTTCTGCCCCAGCCTTCTTGAGTAACCACTGTGCCTAAGTACAGAACACTTTAACAGAGCTAATTGTGTCACCCAAGTGTGGTAATCAAGGCATGCTTTGGCCAAGAGACTTATGGGAACACCTTTCTGTGATAATCCATTTGCTGATGACAATCTGGCTCACAGCTGTCCACAATCTATGATCAATGTAAATCAACACTGCAGGTTTACTTACTACTCTGAACTGCTCTAACTTTTGGTTGCCTTTGATAAAGAAAGGGCATTCTTTGTCGCCTGTTCGGTGACCATACCGTTTGCAACGCCAACCTAAAACAAAGAAAAAGGGAAATATTTCTGTAAGGCAATGCGGTTTCTCACAGTGAAGTTTTCCTTCCTGAGACTAGATGATGCAGTTCTAAATGCAGAGGCCAACAGTGGGTGACATAAGAAAGTGACATCCCAGAAAACAGGCAAGCCAGCTGCTTCCCCACCCAGCCTTAAGTACTATAGCTTAGAAGTGAATGTTCCCTAACCAGTGTTTATGAAGCAATGTGATGTAGACTTATGTGTGTCTTACTCTGTCTTTAAGAATGAATCTTTTCCATTCACCAAGTGGTACAAAGTCTCATTTAGAAACACAAGATTGAATCAGCTACTGTACAATTCCCTCAGTTTTTGTTTGTTTGTTTTTTGGTCATGGGGCTTAAACTCTGGGCCTGAGCACTGTCCTTCAGCTCTTCAGCTCAAGGCTAGTGCTCTACTACTTGAGCCACAGCGCCACTTCTGGTTTTTTCTGCTTATGTGGTGCTGAGGAATCGGACCCAAGGCCTAATGCGTGCAAGGCAAGCACTCTACCACTAAGCCACCTTCCTAGCCCCAATTCCCTCAGTTTTAAGGAAACTCAGTCACCAGTTCTCTGAAAATGTGAATGGCATCACAACCCTGGTGGAACTCCACCTGCAGAACAGGGCAACTGTGCATTTAGTGACATCTGTTCTTACAAGCAGCTGAGCACATGTGCATGGTTCAAGTTCACAGTTCCAGGAATTTCCTAAAGCATGGACCTCACAGTGTGCCCAGGCCCATACTGCATGCAGTTCTGGGGCTTTCTCAACCTTTGTGATGAAAGAAAATTTTATTCCCTGGGCTTGGCTATCAAAATAACCACGGAGTCTTTATTCTTTTCAAAAATTTTTTATGTTCTCCGAGATGTGACTGCTCTGGGGCGCAAAGTGCAGACATGGCAAGCTCTACTTGGGCTGTGGTCCAGGCTGTCTCGTTTCAGGTATTTGAAGGGACCACCTAGTGCCACTGAGAGGGCAACCCAGAAGCCCTCTGAAACACCCTGAGACCCTATCAGGTTCAGCATTCAACAATTTTCTGTACAGGTAGATCACTGGGAAGAGGACTCCAGGGCAGTGAGGTCCTGAGCAAAGATCACTAGACTTGGGTCAAAGCTAGCTCTGCCCCTACTGCGGGACTTTTCACCAGCCTGAGCAAGCTCTTTCCTTTTCTAGAAATGGAGAGCATTCAGGACTTTACAAGGGGCACACTGAGATGAAGTTATGGAAGTTAGCACACTGGGGTATTTGGTATACACCTGTATTTCATGGAATATACCTGACACCCTGTATACTCACACTGCATAACCTTGACTTCTTTCCCCAGGGGCATCCACAGTCCTTTAGTTGGCGCGTGAGCCAGAAACTCCCTGGCATGCTCGTTGCCTGGAACATCCGGTATGCAGTCTTCCGGCTTAGTCTCGTCTTCCTATGGGAAGGAAAGCACATATAAGCAACAAGGGAAAGCACTGGCATCTACTCCTCCTGCCCAGGACCTTACTACTGCCTGCTTGTCCTGCACAGTGGTGTTCAAGGCCATCCCCGATCACCCCAGGAACTGGAGAGACCAGTTACCCCTGACAGGAGAAACAATGAGACCTCACAGAAGACAAGGATCTGAAAATCAATGCAGCTGCTACTGGAGGATGATCTGTGAGTGATGTATTCTGACAGAAGTTAAGACTCCAAAGGTTTCACCATGCCAGATATGTGTCAGGCAGAAGCATGTATAAGAACTGAAGCAGGCAAGGCTACACAGAATACTAGAGACAGACTGACATTCTGTGGGCTCTCTGTGCAGAGCTCTGAGTCCTCTCACTGCAACAGCCCAAAAGGGAGTCATGTGGGGTCCCTACAGCAGAGCTCTAGTGAGACCCCAGCCCAGGGTATACTGAGGATGGGTTATACTCCAACCTTGGTGAGGCCGACCAGGTACATGGCAGAGTTCCTGAAGATGTTACCAGTGAGGGAGCCATGGCAGAGAAGCCCTTGGGAGCCTGCACTGCTTCCTCAGAAAGGGGAAACATGGCTGATTCAATTCCACAGAGAGATGTCAAAAAACCCCATCTGACACCAGCATGGAGGAGAGAGGCTTTCCCATGAAAGGAGGTTTGAAATATGCAAAGCCAAGTGTTGTTGCAATCCCAGCATTCAGGATATGGAGGCAGAGCTGTGCCTATACAATGTAGTGAATTTGAGGCCAGCCTGGGCAATATGGTAAAACACTTTCTCAAAAACAGCAACAAACTAACAGATCCCCCCTCCCCAAGAACCCCACCAAAGCCCTCATATACTCAAGGTACCATGCAACCATTTTTCCTAGTTACTGAGGCTGCAAGCACAGCCTGCGGAGTGACAGTACCAACCTTACACTCACCTTGATAAGCCCAGGAGGAGGTTTTTCATAACTAGAAGATAAAAACAAAAAGCAAAACTTCATTCACTGTGTCAACAGAATGGATGTGTTCAGCTAGATGTGAAGCAGAGCTCTGGCACTTGTAGGGATTTTAGCAGTGAGCTTTCACCAGGAAGTTGCAGAGTAGAAGTCCCGAGACTCCAATCCAGCCTTCTTTGGGGCCTGTGCTCCCAGAGACCCAGAGGGCAGGGAATGCAAATTTACATTTGGGAAAAAGGATGGCAGGACAGGTTTGTGCAGTACGAGCAGCTCTAGTGCTCTTCACAGCACCCCATGGCCTCCAAAGCAGGCTGTGGTGGTCTCAGCTCAATCTGTGCATCATCTCTCCAAGTTCCAGGCTGTTATTCATGTATGTTAATGCTTCTGAGTACTAACTGGAAAGGATGGAGACACTTAATGACATGCTTTCCTCATTTTGGTTCTCCATGTATGTATGCAGTGTTGAGAGGTCCTTCAGGAAAGGGGGGAATTAGGAAAAAGGAAGGTGAGAGTTTTCCTGTCTTCTCTAATACATGGGAGAAAACACATCAGTGGATGATGGATGAGAACCCTTGTGACGTTTGAGACTCTTATCTCCAATAAAACCAGTAGGAAACGGGAAATGCCTCTGTGGCTAAAGTGGTAGAGTGCTCACCTTGAGCTGAAGAGTGCAGGGACAGCGCCCAAGCCCAGAGTTCAAGCCCAACGACTGACCAAAAAAAAAAAAAAAAGACTGGTCTGAATTGATTTAGCTTCTTGGATTTGGTACAGTACTACTTCCAAAGTGGATGCTAAAATACTTTGTAAAGAAATGTTGTGGGGAGACAGAACTACCTTAGGGGAAAAAAAAAGTGAATCCTGGGTAGTGATTTATTAGCATCTTAGTTAAGGCATTGCTTCATGCACTGATAGTAAAATATATAAATAAAAAAATTCCTTCATTCTGAGCTTTGAGAGTTGTACAAACAACATATGGCCAATTAAACTGATGTCCAAATACATGCTAAGTATTGTGTTCTTGCCAGGACAAAAAGGAATATCGTGCAATTACAGACTCTGAAATATGGTATTAACATTGTACTCCCTAAAAGGCCATTTTATAACTGGTTCATAAGACAGTATTTATTCCTTGAGCAAGCCAATCCATGAATGTGGTAGGTACATGTTTTTTTTTTGGTCCGGTTGTGGGGCCTGAACTCTGGGCCTGAGCGCTGTCCCTCAGCTCTTCAGCTCAAGGCTAGTGCTCTACCACTTGAGCCACAGCGCCACTTCCAGCTTTTTACTTTTTGCTTATGTGGTGCTGAGGAATCGAACCCAGGGCCTCGAGCATGCAAGGCAAGCGCTCTACCACTGAGCCAACTTCTCAGCCCGGTAGGTACATTTAAAATTTAAGTGTCAGCTTGGCACCAATGGTTCATGTCTGTAATCCTATTCAGGAGGCTGAATCTGAGGATTATGATTCAAAGCCAGACTGGGCAGAAAAGTCTGTAGGAGACTCCTGTCTCCAATTAACAAGCAAAAAGCTGGAAGTGGAGGTATGGCTCAAGTGATAAGCTCACCAGCCTTGAGCAAAAAAGCCAAGCAAAAGCATGAGACCCCAAGTTTGAGCCCCAGTAGTGGCACATGACACACATACACACAAAAAAAGTTGCAAAGACATACGTAAGTGCTATATATGTGCAACCAGGAAACTGGAATATGTTCAGGTGCCTAAAGCTGTTTAGCTCTGTGCTGACTGTTAAATATTTGCGACAGGCCTGCCTCCAGAGAGACAAGACACACCCAGGTGGTCTTCAGTGACTGAGAGGTCTGAACCACTTTGTTGCTGCCTGCCTAGGGTCAAGGAGAGATAAGTACTGTGAAAATAAGGAGACATAGGTTGTGCCCCAGTGGCTCACAGCGTGCTTGTAATGCTAGCTACTCAGAAGGCTGAGATTTGTGGATAATAGTTCAAAACCAGCCTGGGAAGGAAAGTCCATGAAACTCCTATCTCCCATTAATCATCAGAAAAGCGGAAGTAGCACTATGGCTCAAGGTGGCAGAGTACTAGCCTTGAGTGAAAAAGCTCAGGGACAGTGCCCAGGCCCTGAATTCAAGCCCCATGACTGACCAAAATAAATAAATAAATAAAGCAAACAAAAAAGTGAGGAGATATAAGGAAGGCCCATCCCATTCATAAGGATGAATAAACTCGGATTCAACTTGAGAAACTCCACCGTGTGCTAGCTTATAATGTGACCGAAGCACCTGCCTGCTATCTATCTTCCTCCCCAGGGGCTGTGTAGTGGCACACATCTGTAATCCCACTCAGGAGGAGAGGGCTGAGGCAGGAGGATGAAAAGCCAAGATCAACCTGGGTTAATAAGACCATGTCTCAAGAAGAAAAGGCAACCAGAGAATAAGAAGAAACATGGGAGAAAGACACTTTGGTGACCATGGAGTGGGGGAGATGGGTCTGAAGCCTGGGCTTTTCTGGAGCCAGGAGGCCCCAGCACACTAGACCCAGGTAAGGCAGGGCAGGCCCAGGGCTCTCACCCCAGCCTCTGGCAGGGGACTGAAGACTTTTGTGGAGCCCAGTAGAGTAAGTCCACCTGCTGACCCTGGGTCTCCACTTGTGGACCTGGGCATCTCACAGCCTGACCCCCGGAGAGGTTCCGGAGACAACCCTGGGCCTCGGTCCCTCCTTGTGTCTCACAAGGCCGGGGAAGGATCATCGGAGTCCTTCCAACCGCGCACTCGCTGAGGCACAGAAAGAAAAACCAAGCAATCTTAAGACAGGAAGACAGAAGTCAAAAGAAAAGTCACCTAGAGAGGCCGGAGATGGAGACAGGAAAACAAACGAACAGGTTTTCCCCCCTCAGTCTAATTCCATTTCAGGTTTCTTCTCCCGAGGGCGGTGACCCCGCAATCCTTCCGTCCCCTCTGTCGCCCGCCAGTTGCTGCCCCCGACCCGGGCTCGGACCCGGACACCCGAGGAGCGCGTCCTTCCATCACCGGCCACCCGACGGGGCTGCCCAACGGCCTGGACTCCTCCATGGCCCCGGGGCGACGGAGGACCTGCGCGCGACACCCGCGCCCCGCACCCCAACTCCCACCTCTGCCCCCACCACACCGCTGCCCCCTCCCCAACTTCCTCTTCAATCCCTACCACACCCCTACCCC